>NC_037670.1:23719458-24040709 GCF_003255815.1 Theropithecus gelada | reverse complement strand
GCTCGCAGTGTCCAAGACCCCTCCAGCCCTTGGACCACAGAGGAAACCGAGCCTCAGAGAAGGACAAGCTCCTCCCCACTGCACAGCCATAACCCATCACATAGATTGACACGCAACCAACATATTAACATGGAATGATCATTTCTTAGAAGCTGTGGGAGGAACTTCCACCCCCCACGTAGTTTCTCTGTCTCACCTCGACCTGGTATCAAGGTTGTTTTGTTCTATATTTCACAGATGAGGAAGCAGGGACTCAAGGCAGGTGAATTTAACTCTGGTCACATGGCTGGCAGAGCAGGCCCTGAACCCATGTCAGCCTGACTCTCCCACGTGGACACGAGTTCCCAAGGCACGTGTGGCATCAGAGGTCCTGCCAGTCAGAGTGTCAGATCTGTGCTTCCACCATCAGGCTGGCACTGCCTGTGCAAGAGGGAGACCAGACACCCGCAGGAGGAAGGAAAGGGCGAACACCTGTTCCTGGGAGCAGGGTCAGGTCAGCCTGAGGCAGCAGCAAGTTCAGCAAATCCAGGTTTGCTCATCTCTGGACAGCACCTTGTAGCACCCACTGTGATGGTGCCAAGGCTCAGGCCGAAGCCAGTCCCATGAGTGCACCCATGGCAGTCTCATGCACAGCTGTGTGTGGTCAAAGTGACCTGCCCTGGGGTGTCAGGGCTCTGCACACACACACGCGCGTACACACACACACACACTTCACATGATGTATCTCTGAATCCTCACAACAACCTTTGCTATGAATTGGTGATTCCAAGCCACCCCATTGGACCGATGAGTGCACTGAGGCTCTGTGGGGTAGAGACTCCTGTCCGCGCAGTCAGCTCATGACGGCAGAGCTGACATTCCTCTCCCGTGAAAAAACCACAGGCTTCTTACACCAACCCCAAGACAAGAACATCAAGGACACGCCTCAAGTCTACACAGGTGCCAAGACTCTCTTCCAATCGCCGTGCATTTCTATCTCTCTGTCAGGGAGGTGGTCTTTACTGTCTTCATCAAAGGTAAGGAGGTAAGGATAGGAGGTCACTGTTGCATGTAAATACATTTGGAAGAGCCTCCCACCCCCCTTATTGCAAAATAGAGACTGTGTGAGGGAACGGGCCCCTGCAGTCGCCCTGTTGCCTGGTTCATGTGAGCAGAGGCTCCCCTCTCTCTAGGTAGACACAGCTGCTCATCAGGGCTCAGGGATACTTCAAGGAGCACAGGCAGGCTCTTGTGTCCTCTTCTGGGTGCTTGGTGCAGGGCACAGCCTGTGCGACTGTACGTAGCAGCCCTGCGATGAAAGAGGAGGCCAGCCTTGGGTGCTGTGGGCTGGAAGCAGCTTTTGCTCTGTCTGGTTCTGCCAAATCTGGTGCCAGGCTCAGTGCAGGGAGAGAGACACAGAGTCAGCCTACTGCCAGCACTGGCAGCACGTCTGTCCAAAGAGAAACATGCCTTTTCCTAGCACCACCAACAGCACCAGCAGCACCTCTCCTAATCTGTCAACCGTCTCTCTGTTTTTCTCCTCTCTCTCTCTCCCTCCTCCCTTCTTCCCCCTCCATCTATCTCTGTGACTTTGTCTCTCTCCATCCCTCTCCCCTCTTCTTTCTGTCTCTGTCTCTGTGTCTTTGTCTCTCTCCATCTCTCTATCACTCTCTCTGTGTCAGTGTCTCCCTCTGGGTCTCTGGGTCTCTGTCCCTCCCCAGTAGGTTCTATTTAGATTTGTTGCAACAAATAGATGTCATATTCACATAGATGGCATTTTAAACCATGGAGGTCTTCAGAGCAAGAGTTTCATTCACACTGCAGGCCAGGGACACTGTTGCCATGGTAACATGACTCTCCACTTCCTGCCTTACCCAGGCTCCTGCATTCAGCATCACCTTCATCTCCCTCAGCAACACCACAGATGATTAAATCAAGCACTTTAATTAACTTGGCTTTGGTGTGGGGGTCTTCATCATTCCTGCTGGGAACAAGCGTCTGTAAACCCTTGGGGCTACATGTGCCACTCTCAGAGGCAGTTTGTGAACCCACACTGGCCATTTCTCACAATTTGGGCCATAGGAAATTTATATCCAAGTAACACTTGATGAGATTCTAAGGCAACAGCCGCAAGCCACCTCCTTCGCAAGGCATTAGCTTCCTTCATCTGCGGAGACACATTAACTTCATGGAAATTATAATGTCTTTGAGATGAAAATGCCTTAGCCTGTTCAGGCTGCTATCACAAAATACCATCAAGTAGGTGGCTTACGAACAACAGAAATGTATTTTCTGCAGTTCTCGAGGCTGGAAGTCTGAGATTAAGGTGCTGGCCGAGTCAGTTCTGGTGAGGGCGGCTTTCTCTCCAATGGCCACTGCTCACCCTAACTTCACATGGGAAGGGGTGAGGGGTTTCTCTGGGGTCTCTTTCATGGGATCACTAATCCCAGTGATGAGGGTTCTCCCCTCACCACCTAGTCATCTCCAAAAGGCTCCAACTCCTAATACCATCACCCTGGGGGTGTGGATTTCAGCATATGAATTTTATGGGGACATAAATATTCAGATCATTGCAAAAATCAATGCATTGTTAGGCATGGCCAGGGAGAATTGATTCTGGATCTTTTAGATTAAGGGACTCTGGTGCTGGGGAGACAGGCCTGCCTTCCTGGTTTTCACTCCAGAAGCAGGCAGGAAGGAGAAAGGAAAGAAGGGAAGGGGGAGGGAATGAAAAGGACCCTAATGACACAGGTAGGGGCCTCTGAACCTGGATCCGGGAACTGAAGGGGTAAAAATCACATTTTTATTTTCACCAGCCTTTAACTGAAATGTAGCATTTCCTTTCAATAGGTACCTAGGCAACAACCACAGTGGTATGTTAGCATCCTTGTGACTTTGACATCAGCAAAAATCATTGGATACCATATTATGCCTGTCCACCACTTCTGCCCATCACTGCTTCAAAATTCCCATGTTATTAGTCCCACCTCTGAGGCCTGTTAGAGATCTGGTTATGGTATATTAATAGCACATGTGTTGCTACCTCATTCATTGTTTTATAATGGTATCTTAACATTCATATAAGTGGTTTCCTTTGTAACCTGTGTGTTTTATTTTGTGCATTCAAAAATCTGATTCTGAAAAGTGGCCCAAAGGTTTCACAGACTGCCAAAGAGGTCCGGGTGCATAAATGTCTCCAGAAAGAAAAAAAAATCTAGTATTATTAATACGATCCATTATTACTGGTGTTTTTGCCATTCACAGGTGTTAGTCATTGGCCTTTCAATAAAAAGGATATCTATATCAATCAATCAGATAGATACAACATTCTGAAGATATTCATAGAAGATATAGATATACAGGTATCTATATCTACCTGTAGGTATGGATCATTTGTTTGCCATGAAAATTGAGGATTTCAACATTTATTTGTCTCTATTTGTTTTCTATTGAAGTCCTCAAAAGTGATGCCAATATGACATGTGGAAATGAGAACTTGGGAAGCTGGCCTGGAATTTCTAGTGGGAAAAAGTATACTTTAAAAATTAAGGGCTGGGTGCAGTGACTCATACCCATGATCCCAGCACTTTGGGAGGCTGAGGGGGGCAGATCACCTGAGGTTGGGAGTTTGAGACCAGCCTGGCCAACATGGAGAAATCCTGTCTCCACTAAAAATACAAAATTAGCCGGGCACAGTGATGCCTGCCTGTAATCCCAGCTACTCAAGAGGTTGAGGCAAGAGAATAATTTTCCCTGGGAGGCGGAGGTTGCAGTCAGTGAGCCAAGATCGCACCATTGCACTCCAGCCTGGGCAACAAGAGGGAGACTCCGTCTCAAAATAAATAAATAAATTAATTAATTAATAATAATAAAAAGACCCAAGGCATGAGAGAGATAATACAAGGCTCATTACAGACCACAGAAGCCCTTATGCTTGTTATTTAAAATCTAGGCCTGTTTCAATTCATTCTACCAAAGTAGACACTGAAGCAGGAATACCACTCTTTAACATAAATGGACACACACAAAGGTCCAGAACCAGTGCCAAGAGTTTTGCATCCATTAATTCGTTCCATCATTTGTTTATTTGACAAATGTGCAGATAGTTCTTCCCATGTGCCAGGCACTGTTCTAAGTGCTTCAAAACATTATCATATATAACCTTTTGATATGGTTTCGGTCTGTGTCCCCACCCAAAGCTCATCTCGAATTGTAATCCCCATAATCCCCACATGTTGAGGGTGGGACCTGGTGGAAGGTGATTGGATCATGGGGGTGGCTTTCCCCAGTCATGCTGTTCTCATGACAGTGAGTTCTCACAAGATCTGATGATTTTATAAGTGTTTGACAGTTCCTCCTGTACACGCATTCTCTCTCTCTTGCCTGCCGCCATGTAAGACATGCCTCTTTGCCTTACGCAATGATTGTAAGTTTCCTGAGGCCTTCCCAGCCATGCAAAACTGTGAGTCAATTAAACCTTTTTCCTTTATAAATTACTCAGTCTCAGGTATTTTATAGCAGTGTGAAAATGGACTAATACACCCTTATAACAATACCAAGAGGTAGGTACTATTATTGTTGTAGATTTTCAGATGAAGAGCTGAAGAACAGAGGGTACAGAAACTTGTGAGAAGTTCCTACAGCAAGTAATTGGTAGAGCCAGCATTCAGCCCCTAGGTCCACCCACTGTGGGTATTTTGGGAGGCTTGTCACACTGGCCTTCCTACTTCTGGCTCCCCCTAGTCTTCAACAGCTAATGGTAGGATTCAAGCCTAAGTGGTCTGAATGAGGGCACTGATATAGTTTAGCTCTGTGTCCTCACCCAAATCTCATCTTGGAGCTCCCATAATTCCCACATGGTGGGAGATAATTGAGTGATGGGGGCAGTTTCCCCCATACTGTTCTCATGACTGTTCTCATGGTAGTGAATAAGTCTCACAAGATCCGATGGTTCTATAAGGGGTTTCCACTTTTGCTTCTCTCTCTTTGCCTGCTGCCCTCCATGTAAGACATAACTTTCTCCTCCTTGCCTTCCATGATTGTGAGGCCTCCCCAGCCACATGGAACTGTAAGTCCATTAAACCTCTTTCTTATGTATATTGCCCAGTCTTTGGTATGTCTTTATCAGCAGCATGAAAACGGACTAATACAGGCATGAACCCTATCACCTCTAACTTGCCAGGGCAATTGTCCAGGTGGGGAAGCAGGCATCCAAGAGTTCAAGGAGATCAGTGAGATCCTGCCCTGGGCTCCTCAGGACACCCTCTGTGTGCCTCATCACCCGTCCATTAATGTGCAAGGCAAAGAGGAAACTCACACTTTCCTAACTTTGCTTATTTTTCATCCTTCAAAGGACAGCTGTTGTGCAGATCCCAAATCAACATCAGATGAAAGTACGGGAGCAGCATCTAATCAGCCATCTCGACTTGGGTGGCTACTTAACAGCCACCTGCCCCAACCAGTCCTTCATTTGCAAGCAATGCTGCCGCTCAGCATTCTCGCCCACTTGGTGGTTAGTTCTGAGAGCCACATATTGACCAGTGAGCCCATCTGCACAGCCCTTTGGAATTGGGTCTAAGCCACCACTTCATTCTGATGATGAAAAAGCAGGAATGTGGAGTCCAAGTGACTTGGCCCTGGCTCAGCGAGATCTGAATTCAACTCAATCCTGCAATGCTTCCTTCTCCCAAGCAAAGCCTGTGGCATTCCTTTCTAAAAAATCATTCCTGCTATGAACTAACACACAATAAAACGCATCCATTTTTATTTGCACAGCCCGAGCTTTGACAAAGGTAAACATACATGACCATCACAACAATATAGAATTGTCCCGTTACCCCAAAAAGTTTTCTACGTTCCTTTGCAATCGTTCCCACTCCTGGCCCGAAGCAACATGGGAGAACTGACTTCCGTTTTCTAGAACTTTGTATAAATAGAATCAGATAAAACTTCGTAGACACAGAAGCTAGAGACAACGCTGTCTGCACATTGACTATCTGCTGTGCTCCAGGGGGGTTGGGAGGATATTTACATCAATGTCGTTTGAAGGCACTTCTCCACCCTAACTAGGTGCACGTCTCATGAGCTACCTGTGAGTCTCGTTGACACAGGACTGACAAGATAGTGTGCTCTTAGTCCTCCATGCACTGAGAACCCAGCACAACCTTCCACACACAGCTTCCCCCCACCTACATACACCTGTCCCTTAGCAGTCTGGTTGCTAGGAAACACTCATTCCATTTCATCTTGCACATGACACGCCGTATTTCCCTAAGCGCCCAGAGTGGGCTCTTGTCACCTCTGTTTCATTTCTCCCTACTCAGCCCACACCTCTCCCAGGGCTCCCCGTAAAGCACATTCCCACTAGAGGAGCACAAGCTGGTGGTTCCTCTTGTTTCCTTTTAGGTGAGCATGAATGAAACGCGCGGGGGCTGCTGTGGGAGAGAAGAATCTCACAGAACATCTTGGTTTAGAGCACAGGCGGGCGTGCACTGAGCCCCGGGTCTCCCACTCTCGGATGAGAGAGGCTTGTCTTTGTGAGTCTGGCTTCCCGCATTAAAAAACTCAGGCTAAAAGTGGTCCCCATCTCCAAGAACTATGTGGGGACCGTCATTCCCATGCCTTGCATGTAGCATGTGTGCTCAGTCAGGATTTACTGCTGTCAACATCCGCCTCACCATGCCCATGTGTGGCATCAATGAAGGTCAATGCAAAGGATCTGCCCTTGTCAAGCTCAACACAGGGTTCCCTGTATAAAAGCATCATGCTGGCCTGGTGTGGTGGCTCAGGCCGCTCATCCCAGCACTCTGGGAGGCCGAGGTGGGAGGATTACTAGAGCCCAAAAGTTTGAGACCAGCCTCGGCAACATAATGACACCCTTTCTCTACAAAAAAACTAGGTGGGTGTGGTGGTGCACATCTGTGGTCCCAGGCCACCTGAAAGGCTGAGGTGGGAGGATCACTTGAACCTGGTAGATGGAGGCTGCAGTGAGCTGTGATTATGCTCTTGCACTCCAGCCTGAGCAACAGAGCAAGACTCTGTCTCTAATAAAAATTAAAACTAAAAATAAATAAGTTAAATAAAAGCATCATGCTCAGAAAAATAACACCACGTCTTTTGTTTCAGACTTTGGTAGGCAGAATAGTCCCCAAAGATGTCCACGTCCTAATCCCCGGAACCCATGAATGCGCTTTGCTACACAGCAAAAAAGACTCTGCCAATTGATGAAGGCAATCTCTTCATCTCCTTTTTGAAAGGGCGATCGTCCGGGATTCACTGGGTGGGCCCAATCTGATCTCATGAGGCCTTAAAAGCAGAGAAATTCCTCAGGCTGGAGGCAAAAGGAAGGTGGGAGACACTCCAAGCCTGAGAAGGATTCCCTGGGTCCTTGTGGCTCTGCCGTGCAGGGGCCACATGCAAGGACCAGAGAGGCCTCAGGAGCTCGGGATGGCTCCTAGCTCTGACAGCCGGGAAGGAAACAGGGCCTCAGCCATGCAGCCACAGGGAACCGGAGGCTGCCAATGGCCTGGAATGGTTTAGAAGTGGATTTCCCGGAGCTTCCTGATGAAAGCCCAGCTGGTCAACTCCAGGACTGCGGTCTGTGAGAGCCACAGCAGAGAAACTAGCTGAGCCGAGCGGGCCTTTGGGCCCACAGGCCTGTGTCAGAGGACAGTGGTGGGAGGGAGCCATCCGCCTCGGCCCACTGTGACCCCAGCGCACTCGGGGTCCCACTTCCACACCCTCTGCAAAGGCCCTCGCAGCCTGCCCGTGTCTCCGCCTCCTCCCCAAGGTCTCCTCCCGCCCACTCATCCAGCAGATGGGCCCCTGGCTTTGCACTACTCCTCTTCTCCCCTCCTCAGGACTCTATTCCCGTATCACCTCTCAGTGAGACCCACTGTCACCCCATCAGTGCCCTCTCCACCCTCCCCTGCTTTACTTCTCCTTGTCATCCAGCATGTGTCTATTCACTGACATATTATTTATCACCTGGCTTTTCTACTAAACAGATTCTCAATTAGTGGTGACATCACTCCTCACTTCCCCAGGGGGACAGTGGGCAGTACCTGGGGTCATTTTTGATTGTCACAATTGGAGGAGGCCCCTGGCATCTGGTGAGTGGAGGCCAGGGACGCTGCTTCACATCCTACAGTGCACAGGAGGGCCCTGTCACAAAGCACGATCCAGCCCAAAACGCTGGCAGTGCCTCGGCAGAAACGTCACCTCCTACGTCATCAACTCTGTGAGAGCGGGGATTTGTCTGTCACGACTGCATCCTGGTGCCCAGACCACAGCCTGCACATCACGGTACTCTGTGGATGGGTTTGGAGCAGACCTGGACCAGGGCGTGCTCTAGGCCACAGTGAGTGCCGGCCCACCGGGAACTGGCCACTCAGCGGTTACCCGTCTCTATCGCTTTCTTTCCCGGTGTCGGAAACCTGGAACCACTTTCAACTTTTCCTCTTCTGCTTCCCCTCTAGGTTCCACAGGGGTGCCTCACTGCTGGGCAGGGCCCTCTGGGCTCCTCCATCCTCCTCCACCCACCTCTTGTCTTCCCAGCGAAGAATCTTCTGCGGAACATGGTGGGATCCCATTGTCCCTGCTACAGGAAGTGGAGCAAAGACACCGAGGTAGGGGGCCTGGTGTGACGGCTCAGGTCTGTTATCCTAGTACTTTGGGAGGCCGAGGCAGGCGGATCACCTGAGGTTAGAAGTTCAAGACCAGCCTGACCAACATGGTGAAACCCCATCTCTACTGAAATACAAAAATTAGCCGTGCGTGGTGGCACGCACCTGTAATCCCAGCTACGCAGGAGGCTGAGGCAGGAGAATCGCTTGAACCTGGGAGGCGGAGGTTGCAGTGAACCAAGATTGTACCACTGCACTCCAGTCTGGGCGACAGAGTCAGACTCCATCTCAAAAAAAAAAAAAAGAAAGAAAAAAGAAAGAAACTGAGGCAGAGCCATTTCTCTCCCTTCCTGCTGTGGGCTCCCTTTCCTTCCCTGGCTTAGCTGATGTTCATCAGCATTCCAGAATTCTGCACTGAAGGAATCCCATGCAAGTCTGTCTCACAGCGGGAGGGCAAGGCCCCCATTTTATTTACACAGGCTCTGGGATGAGCAGGGTCAGCGCAGCATGATTTACACACGCTGCTTGAACCAAATCAGTGAATGGAACAGCCCTGGAGTCATTGTAAACAAACCCAGACCCGCTGGATGCCCGCTGAGCTGAAAACCGCAGGAAGAAAAGAGAAGACATGCAAACCTCTTTCTCAAATGAGACTTTCTCCCAGAACCTAATGTTCTGGAAAAATCTTCCTAATTACTCATTAATTGATATATCATCCATGCTGTGTGCCAAGGATTAAGTGGGTAATTCCCATTATTTCTAGAGAGCAAGGTAATGCATCCATTTAGCCCAGGCAGAGTGCGCGCAGCTCTGGCACTGTCACCACTGAGGCCTGTGGGCAGCCCCATCCGCCAGCCCAGTCCTCAGCCCTGCGGAAACGCTGGCTGCAGCGTTGAAGCCAACTCCTGAGACTTGCATTTTTCCAACAATGTGAAAAAACATTTCATCATTCAGGCTGATTTTCATGTCTCACTTCTTAGGTATACATTTTGGAAAATGGATTTTCCTCTTAAAGAATAATTTATTGAGTACATCAGTCTAATTCTCCTGCTCCGGAACTTTGCATCTGGAACCTCTTGGTCATTCAAGTAGGACACTGGGATCATTTTAGCATTGCTAATTGGCTCGATAAAGAAATGTATTTTAAACAACTATGATTCAGCACTTAATCATAGCATTTGATGATACTGTCATTACAAAAACCTCTATTCTCCATTAAAAATAATTAAACCATCTTCAAGTTTGACCATCCTATTTGTCTAAACTTTCTATATTTCTATATTACTCGAATGTTTATGGACAAGAGAATTGTGGTGCAGAGAGAGAGAAGAGAGAGAAGGGAGCACACACCTTGGAACTTGGGTTTAAGTCCCAGCTCTTCCATCTGCCGACTATGTCTGCAGAACAGTCCTCACCCTCTGAGACCATTTCTTCTTCTCTGTGGGGAGGATGTGCTGGGACAAGGTATCAGGACATCCCTGTCCCAGGGGTAGGGAAGAATGACCTCAGAAGGAAACGAGAAAGAAGGGGAGCTGGGATAAGGCAGGGGTCTAGTAGGGTGAACCAAGCACTCCTGTAGGACAGGTACACCAGGAAGAGGCAGTACCTGGCCAGGAGTGTCCCAGGAGCAGACCCGGGACACAGCACCTCCCAAGCCTGCTCTGTCCAGTGGGGCCCACCAGTGGAAGGGAAGAGGCAGAGCGTGGGTACAAAAGGCTACAGATAGGAAGAGTGCTGGGAATCAGAGAATGCTGAAGGTCTCTGTAGATTCGAAAACAAAGCGCTCTTCCTTGTCTCTCTTCTCCTCCCAGAACTGTGAGAAAACCAGACACCCTGAGAAGGAATACAGATGGCCCAGCACTGGCTCTGTGCTCCTCTGCATCCTCTGCCCCAGCTCAGCCACCCCCCAGGAAAGGAGGCCAGGGCGTGAGCCTGCCTGGACCACAAAGGAAATGCACATCCCCTCGGATGAGTTAGCAGGTCAGAAAAGAACCCTGCTTATGAAGTGCTGGGAGGCACCTAGGCAAGAGTGCCATGAGATCCCTGACATTGTTCCTCCCTTGTTTTTCTTTTTCGGTGCCTCTAACTTCTTGTCACTTACACTTAGCACACCCGCCCCCCGTCACCTATGAGTCAGGTTTATCATGATGTTCTGCTTTCCCTTTTTATTGAGGGGTTCTGGGCATCAGTGCGACACCCCTGCAGTGTTCTCAGGCAGCTCCCTGCACATGAGAGATACACGATACAGGCCAGTAATGTTCTCGGGAATGATTCAAGAGATTTTCCTTTCCAGAGTCCTCGCCCTCTGAGACCATTTCTTCTCTGTGGGGAGGATCTGCTGGGACCGCAAGGTATCAGGGCAGCCCTGTCCCCAGGGGTAGGGAAGAATGACCTCAGAAGGAAAAGAGAAGGAAGGGGCACTGGGATAAGGCAGGGGTCTAGTAGGGTGCACCAAGCACTCCTGTAGGGCAGGAGCACCAGAGGCATATGTGAAAGCACATACATCTTGGGGACTATGTGGAAGCGCGTACACAACACATGATCCCTCTCCTTCCTGGGTGTCTGCACCACGGGACATGCTCTCGGAGGCAGCCTGCCAGGAGGGCCACCAGTCTCCAGTCACTATTCAGGCAGCCCTCTACTTTAGCCCCCAAAACTTTAAAAGGTAAAAGTCTGAAAGTCCAAGAATGAATTTACCTATTTTACCAGTTAGGATCAGGTTGGCTGCAAGTATCATAGACACCAAATCACAGTGGCTTAAACACCACGGGACTGGGTTTCCTTTTCCCTGCAAAGTGTGGCAGAAATGATCTAGCTCCTCTTCACTGAACCTGTGGGACCTGGCTTCTTCATTCTGCCACTTGGCCACCTCTAAGGTGAGGTCCTTGTCTCACGGTCCAAGATGTCACCCAGCCACCACATCCACATCCGCATCTACAGTAGGGTTTGTTGCTGTCACCTCATTGGACAGAACCAGCCACGTGTCTTCACCCAGTTTCAGGGGAAGCAGGGAAACACAGTGATTGCTTCTAGGCAGTCATGTGCTCAGCCAAAAATTCCACTCTATAGAAGATCTGGGGGAAATATAGCAAATTCTGCCTCTCACATCAGGGTGCAGAAAAGTGGTAATTCTGTTTCTGGAAAACAAAAATACCTGTAATGATGGTTTCATAAGTGCTGGCAACTCAGTAGGAAGGGGAGAGCCACAGGAGAGCCTGGCCAAGGGGGGTTGGTGCTGGTGTCGCCTCCCTGCATCTCCCCACACTTCTGGAGAGGCCACGACAGGCATGTCCCCTCTACACGGACACATTGGGTGCCTATAGCCAGGCTCGAGCAAAAGTCTGTCTTCTCCATTTTCCACAATGCAAGACCTATGGAGCTTCATCTCCAGTCCCTCCCCTCCACAAGCCCCCTCTGCAAGCCCTCTACCCTGAAGAGTGTCCACGGCATTTGGGACTGCACAGGTCTTTGTTGAGGGAGCTGTCTTGGGCACTGTAGGAGGCTGAGCAGCATCCCTGTCCTTTACCTAAAAGATGCCAGGAGCACCCCTCAGTGTGACAACCAAAACTGTCTCCAGAAGGTGCCAAATTTCCCCTGAGGGGTAAAATTATACACACACCCTCCCCCACTGAGACTCACTGCCACAAACCCGGAACCAGCTACATCTCCATCTCCAGGTGAAGCACCCATTTTCATAAGACACAAAGAAAGGAGGCAGAGCTGGAACCTCCTCTCTCTGTAGGGGTGGTGTTTGTTGATGAAGGGGCACAGGATCTCAAAAGAAAAGGTGGGAAACTTGGGGGAGAGAGAGGCAGATAACAAGAGGGAGTGCCACTAGAGACATGCTCAGTTGGAGACCTCGGACTGGAGCCATGGCTGCCCTGAGATGCAGGTGGTACAGGTGACACACCCCTCGCAGCACTTCCCACGTTTCATTATAATCTCGTTTCTTCAGTACCTTCTGCCTCTATAATTATGAGCTCCTTGAGGGCAGGTCTGGGTCGAGGTCACTGCTGCATCCCCAATGGTAGGCAAGTACTTGACCATTCACTGGTACTTAATAAATATTTGATGAATCAATGAATGAATCAATGGGTGGATACTTATTTCCCCACTAAAGGGACTGTTTCATATCAAAAAATATGTAGCTTAAACAACACCAGGCAGAAGCCACTCAACTACGTAACATTTCCATATGCCAGGCGCTAATCCAAGGGTTTTGTATGAAGTAGCTTATTTCATTCTCAAAGCAATCCAATGAGGTGGGGTACTATTGTTACCTTCACCTCGAGGAAGGAGAGTGAGACACAAACGTTAAGTAACTTGCTGAAGGTCATATCGCTAGTAAGTGGTATAGCCAGGATAGAAGCCCATATCAACCATTTTACTCCTAGGTTACGCTGAGTTTTCGATATTTACTCTGCAATACTGCCTCTTCATCAAACAATAATATAATTCTGACATGTGTTACCTGTCCTGCCTCCTTTCCTTCCCAAACTGCTCTCCCTCCCTTCTACACAGGTCTCTCCACTGGCTGTCATGACCATGTGATCCACTTCACTCACCCTAGGAGTGGGTAGTCACTCAAGCCTATGAAATTGTCCCACCCCCGTCTCACCCACACACACTGTGATTGGCCCAGAGCTGGCCCAATCAGAGCTCTTTAGGGGAACTGAACCGGAGCTTAAGGTAAGAGGTCATACTTGATCTGGAGGTCCTACTATGTAATCACAGAAGCTACTAGGGACCATCTTGAAGCCATATGAAGAAAATCTGTGAAACTGAAGTTAAACAGAGGCAGCTAGAGCTGAGACAGTCATCTCGATGATATCATCTGAGACTCTGGATCCAGCTGGACCCAAAGTCCCTCCCTTCCCTTCTGCCTTCCCCTTTTTCTTAAGCCAGTCTGAGCTCAGTTTTTGTCACTTGCACCTGAGTAAGTCTTAAACGTTTCAACAAATATCTAGATAGTATTAGTTGACTCTATGAAGGCCTAGTATCTATGGACCAAAATGGTCTTGATTTTATTTAATTTCTATTAATTGAGTGAGATGCCCTTTAATCCAGTATTTGCATCTCCTCAGCATGAACATGAAGAACAGAAACAAGAGCAGCCCTTATTTCAAAATGGAATCTCAAGATATATTTGGCTTCTGGGGGGAAAAATGCCTTATTGACTTTAGCATGAAGGATGGGTTTCGTGGCATCATCACCCCCAAGCATCAGTGCTCTGTGCTTGTTCTGAACGATAGAGCAGGGCCTCATCCACACCACTGATTCAACACAGAATGTATGGCTCATTTCCTTTGCTTCAGAGAAAGCATTTAGATGGTAAGATTGGTGAAACTCTCAATGACCTTTGCATTTTCAACACCTTTGTAAGATCTGACTCAAGGCTGATAGCATACATGCTCAAAAAGTAGTACTGATTGATTGAAAGAACATAGGTGACAGGTGTCAGATACATGAGATGGCTCTTTGATTTTGAACCATGTGTTATTAACTATCAGTATCCATTGAAAAGCTTCTGATTATAAGCAATTTTTCTTAGTTTCACATTTTAAGCTGGAGAATTGTTTTGTATTTATTATGAAAATTTGCTATATATGAAACAACTCAAGCTACAGCAAAGAAAACTCAAAAAGTGCAAATGATCAAAAGCTTAGAGATAATGGAAGGAAAAACTTCTCATTGTAATCTGAATAATACCAGCAATTTTTGATTAGCTCATTTGTGTTCCAGAAATGCAGGATGATTCAGAAAGGTGAATGTGCTTAGGATCTCAGAAACATTTCTTTTTACCTTTGGCTTTCTTTTTAAACACTTGATATGGTTTGGCTGTGTCCCCACCCAAATCTCATCTTGACTTGTAGTTCCCATAGTCCCCTCATGGGAGGGATCCAGTGGGAGGTAATTGAATCATGGGGGTGGTTACCCCCATGCTGCTGTTCTCATAAGATATGATGACTTTACAAAGGGCTTTTTCTCCCTTTGCTCGGCATTTCTCCTTGCTGCTGCCATGTGAAGAAGGACACGTTTGCTTCCCCTTCTGCCATGATTGTAAGTTTCCTGAGGCCTCTCCAGCCCTGCAGAACTGTGAGTCAATTAAACCTCTTTCCTTTATAAATTACCCAGTCTTGGGTACGTCTTTATTAAAGATGTGAGAACATACTAATACAACACTCAAACAGTCTCAGAGATATCATCCCAGTGTTTTAGCCTTTCTGTTTGCATTAAAGAGGGGATATTTTATCATAACATGCCTATTATTTCTGATTCATAGAACAGGAATGGATCAACCAAAACAAAAGCTTTGGTTAATGAAAAACTTCATTGGCAGGAGAAAAAACTTCCTAAGTACAGCAAGTTTCCATATGTTTACCATAAAATAACCTAGACTCCACCTTGGAGCATGTAAATATACAGACTGTTCATTGTATATGTTGGCAATGGTTTAAAAAAAGATTTGGAAACATATCCTATTAAAACATAATTGCCACTTTTATCATTTACTCAAATAACATATGAAAGAACTGGTACACATTCATCAAGGAAGTAGTCATTTTACTACGGTCAAGTGATGGGGTGACGTATTGTGCAACATGCCCTGCCTTCCTGGTTTATGGGACAGTTAGAGTACATTGCCCATGAGTGTTATCTACACACAGCTGTAAAGAGCCTTTTAAAGACCATCCAGAAACATCAACTAGTTAAATATCTCTATGTATAAGTTCGTGTGTGTATATTTTTCAATTTCCTAATTATGTTTGTTTAAGAGAAACCCAGTTGAGTATCTTTAGACCCAAAAGTTGGATTTCAACTCTGAATCTAAAGTGAAATGGGAACTTTCCCCAGGGTTGAAACTTACATCCAGGGCAACTCCTAGAGATCCTATGAAGCCCTAAAGATGTGAGAGTGAGATTCACCCAATTTTTCATGGAGTGATTGATTCCCCTGTGTTCAGGGCTGGGCTGAAGGCAGCATCTATTCCTAAATTCTGCTAGATTCTGCAAGATGTTTTTTTGTTGTTGTTGTCTTTGTTTTTCCTCTTTTTACCATAAGGAAGTGGAGTCAGGTGCTGACCTTCAGGCCTTTGAACTTGCCTAGTTACCAGCATTTTTCAAACTTTAACACTGTGACCATCACCTGGGAAATCTCGTGACAATGCAGACTCTGATTCAGCAGGCTGAGGGTGGGAGGAGGCAAAGGGGAATTCATCCCATCTGTCCACAGCCTTCCCATTGGAACCTAAGTCCCACGTGCCTAGAAACTCCCCTGGCCAAAATCTCTCCGAAGACAAATAAAATGGCAACAGCCAGGGGTGCTTTCCATTTTCATCTGCCACACGAGGTTATAGAAGGCTGTTTTAGAAGGACCACAGCCCAAAGAGATCTAAGTGATGCTGAAAAATGACACTTGGCCAATTCCCAAAGAAATGATAGAATTTCCCATCCAGCAAAGACACCAGAAAGCTGAGCCCACCTTTCATCATTTTTAAAAAAGGAAAGTCCTTGGGAAGTTTTTCTTCCCATGAAATCTTACTGCCTTCCCAGGGTATCACACACTCAAAGTAGAGCTGTGCTCATCGAAGGAGAGAGAGGACAGGGTAGGTAAAACCTTTCTCCCGCCCTGTAGGGGCCTCTCCCCAGAATTCCTCAGGACCCATAGAGGAAAGCTGAAATGCTTGGATTTAATACAATGCCCCATTTTTTAAAAACCGAGGTGAACATAAAATTAAGCATTTAAAAGATTCAGTACATTCACAACATTGTGTGACCACCACCTCTATCCAGTTGCAAAACATTTTCATCACCCCCAGTAATCCCCAAACCCATTAAGCAATCAATCCCCATTTCCTCCTCCCTTTACCCCAGGACACCACCAATTTGCTTTCTGTGGGTACAGGTTTACCTATTCTAGTATTTCGTATCAGTGGAATCAGACAATATGTGCCTTTTTAGATCTGTCTTCTTTCACTTAGCATAATGTTTTCAAGGTTCATCCACACTGTAGCACATATCAGGATGTATTCCTTTTTACGGCTGAATAATAATCTGTTGTAGGGAGATATTCGTCTCTCCACTGATGGACATTGGGGTTCTTTCCACCACCTTTTGGCTACTGTGAATTACTGTGTCTCTGAGCATTAGTGTGTAAGCACTTGAGTTTCTGTCTACAGTTCCTTTGGGTATATACCTCCATGCTCCAATGTTATAGATGAAGGACCAGGCCACAAAAGATCCAGTGACTTGGCTAGGCTCATTCAGCAAGCTCATGGCTAAGCTGGACCCCAGGTCACCGAGTACCTGCTCCAGCTCCTACTGAACCCCAAAGTTCCATGAGAGCCTGGGCTTGGCCCCACCTCTCCACTTACGGAGATGCCAGTTCCCTGGCTGGGAAAGCCCTCTCTGGTTTCCTTTCCCTTCCAAATCTTCCCACCTCAGATCTCAGCACTCCGTCCTCCTTCCCCACAAGGTGTTCCCTGACCACTGACAGGCCTTCCACTTCCTCTTGTAATTTCCAGCCTTACGATAATCTAATTATAAGCCCACATGGCACACAGTGTGTTTCACGGGTATCTTGCTGACTCGGGTTGACGGTAAGATCTTTGAGGACAGGAGTTTAGCAAATCTTTATGACAGATTAAATACGTGGGCAGAGGCCTGCAGAGCCAGATGGGTGACTTCGTCTGGCATCCATTTTGGCTGACATGACTGGTGATGTCACAGTCGCTACACAGCTGACATGATGACAGTGTCATTCAACAACACCAAAAGGTCTAAACGGCGCATTAGATCCCCTGGCTGGTGATGCTCACAGCAGCGAAGTCACCATGAATATGCAAAGACACAACGAGCCTTGTCAACACCACCTTGCCCCAGCTGGAGCCACTAAATATGTGGACAGAGTCCTGGCCCAAGAGTACAGCCCAGGAGGGGAATGGACATCCCTCTCCCCACCTTTGAGCAGAAAACAACCACTAAGCCGGGCATGGTGGCTCACGCTTGTAATCCCAGCACTTTGGGAGGCCACGGTGGGCGGATCACCTGAGGTCAGGAGTTTGAGACCAGCCTGACCAACACGGTGAAACCCCGTCTCTACTTAAAAATACAAAAATTAGCCAGGCGTGGTGGCAGGTGTCTGTAATTCCAGCTACCCAGGCGGCTGAGGCAGGAAAATCGCTTGAACCTGGGAGGCCGAGGTTGCAGTGAGCCAAGATTGTGCCATTGCACTTCAGCCTGTGCAACAGAGCGAGACTCCATCTCAAAAAAAAAGATAAAAGAAAAAAAGAAAATGACCAGTGAAGGCAATACCAAAGAGACCAATGACCTCGTCAATTACAGGATCATGCTCGATTACCTAAAACTCAGTTTACCCTGTTGTAGAACTTGATCTTTCACAGAGATTGTTTTTACAGAAGTACTTTAAGGACTTCAGAAATATGCCAATAAAACACACACATTTTTTAAAATTCATCCCAGAGATTTCCATTCCCCAATTAGGTCCTCATCATAGTCATCAAAGGAGCAGCACATCCAAGAAAGTCCAAAAGAGTCAGATTTCTTTTTAAACGACGCATTAGAAAACCTGAACCCCCGCCTTTTCTTTGTCTACTTTCTCACATTTGTAGGTTTAGAAAAAAGATTGTCTTTCAGTCTCAACACTTTTGGAAAAACTAAAGTCCTACGTCTTTCATGTCAAATAAAAAAGACAAGTAGGTTGATCGTACAGAGCCAATCTCCTCTTCACATACTGAATAAAGAGAAATTTCCATTCTTTTGGCCACAAAACAGGTCAGTTTCTTCAAAATGTACACACTCAAACATAAATAAATTCAAAACTTATGCTTCCAAGAGAGAATAGAAAGAGCAGGAGACATATGTGTGTCTTGATGGTGGGTGTTGCTCTATCCTGGGAGCTTAACCCTCATTGCAGATTTAATATTCACAAAAGTCCAGTGAGGCAGGCACTATAATCTCTGTTTAACGGTGAGAAGATCAAGAAACTAAGGCTTGGGGACAGTAAGTCATGAACACCAACTTCCCATCTCAGGAATGGTGGGATCAGGATAGATATCTCAAAGCGCAGCTTTTCCCACCACACTTGAAAGGAATTAGTAGAAATTAATGGCTTTACAGACCTCACAGCCACCCGTTCTGCTGTGGGGCTGCATTTTGCTGTGGGACCTCCCCTGTGTCTGTCCTCTCCACGTGTCTTGTGTCAGGCCCTGGAGAAGCACAAGGGGCTGCGACCTCTTCACGTGCTGAGCGAGCCCTGCCACCGAAGCAACCAGCTGCCCACAGGTGTTGTGTACGCAAGACTCCAATAAGGGGACACCTGTGTGTATCCAATTTTCTACCAGCAGCAGCTGATCCATTGGGTATGAAAGGGAGGAAAACTACTCAGCCAGTCGTTAGGTAAATAGTTGCTGCTTATCTCAATGCAAAAAACAAGCACCCTTCTGCAGGAGTAAAGGAAGTGTGGAAAGGTGGAGAGAGCGAGGGGCAGGAAGCAGACAGTTCAGAATCGGGAGACTTCTCTGCTTGTGTGGACAAGCTACTCACACTCTCTTACCTCGACTTTCCTATCTGTGAATGGGACTGGCAATCAAACCACACTACTGTAAAAAGGATACGTTTGCCCAAAATAGTCAAAAGGTGGAAGCAAACAGGTGAATAGATCAACAAAATGTGGTCTCCACATACAATGCAATATTATTCAGCCTCAAAAAGGAATGAGCTTCTGACACAGGTCACACCACAGATAGTCCTTGACGGCATAATGCCGAGTCACAAAAAGGCAAATACTGTATGATTTCAACTTACATGAGGCACCTGGAGGAATGAAATCCATAGACAAAGTAGAATGGTGTCCTTCCAGGGGCTGTAGGGAATGGAGAGTTAGGGTTTCATGCATAGAGAATTTCACTTTTGCAAGACAGAAACAGGCCTGGAGATGGATAGTGGGGATGGTTGCACAGCAATGTGAATGTACCTAGTATCATAGAACTCTATAAAAATGGTTAAGTTGGAACATTTTATGTTATGTGTATTTTACTGCAATGGAAATTAATACTAAAAAGAAAAACATGTTTGCCATGATTCTGTCATCGTTGCTGAGGACAGAAAAAAACACCTCGTATTGTGGACCCAATCAACTGAAATTAGAATCTCCTGGGATGGAGCCCAAGCACAGGCATGTTCTAGAGGCTCTATCACACCCACGCCAGAGCTGAGCATCACCCAGCGAGCCAAGTGCTCAGGTCACATCAGTGACTCATGTCCCTCAGCCTGACACTTACTCATGCTGCTGCAAAACAGCAGGATACATTGGGAGCACCCGGGCATCTGTGTGCATTGAATTAACTTTTATTTAGTTTAACTCGAGAAACATTTCTTGCCTATCAACAGGGCTGGAATCACAGGCACCTGCAGGTCGTGCCACAGGGGGCGCCCTCAGAAGGCCCTGCTTGTGGTTTAACGCTCAGTGGCTGCCATCTTGAAATTCTTAATTTTTGAACAAGGAGTCCTGCATTTTCCTTTTGTACTGTGGGCCCTGCAAATTGTGTATTTGATTCTGCCTACAAAAGCCAGATCCTGTTCTAGGCCTGGGGAAACCAGAGATAAAAGGCAAAGTGGCTGTGGGGAGGCCATAGGCTGCAGAATGCCCAGGGCAAGGTGAGGCCAACCCCATCAGGACCTCCTGGTCCACCACCCACCCCACCCTCTTCACCAGAGAGCCAGACATGGATTTGCTTGCAGAGGAGGGAGGAGGAGAACCCCTGACTGTGGATGGATATAAACAAGCTCATGACGAGTGATAAGTAACATATACAACAGGAACAATGACGCAAAACATGGGTGCATGTTGGGCTTTAGGACAGGGCAAAACTATACACAAAGCAGGCATCTAAGAAGCAGAGTTCTGAGTTCTCAGCTCACCCCATGCTCACTCTTCTTGCCAGCATTCATGGAGCACCTACCATCGCGCACCGGAGTCCCTGCAGCTTCCAGTCTCAATCAGCCGTGGCCACAAATAAGCACCAGCTACCACTTACTGAAAGCTTCCTTTGCGCCAGGCACTGTGCTGAGTGCTTTATATAACTAGCTGCAAGTGCTTCCCATCATGGCTTCCTAGCTGGCTATTAACTGAACTGTTTTACAGATGAGGACCAGGAATGATCAGAGAAACCAAGGAACATTCTCAAGGTTACGTAGCCAGTCAGCAGGTGATCAGATGTGAATTTGGGTCTTTTGCTTTGAAATCTGTAACTTTGCCCTTCACTGTAAATTACCCTTAGGTTGAACCACACGCAGTTGGTGTTTGGCCGAATATCGTCAATTTCATCGGGCAGCGTGTGATGCAGCTCAAACTGAGACCATCCATAAGCCCTGTGGAAGGCCAGTGAACCCACAGATAAATCCAGATCACTCCCCGTTCTGTAAATCGGCGTGCCGGGCAAACAGCTCTCTTAAGCAGGGAAATGAAGGGAATAAAAAACAAACAAGTGGGAAGCTCTGTGAGAACAATACCCTGTGAGCAAGCTGAATGAAAGCACCTGCCTTCCTCCCCAGCCCAAGCCAGCTTGCTTAATAAATTAGACTGCTTGTTTGTTATAATCACCTTTTTAAAAGGTGAGTGTAGACAGCTGCACTCCAGATAATGACACTAAGCAGAGCTGTTGCTACCAAGCCACACTAGAGATAAGGCTGCTTTCCCAGAAATCCATTTTGGGGCAGGGTAAATTGAAAGTTTATACTTCTCAGGTAATAGGTAATAAACGTTCCGTTTTTGGAGCTTTCTATATTGAGTTTCTGCACCTGGTCGCTGGAAGGCTATGGTGTCAGCACCAAGCCTGCAGATTGCTTTGTATATCAACCGCCCCTGTTTTTCCCCAGTAAAATACCACTCCTGACTTGGCCGCCAGCTCCTTCCTCTTTCTTGGTGGAAATCTACTGCCTTCTTAAACTGGTGCATGGAAAATTACATGGTCAGCACCACCCTTGGGGCTAGAAAAGCACACATCCCACAGTGATTTCAAACGATCCAGCCTTTCATCATTAAAAAATAAATTCTGTGGGCGAGGAGAAAAGAAGAATCGTGAGGCCCCTAAGCAGGTGACTCATTTCAGACAGAAATGACAAAGCCATTTCGGAACAGATGGGTTGACAGGACACTTAGCAAATGCTGCTTTTAATTCTTTCCTGCACTCATTCATTCATTCAGCAAAAATTCCTCCAGGCTTACGGAGCATGGGGCACCAATGTAGGCACTGGGGAAGTAGCTGCCAAATACAAAATAAAACCCAAAAAATCCCTTCTTCCCTAGAGTTTCCACTCTACATGTGGAGACAGAGAGGAAACTGATGAGGAAACTCTACGCGTTACGGGGTAAAGCCAGTTGGGGAGGGGCAGGAGGAGGGGCTGCCTTGTTGGAAAGGTGATCTTAGAGCAAACAGGGACGGAAGGTGCAGAGGGAGCTCTGTGGTTACCTGGGGGGAAAATGGTCCTTCCAGGCACAGGGAGTGGGAAGGGCCTAGGGGGAAGTAGGGCCAGCCTGAGCCTGGGAGCCATGTGGCTGCAGACATGGAGTAAATGAGGACGAGCAGGTGAGAGGTGAGACAGGTACACTGAAGCCAGGCGGCCACCAGGAGCACCTTGACTTTGCCTCTCAGTGGGATGACAGTCACTGCTCTGTGCAGAGGAAAGTCATGACTGGACTTGCTTTTTGCCAGACACACTTTGAGGCCAAGGGGGAGCAGGGAGAGGAATGTTGACATCGTCGGGGTGTAGGATGGTGGAGCAGGGGACGGACATGGTGGAGTGGGAGCAGAGGCCAGGATCTAGCTAGGTGTCAATGGGGATGCTACTGATAGAAAGACTCTACGATTCCTCCAGGTGGTGCATACCCTCAACATCAGCCCATGGATGGATGTTCCCGGACCCCAGGAGTCTCACCATAAATTCTCCCTGGGACAGCCTGTGGGTGGCAGTGGTCGCCATCTGTCCTTGGCTGGCAGGTGCCCAGAGCTGTGGCAGTGTCACTCGCAGCAGCCCCAGGATTAGGCTGTTATCTCTGTTTACCAACAGGAAGGGACACGTGGCGAAGGATTCAAACTGATACAGGAGCTGTGGAATGCCACCTGCCTCTTCTCCTATGCCAGTCATGAGTACACACACCAGTCCTGTCTGCTGGCCAAGCCCCCTTGCTCCCAGGTGGGAGAACAATGTGTAGAAGCACAAATTATAAACCAACTCTTGTTTTCTCTAAAGATAGTCTGGTTTTCAGATCATGATTAGGAATGAGTAGACGGTAAGTCTCAGAGTCTTCAGGGGCTTATTATACAGAGCTTATCAGAGTAAAACTAGAAATTACAACAGCTCAACATGGAAGAAAGGTTTCCTTCCTACTCCCAAACTTCAAACGGAGTCCGAGGGTTAGGTTGTGGGCGTATCTTTTGGGGTGGCCACAATTCAACCCATTCCAGCTAGCTTGACTGAGTACTGATGCCTTTTAAACAAGCAATGGAGTGATCATCAGAGATGAAGAAGCAATTTAAGCTCAACCCTCAAGTGCAAACCCTTCCAAAGCAAACATCCTAGGAGGTGCTACTTAAGTTAACCTCGGAGATGATTAACCTGGGTTTTGCACCACTGCCCTGAGCCGTTTTCCACTGAACAGAACATAATTCTTTGTTATGTTTCTCAAGATGCTGCTTTTCTACACTGCAGTTATTTCAGGCATGACTCATGTTAAAATGAGTATGATAAGATGTCTTGGTAAAACCCCTGCGAGGCTTTGAGTACACAGTTTTTAACAGTAGCTCCCCCAAGCAAGGCAGCTGGAGTGGGTTGAATGTTTGCCCCCAAAAGACCATCCCTGTCCTAACCCTTGGACCCTTATTTGGAAAAAGAGAGTTGACAGATGTAACTAAGTTTGAGATCTCAAAATGAGATCACCCTGGATTACACAATGGGTCCTAAAGTCAATGACAAGCGTCCTTATAAGAGCAGAGAAGACACAGACACAGAGGGAAGGCTATGTGAAGGCCGAGAATGCAGTGATGCAGCCACAAACCAAGCAATGCCTGGAGCCACCAGAAGCTGGAAGAGGCAAGGAAGGGACTCGTCTTTAGAGGGAGCAGGGCCCTGCCCACACCTTAGCTTCAGATTTCCAGCCTCCAGAACTGGGAGAGAAGTAATGTCCTTTGTTTGAAGCCACCCAGCTGTGGCACTTTGTTACAGCAGCACGGGAAATGCATACAGCCTCCAAAAGAGAACACAGCCCTTCTGAGAGCTTGACTCCAGACATGCAAGACCCTGAGCCCACCGCACCCGGGTTTCTCCTATAGAACTGTGAGATGATCCATGGGTGTTGTTTTAAGCCACTCCAATTGCAATAGGAGAGTGAGGATGTCATGTGAGTGACCAGCAAGGCATGTGGCCCAACCAGACAGCCAGCGAAGACCTTTAATGAGTAACTTGAGGCTGAGAGTGAGGTGGTGAGTCGTGGAGAAAGTCCCAGCTCAGGGTTCACTGTGGACCAACAGCTCTTTATTGTGGGGTCCTACCTTCCTGGAGAACTTCCTGGAGAGTATAAGGCCTGACGTGGGTCTTCAAATATCTCAACAAGAACAATAAATCCCTCCAGAAAACCGTGTTACTCCACTTTCTTTCCAAAGGAAATTCAAGTCTGTTGAAATGCTTGCTCTAAAACAATCTCCAGTGATATTAAACAAATTAGTGGCTCTCAAAATACCTTGGGTGAGGACCAATAAGTGTTGTATGCGCTTTACATGCTGATAATCACACCTAACCCACAGCATTTGTCTGATGCCTAAGTGGGCTCAGATTTGCCCGAGGCCCTGGTCCAAGGACTTCTGAGGGACACAGCCTCGTCACTCAGAGAGGAGAGCCCGACTCAATGCCAAACAAAGGCCAAGGGATTCTGCACATGAAGACAAAACAAAGTCTTCCTTCTCAACTAGAGAATGGCTTATCCAAGAAAAAAATCAACTGGAGGGGAAATAAAAAGTGAGGATGTCAGCGTTTACCAGGAATCTTGAAACTTTGACAGGAAGGGTGACCCTTTTCATTCAATCTGAAATGTACACAGACAGATCACAGATATATTCCAAATACATTTTTAAATTGCTAAATATGTTTAAAGAAGATTTTAAAGTAAAACTCAATGGACCAGTTTATACATTGCAACTTCATTACATTTTTCCAACCACGCAGAGCTAGGCTGAAACTCAATTATACTGAAATTTAAACTCAACTATTACCAGTGTTATTCTATCCCAAAGAATGAGCCAGGTCTAAGCTGATGTTTCCTCCTGTTGTGACAATAAGAACTTTCCCCATTGGCTTGCACCTTTCCCCTTCTCGCTCCATTTCCAGCTCTCCATCACGCAGGGAAGGCAGATCACAATACCTCAGACATAAAGGCCTTGCGCCTACCTGCCTAGAAGTACAACTCAGATGTACTCCTTTCTAATGAGGAGTGGCAACGGAGCTTGCAAGCTGAAGAAAATATAACTTGGGTGTGATTAACAAGAGCTTAGGCTAACACATGCCTGCTTCTATAATTATATTCTGTTTGTCTAGAGAGAAAAAACAAAAAAACAATAAATCATCCAGTGGTGCATGATTGGCTTAGTTCTTTGTCTCTCTCTCACTGGGAAACTCACAATGAAGTTCTTCCAGGCAGAGGTCGCAACCCAACCTGCCCACCATTCTCCCTGACACCTGTCACTGACCGAGATGACTGGCACATGCAAGAAGCACATGGGCCCCTGCAAAATCTCTCGATTCGTTTCACTGTTTCTTGGTGAATTGACTTCTATTACCTCCCTTTTCTCTACCCGTATTAGTTTCCTGAAAACCACTACAAGTTAGCAGCTTAAAACCACACATGGCTGGGCGTGGTGGCTCATGCCTGTGATCCCAGAACTTTGGGAGGCCAAGGTGGGCAGATTACGAAGTCAGGAGTTAGAGGCCAGCCTGGCCAACATGGTGAAACCCCATCTCTAATAAAAACACAAAAATTAGCCAGGCGTGGTGACACGCGCCTGTAGTCCCAGCTACTCAGGAGGCTAAGGCAGAAGAATCACTTGAACCTGGGAGGAGGAGGTTGCAGTGAGCCGAGATCGCACCACTGCACTCCAGCCTGAGTAACAGAGCAAGACTCTGTCTCAAAAAAAAAAAAAAAAGGTACTATCCTACAGCTCTGGAGGCTGGAAGCTCAAAAATCAGCCTCGCTGGGCTAAAATTAAGGTGTTGGCAGAGCTGGTTCTTTCTGGAGGCTTTAAGGGTGAATCGTTCCTTTGCCTTTCCAGCTTCCAGAGGCTGCCCACGTTCCTTGGCTCATGGCCCCTTTGTCTTTAAAGGCAGCAGCAAAACCCAAGTTTTCTCCACCTTCCATCGTCACATCACCTTTTCTGACTTGGATGCTCCCAAGTTCCCCTCATAAAGTCTCTGTGATTACACTGGGCCCACACAGATCACCCAAGACCATCTACCCGCCTCAAGATCCTTCACACAATCACGTCTGCAAAGTTCCTTCTGCTGTGTCAGGTGACACATTTGCAGCTTTGGGAATATTACTCTGTCTACTTCCTCTCCCACTGCATTGGCCAGCACAAAGCTGAGACATCTCACAAGAGTGAGCCCTGATCTGGGATTCGAGAAGTATGGTCACTAGAAGTCAGACAGAAATCTGCCCACCTGCACTGTAGTTGTCATCCCAGTACTCAAACGTCAGCTAAAAAGCTCTAGGGTGTCTGCAGATGCCATCAGCCCAGCTTCAACAATGACCATATCTGCGTGGGCCTGTGTGCTTACCCACTGCAAGTCTAAACAGCTGTCACCAAAACGCCCCAGCTCCATCCCCCTCTCTCTGCCCTTTTGCTCCCCCTGGTCCAAGACACCATAGTCTCTCCTGGGGACACCTACAGCAGCTGCCTGAACAACCTTCCCATTTCCTGCTGGGCCCGCTGTAGCCCCTGGCCCATGCAGCAGCCAGTGACCTTCCCAGAAGGTACACCCAGTCCCATCAGTTCCAGCTCAGAAGCCCTCACTGGCTTCCCAGCACATACGCAGTTAAATTCGAGGCTTAAGTGGCCTCACAGCCCTCATCCTATGGCCCTAGCTCCCTCTCCAACCCCATCTCACTCCTCATCTGCTTAGTTCATCCTCCCTATGCCCAAAGTTTTCTCTTCAGTTCTTCTTATGACACTGGGTCTTCTTTAGGCCTCTGGCCCCAGCGGTCCCCTCTGCGGAATCCACCTCCAGGCCCCACCCTTCTGGCCTGGGGTGGAGTGTGTTGACTTTAATCACCAGCCATTCTATCCTCCTCCAAGGCCACTTCCGACTGCCTTGAGGAAGCTGGATGTCATGTCTCCCCAGGTTTCACATGCCGAAGTCCTAACATCAAGTACCTTAGAATGAAACCGTATTTGGACATGGGGTCACTGCAGATGTAATTAGTTGAGATGAGGTCATTAGGGTGGGCTTTAATTCAACATGCTGGTGTGCTTATAAAAAAGGGAAACTTAGACATGGACACGAACACAGGGAGAACACCCTGTGAAGACAAAGGCAGGAATCAGAGCAATGTGTCTACAAGCCAAGGAGCACCATAGATGGCCGGCAGCCCAGCAGAAGCTGGGAAAAGGCCTGGAGGAGATTCTCCTTCACAGCCTCAGGAAAACTAACCCGGCTGACACTCTGATCTTGTACTTCCACCCTCCAGAATGATGAGACAAAAAATGTCTGTGTTGTTGTGGTGGTGGTGGTGGTGGTTGTTGTTTGAGATGCAGTCTCGCTCTGTCACCAGGCTGGAGTACAGCGGTGCGATCTCGACTCACTGCAACCTCCGCTTCCCAGGTTCAAGCGATTCTCCTGCCTCAGCCTCCGAGTAGCTGGGACTACAGGCGTGTGCCACCACACGCAGCTAATTTTTTTGTATATTTAGTAGAGCCGGGGTTTCACCACACTGGCCACGATAGTCTCAATCTCTTGACCTCATGATCCGCCCGCCTCGGCCTCCCATAGTGCTGGGATTACAGGTGTGAGCCACCACACCAGGCCAAATGTCTGTTGTTTAAGCCACCCAGTCTGTTATGGCAGCTCTAGGGAGCTGATATGCTGGGAAAGCTACCATTGTATTTTCTGATCCCCTGCGAGGACTCTTCTAGAAGAGTAGGCCCCCCAACTCAATGCACTTGCGTGAGGTTTGGATGGTGGAGGTGAGTGGAAGCAGGCGGCTCTGTTGCTGCTTCTTGGCTGTTGCTCTTGGGTGGCCCAGCTGTGGCAGCACTGCAGGTTCCTACAACAGTGTCGAGAGTCTTCATTTTGTGAGTGTCATGAGGCAGTTCCCATGGTTACGGGCAGACTGCTCCCAGAGCCCTGGATCCAGCCTGTAACACGTTCGTGTGTGTGTGTGTGTGTGTGTGTGTGTGTGTGGAGAGAGATGGAGTCTCACTATGTTGACCAGGCTGGTCTCAAACTCCTGGGCTCAAGTGATCCTCCTATCCTCCCACCTTGGCCTCTCAAAGTGCTGGGATTACAGACATGAGCTGCTGTGCCTGGCCTATCACACTTTTTTTTTTTTTTTTTTTTGAGCCAGTCTCGCTCTGTCACCAGGCTGGAGTATAGTGGTGCAATCTCGGCTCACTGCAACCTCTGCCTCCCAGGTTCAAGTAATTCTCCTGCCTCAACCTCCCAAGTAGCAGGGACTACAGGTGTGTGCCACCACACCCAGCTAATTTTTGTTTTTAATAGAGACAGGGTTTCACCATGTTGGCCAGGATGGTCTCGATCTCTTGACCTCGTGATCTGCCTGTCTCAGCCTCCTAAAGTGCTGGGATTACAGGTGTGAACCACTGTGCCCCGCCCTGTCACACATTCTTGAGCTGGTGGCTACTACCCCAGCTAGTGGTTCCTGACTTTCCTGACAGCAGCTGTGAGCACAGTTCCCGGCAGCCCACTGGGGTGTGATTTGGGGAGCTGCTGTGGAGGCTTAGCCTTCTGAGGGATTCTGAAAGCACCTAATACCCTGCATTAAATCCTGTTCTGCTCAACTTAGCCAGAAGGACGGCCTTTTCTGCAGGTGGACACTGGCAGCCTCACATTTAGAAACAGATGCTGCTTTCCTCATGGACGCCATCCACTCTTACGCCACCCTCCCTCTCACTGAGTTGTTTTCTATTGCACTCACTGGTATTTAAATGTGCTGCGTTTACTTGTTTGTTTGTGCACTTATTGCCTGAATTTTGACCTCCATGGAAACATCGACCTTGTCACTGGGCCTCTCTTCTGACATCCTCACGCCTAGAACAGCACTTGGTGCAGTGGCCGCTTTGGGGTATTTATGGAAGAAGAGAGAGAGAAAAGGAATTTCTAAGTTTGGCTTCTCCTTGAAGAAGCTTCCAAAGGCGTTTCTAGAACACTTAAAATATGTGAAAATAAGGGCTACCTGGGTTATATGTTAAATGAATTATGCTAAAGAAGACTCAGCAGTTGCTAACTTTTCTCCTCTGCTCTTAAATATCCCGTTCTGCTGTTTCAAATTAGAAACTCAGAGTTCCAAAACAGTGAGATCGTTTACTTCTTTTTCTAAAAAAAAAAAAAAAAAAAAAAAAGTCATTGGAATAACGGAAGTACTTTAAGAATCTATGGGGCAAGAATAGAAGCTAGTCATCATTGTATAAACCAAAAATAAAATTCTAATGCCCCACAGCTATCTTAATGGACCCCACCTCTTGGCCAAGGGCCTTCCAGAGTTAACCTGAAAATCTAGTTTAGGACAGGATGGGAAGCGGGGGTCAGACATGCCTCATCACCCCAACATCAACACAGACCTTAAGTCTGATAAGAAACATGTACAATATCTTGTTTCTGAAGCCTGCTACCTTGAGGCTTCCTCTGCATGATGAAACCTTGGTCTCCACAACCTTGCATGGTAACTCAGACATTCCTTTCTATTGATAGTAACTCTTTCGACCAATTGCCAATTGGAAAATGTTCACATGTGCTTATGACCTGGAAATCACTCTGCCTCTGCCACCAACTTTGAGTTGGCGCCCTTTCAGACAGAACCAATGTACATCTTG
Organism: Theropithecus gelada; assembly: GCF_003255815.1. Lineage (NCBI taxonomy): Eukaryota > Metazoa > Chordata > Mammalia > Primates > Cercopithecidae > Theropithecus > Theropithecus gelada. The sequence continues at coordinate 24,010,988 of NC_037670.1, read as the reverse complement.
CAAATATTGATTGATGTCTCATGTCTCCCTACAATGTATGAAAGCAAGCTGTGCCTGACTACCTTGGGCACGTGTCCTCAGGACCTCCTGAGGCTGTGTCACGGGCACGTCCTTAACCTTGGCAAAATAAAACTTTCTAAATTGACTGAGACATGTCCCCGATACTTTTGGGTTCACATCTGTCACTGAGATGGTAACTGTGGTCATTTGAATACCCCTCACATTATCCTCATCTACTCACAGCAGCCCTATTCATCTGGCAAATTGAGGGATATCACTTGGAATATGATGTTTTTATTAAAAATACGATTTTGGTTTTCTAAGGGATGCTCTGGGCTGCTGTAAACCAGGGTCTGCAGGGCCCACCGGTTTCTGCAAATGAGGTTTCACTGGCACTCAGCCAGGTCCGGTTGTTTACATATTGCCTAGGCTCCTTTCTAGAGCTGAGTTGTTGTGTCAGGGACCACATGGCCTTCAGAGCCTAAAATATTTACCCTCTGGCCCCTTAAGAAAATGTTTGTCAGCTCCTACTCTAAACAAAACACCTGGCCACATGGCCTCTGGCGCTGCCTAAAGTCTTTGCTGTGCCCTTTGCGGATGTGCTAAGGATGAACTGAGCTCAGAGCGGGCCAGTTTCAGGCTCCTTCCCGGAGCGATAGGAACCTGGAATTCTCAGCCCATGTGACCAGTACTGGCCAATGAAATGCAAGCTGAGGCAGTGAACCGCCCCTGAGCCTTTCCCTAGTCTCACTCTTCTCCCCCATGGCAACCAGCAAACTTCCGGAGAGCAGAGCCAGGGTCCCTGCACGGGGTAGAGCGCAGACTCCGCCACTGCTGACCTGTGATGAGCTTGCAGCCAGCAAGAAATCAGCTGTTGCATATTATGGCACTAAGATTTTAGGGTTGTTTGTTACAGCACAATAAGCCTAGCTCACTCTGACTAGGATGGTAGTCTTTTTGCTGTCATAATTAATTTGCATTTCTCAGAGTTTAAAAGGGTGCACCGCCCACCCCCCCAGATCTCAGGTAGGCATTTTTGAACTTAACTAGATAACAAAACACAGCTAAGATCAGTCCTTTTCTCCAGCAAAGATGGCAATGCTTTAATACCTCTGAGCATGTTAAAGACCCTCCGAGACTCTAGCCTCTGCTGCAAAAACACATACGAATACCTACTACTACTGCTGCTGTGATGATGACGACAGCAATAGTGAGTATTTTAAATATGCCAGGCGCTGTGGCAGCTGCTTTCCGAATATTGTCTTATTTAATCTGATCATTACCCTATGAGGTAGGGAGTGTTCTGATTCCCATTTTATCAATAAGGAACCTGAGGCTGAGAGAGCATCAGTGACTTGTTCAAGGTCACCCACAGCTGTCAAGTGATAGAACTTGGATAAAAATCCAGACTCCTTTCATGGAGTATGGAGGGAGGTCAGAAAACATAGGAAGTAAGGGATTGTGATTGACAGCGTGTCCTTGCAAAGGGACAGGTTGAGAGACACAAGGGCAGCTGTCTGAGGTGTGCCATTCGCCAGCTTCAGGAGAGAAGTGGCAGGCTACCTCCAGCTATCCAGCCAAGGAAGCTTGGGGACATGTTAGTTCCTGCCTTCATTTCCATCAGCAACCTCAAAGCCACCCCTTGAGGTGATGAAAATAATATTGTTTGATAAAGAGTTGATATTCTCAATCCTATGAAAATGTGGATTAAAGCATCTTACTGATTTATTTAATCTGAAACAAAACAGCTGTTAAAGTGAACTAAATACAGCCTGAGAAGGAGTCTGTACTTTTTTTTTTTTTTTAAGATGGAGTCTTGCTCTGTTACCCAGACTGGAATCCAGTGGTACAATCTCGGCTCACTGCAGCCTCCGCCTCCCAGGTTCCAGTGATTCTACTGCCTCAGCCTCCCAGGTAGCTGGGATTACAGGCACACGCCACCACGCCCAGCTAATTTTTGTATTTTTAGTAGAGACGAGGTTTCACAAGTTGGCCAAGCTGGTCTCGAACTCCTGACCTCAGGTGATCCACCCACCTTGGCCTCCCAAAGTGATTACAGGAATGAGCCACTGCGCCCAGCCAGGACTCCATACTTCTATATTTGAGTTCTTGTGGACGAACTGCAACCTAGCTTAATAGGTAGGCAAGATTGAAAACCTAGGAGAATGTATCTGTAACAGGCTGAGTCTTGGCCAAGCCCAGCGGCTGTACTTCAACCACTCATACACTGCTGAGTCTTCAGGCTGTGTTCAAATAAGGCAAACGCCATACTGCAACCAATCCAGCTGTCCTGTACGTCACTTCCAATTTCTGTGTATCATTTCCCTTTCTTTGTCTATAAATCTTCTTCTACCACGTGGCTGCATGGTAGTCTCTGCTGTGACTCTGGGGGCTGCCCGATTTGCAAATCGTTCATTGCTCAATTAAACTCCTTTAAATTTAATTCAGCTGAAAATTTTCTTTTATCAAAGCTAAGTAAGAATTTGCCAACATGATACGTAAACTTAATCATTTCTTCCAACTAGATTGCATCCCCGAGTCTCTCCTTTTGGGAAATGTCAGAACCTACACTGCCGCCCAGCTCTCTGCCTTCCTACGACTCAGCCCCCGCCATGACTGCACCTCATTCACGGCCCAGGTATCAGGGACAGGGCAGGGGTAAGGGGGGTTCATCCCCCTGATAAGAAGAAACCCAGTGCTCTTCCTACCTTCTTGGAAGAAATCGCCTCTCTGGGACTTGACTTCGTGACAGCCGCCTTTCCTATGGCATACAATCATTTCTCGTGTTTTAGTGGCTTTGGTTTGCTTTGGAATGTGTGGTGGGAAGTTCCATGAAATTTATTAAATAACCAGGATATCCTGTTACCTGATCAAGGCCTCTACAGAAAACCATTGCCCTGGGAGAAGGGATGAAAGCACCTGAGACATCTTCCCATGTGAATCGTGATGGCAATGTCTCCCCTGCCCTGAGACGGCAAGACTGAGAATCAGGAGAGGTGGTTCTCATCATCCCTGAAAGCATTTTAGCTTGCATGTGGCCACTTCGAGGACTATAACTCTAAGCACCCTAGTTCGTGTTTTGTGATTATCAAAATATCTTCCGAATCCTGGGCGGACCATGACATCGTTAAGCCCAGTATTGTGAAGTCACGTGGAGGTGGTGTCAGATACAGATCAGAGAACATTCGAGAGGTACTGGATTGTCTGGGGGGACCTCTGGGCTCCAGGAAGGTCCACATCTGCAGGGAGAAAGTCCCATGGTTGATTCTGGAAATCCAAACTCTTACGAGAGCCGACCGCCAGCTTCCACTTCACTGTAATTACCCAGGCGAAGTGAGTGAACAATCTGAGCCTCCCCATAAAACTAGCCCTCTAATTGTTGTGGTTTAACAGCCTCAGACCTCAGGCTGGGTGGAGAGGAGGGCAGGGCTCGCAGAAGCCAGACACAGCCACCCCCGCAGGCAGCCAGGAGCCAACACAGTGCAAATACAACTGGCTCAGTCCTACAGATCCTGTTCGGTTTACCGAGAATACCACCTCCAAAGCCATTCGCAAGCGTGAGGTCACTCCAGTGAGAAAACAAGTAAAGCTGAGCTGTTGACAAAAATATCCCCAACCATCTAACCAAATAGTAAGCCCAGCATTATTCTATTCCGGTAAAAACCCAATGACATAGGCTAGGGCCACAGTTACTATCCCTTTGGTCGATGATTGCACTGAGGTTTAGGAAAGTCCTACGGCTTATAGGAGGTCAGACGGCCACAGCAGCAGCCCCGGGCAGCCCGGGGCCAGGTTCTAGACCAATGCCCAGCCCACACGCCTTTTTCAAAACCAAAAAGGAAGCGCACTAGCACCTTCTCCTCCATTCTAAACTCCTGTCACTTCCTGGGAGACCAGGTAAGGCTCTCCTGGATGTCTTCACAGCGTAGGCTTCATACGGGGTCAGCCTTGACCTCCATTCATGCAGACAGGCATGGCAAAACAAAGCCCGAACACAGCGTTCAACAAACAGACCCTGTGCCCAAGCTTGGAAGTTCCTAGTTAGGGCTGGTGATGGACGATGGCCCTGAGAAGTTCATTCTGTTTGAACAAAAGAGGCCGTGTCAATTTCAGAACCATGTATCTCTTAAATCATGCATAGTAATGTCCTCCATGCCTCTCTGGTGGAGGATCATCCAAAGGGTGATAGCATCAGAGCTTTGATCTTGGATTTTTGTGTCATCTATTCTGCCAATTTCTGATTCATTCCTCTCAACAGTTTTGCCACCGTCTTTTCCTGGATCAGGTAAAGCAACATCCAAATCAGCCCAGGCCTGTTTGCAAACAGAAATGCAGAAATGCTAAATCTCAAAGATTCTGTCCTGCCCAAGGAGTGTCCTTACTTTACACATAAACGGAGCGAAGCCTCCTGCACCTGCTACGTGGGCTCGTGTGGACACTGAACCCAAAGCTGCTTTCTGGGCTCACCGTGTAGTCTCTCTACCTGAAGCCCCCACCCAGCCCCACCCTGTGATGCCCCACACTATGGGTCCACCTCGCAGTGCTGACATTCATCCCCCCTTTGAGGACATTCTGAGTGTCAGGGTCTGGGCTTACACCTTTGCAAGGGCGTGTTTGTTGTGACTAACTTTCTTCTAATGGAAACTGAACTCTTATGTCTAATGGAGATGATAGCGATGTCAAACGCCCCCGTCACTTTTTTGTGGATGACCAAAACCTCGTGCATAGGGACCCAGCCCACGCCTTATGCAGGGTGGTGGGCATGCAGAAGTGTTTGTGGGCTGGATTTGAAAAGCTCCCACTTCAAGGATTAGGGGTCCATTAAATCCTGTGTTGTAATGTCAGAGCAGAAGGTTGAATCAGAGAGAATCTGAGAGGAGAAATTGCAAACATCGCTGCTGATTGCTTTGCCTTGTGTCTGGTGGTATTGCTGTGCCTGAATCCACATCACTAACAATGGCCAGCTGTCTTATGCCACCTACACTCGTGGTCAGGGGAGGCAAGGTCTGACATCAGAAAGGAGGGCAAGAGGTCTGGGAAGGCAAAACCAGCATCCCCTCCAAGAAGAGAGAACCGGCCTTCCTGCAAGGTCTACCCTTGGTGGCCCTACCCAAGGCCCACCTGACTTCTCTTCCCACTGAGCCCTCTAATCTCCCCACAGCACCCATCTACACCCCCTTATGGGACCAGCCACCATCTTCCTAATATTGCCTTCATTGACGGGCAGTGCTCATCACGGCTGCTAAGAGAGTGAACAGCTTACGTCAGCATAGCCTGTCGGTAAATGCTAGGTGATTGAAGGAAGGAAGGAAGGAAAAAGGAAGGATGATGTGTTCTCACATCTGTCTGCTAAAACAATAAAAAGTCATTGCTTCTGTCATGCTGTGATCACCAAGCCCCCTTTCCTGCCCTTAACTCCGGGAAGCTGGACTCCAGCTCAATCCTGCCCTTACACAAAGGCAAGCCCAGTAGGCCCTTGCCATGTTGTTGTTGGTGTTGTCCTTGTTAACCCGAGTGTTGGGGCTGCTGGGAGAGGAGCCCAGAGAGAGATCAGTGGCTTAGAAGGGCCCAGACCCAGCCAATCTCCAACAGCACATGAGGACAGAGAAGAGGAGGTTGCCCTGCTGGGAAGGGTGAGCACAGCCTCCCCAGAGAGGCGTGAGGCAGGAACAGGTGTGTTTCCGCCCACCTGCACTCGCGCCCCTCCGCAGGGCCCCAGCCTGCATTTTATGCCCCAGCCTTGTCTTCAGGGCTTCCCACCCCTTTCACTTTGTCCATTAGAGCCCTTAGCCCGGTAATGATGGTTATTTGAAACTCCCCATCTGATCATTCCAACCTCTCTGCCACATCTGAGTCAGATTCTGATGCTTGCTCTGTCTCTTCTAACTCCTTTTTTTAATATCTTTTAGATCCCCTTGTAATATTTTATTCAAAACCAGATATGTTGCACTGGGTAAATGGAACCCAGTGCTGCTTCCCACAGAGACTTTTGCTCCCATAAGTTGTGATATTCTGCATTTACTTGTCTGCCTCTCCAGTTTTGGGGTCAGCGGTTTGCTCTGTGACCTCAACTCCCTGACAGATCTAAGAATTGCTGCTTTGGGACTTGGTCAGGCTCTTTTCTTACTGTGTGTATAGGAGTGATGATGTCCAAGCTCTTCACATGCCAGACCAGAAACTGCAAATGTCTCTATTCTTTGCATTCCCAGAATCCGCTCACCTTCTGGTACCTATGGCATTGCCTCCGAGGCTCTGATGACCGTGAACTCCACGTGGGGGCCCTCTCCCTTCCCCACTCTCCGTTTCTATGTTTGCAACCTCTGTTAGGTCTACTGAAAGGCTCTTTCCTCTAACAGAGCTTTCCCTGACATTCTGACTAAAACTTTGGATGCCCCCGCTCCATCCCTGTCTTGACACCTCGGATGCACATAAGTCCCATGATTAAGCACTGTCATCTGAGACGGAAAGCACCTTGAGCACAGAGGATGGGCCTGGTCATCTTCCCTCTCCTAAGAGTGGATGCTTCACAAATATTAGCAAGATAAATATCTATGACTTTAATATCTCAATACAGCTGCTTGGGGTGGAAATTAAGAATATGAGGACATGGATCAATATAAAAGAAATCACTGAATTGTGGCATTAGGAATTATCTTAAGAATTGGAGAAAGGGGCCTGCCACAGTGGCTCATGCCTGTAATCCCAACATGTTGAAAGGTCTAGGTGGGAGGATCACTTGAGTCCAGGAGTTCAAGATCAGCCTGGGCAACATGACAAAACCCCATTTATACAAAAAATACAAAAATTAGCTGGGCTCAGTGGTATGCACCTGTGGTCCCAGCTACTTGAGAGGCTGAGGTGGGAGGATCATGTGAGCCCCAGGAGTTCAGGGCTGCAGTGAGCTGTGATCACACCACCATACTCCAACCTAGGAAACAGAGAGAGACCCCATCTCAAAAAATGAAACAAAACAAACTAACAAAAACAGAATTTGAGGAAAGGAAAAGAGCAAAGTAGAGAGGCAGGAGAGACAAGGGGGCAGAGAGCTGAAAACCGTGAAGGGAGTTGGGAGGCTGGAACCCAGCAAATGGCCTGTGAAGGATGCTTTTAAGCACAGAAATATGTTTCCCAAAGTTGTTGGTGTTGCTGGAGCATAAATGCTCCAGGTCCCCAAGCCACTGGCCAAATCTGCACACACACACACAATGCTTTGTGTGCCTTGTGTGTGAGTGTTTTATAATGGAGTGTATTTATAATGAATTCCATGTCTCAGTAGGCACAGAAAGAAATGGAGATTGTGCATGTGTGCAGGTGATGAGATGGTCCCTAAACAGAACCAACTCAGCCAAAGCAGGAATTCAGAGGAATTGGACTTCCTGTGACCAGTAGAGTGGGTTTGATGCAGCCTAGAATTTAAGAAGCCGAGTTACCACAGTTGACATCTGTGAACAGATGCATGAAAGAACAAATGAATGAACTCACGCAACATTCAGAGAGGGCTCGATGTGTGGGCTCCATTTGTGATGTGAGGGTCCAGACTGGCCATGGGATAGAGCGTCAAAGAAATACCAATCGAGGCAGAAGCCGTATGGAGAAAGGAGGCCCGGGCAGGTCTGTCTGTTCTGTTGTATTTTGCAAAGCAGACTTCATCTGCCCCAAACAGGGAGAACTGGTAGGGATTTGCAGCTACGATCGGTCAGCCATGAGCTAGGCAGCGATGCAGATGAAAAACAAAGACAATCTGACCACTGGATTCCTGGCCAGCCTCCTGTGTGGGTCTTCTGGGAACCCAGGGTGACTGGTCCTCTCTGGAGGACAGAGCCTGGGCTCAGGAATGGCCAGGAGTGGGACCACCTGCCTGGGTCATAAGCTCACCCTCACCTGGGTGCCAGCCTAGACTGGCATGCTGCCCAAAGTTGATTAACTTGGGATTAGAGCTAAAGAGTCAATCTTCCTCTCTCTCTCTCTCTCTCTCTCTCTCTCTCTTTCTCTCTTTCTCATTTCTGTTATTTCTTACCTGGAGCCAAAGTTCTGAGAAGCCTGCACCCTCATATCCCATCTGTAAATCTTCCAGCCAGATGTCCCTTCGATAATCGCGTTATGCAATGCAAGAAAGAAACCCAAGATGTTCCCCCAAATACATAATACAATGTTAATGTAACTGCCGGGAGACATCACCAGAGAGTGCATGGAAACTCTACAAAAGCAAAGCAAATCCAAACAAAAAGCCCTCTGCACAAGGCCAAGGAGTTGAAGTAAGTTAAAATGAAACATCAGTAATATTGTTTGGGAAAACAAAGAATCATATAACACATGGCTTCTAAGAGAAATTTATCGAATGCTTTCAGACAGCTTGAACAACGGGCTTGGCAGATTAACAGCCGTAACTCTACCTGCAGGTGTATATCAAGTTCAGACATCTGATGCCAGGTCCCAGGCCCTGGGAAGGCCAGAAGGCCCAATATTAGACATAATCATTCTTGCTTAATGCCTTTTTCAAAGCCCATGTAATTCATTGCTGGGGTTGTATTTCATGTTTAGGTTGTCTGGCTTTCTTTGTTCTTAAGAAAACAACCAACCAATACCAGCAGGCCAAACATTCTTTAGAATCATGAAACCATAGAATGTTACCACTGGGAGGCATCTTGGAAATTCAGACTCCAATTCTTCCGTTTTTCAGAAAAGCTAACTGGGGCTCAGGGAAAGAAAGCAAGTGGTCTCTTGGGCCAGAGGAAGGAGGAATCCGAAAGAAGGAAGGGACAGCCCTTGGTAAGAACCGGATTCCAGAGGGCACACAAAATACTGCTGCCTGGTTTCACACCACCTAGACTTCATGATAACGACGACACCCACTGTGTGATTTTTATTTCCAGTTTACAAAGAGCTCTCAGTTGGAATTTCTTTTGACACTCACAATCTGTCTCTAAATGCATGGATATGACCTGCATATTTCAGCGTAGGAAACCAAGATGTAGCGAGATTGGACCAGGATTCCAAGGATTGGGGCTTAGTTAGCCACATCCTTTTCAGTTTTGAGAGTTGAATGGTCACTAGTATGAACAATGACTGTCCCAGGCAAACCAGAGGACTGGGTTACTCCACCTGTACCCCAAGCCCATGCCAGTCCCATTCAGCCATGTGGCTCCCAATCCCACCCTCCATTGCAATAGGCCTCATATTTCTCAAAGCACTTTTACGGTTTTCTTGTGCCAAGTAACCCAGTGAGTTGGGCAGGGTGGACATGCTGTGCCATTTACACAAGAAGAAATGGAGTGTTCAAAATCTGCTTTTCTGAGGCCGTGTAAACCACGAGAACCATGCAAAGGCATTAATTCAAATGCACATCCAGGGATCTTTAGTCCTGGGTACATCAGGGTACCTTGGGCCTGCTGTAGATCTGGATGTCTTAGCAAATCCAGAGTTCCTTACTCCTGCTCTGGCATTCTCTTTCCCACATACATTTACTCCACCCAGGGAAGGAGAGAGGAAGGAAATATTTAATAGATTGTAACATATGAGATCCCCAAAAAAAGTGTTTTTAAGTTAAAGAAATCAATGATGAGGGGAGGGAAGAGGGACCCACCTTCAGTGCAGCCTCCAGGCAAATTTCCAAAAGGCCGGCATGTTGGAGTCAGCTCTGGGACAGCAGCCCCATCCCACTGAGTCTTGGGGGAGATGAGAAGGGTCTCAAGTCCCAACAGTCACGGAGCCCTCAGCTAGTGGTCTCCTAAAAAGAATAAAGCCTCAGCTTGGTCAGGTTGGCTCTCTGGGCCAAATGGCAACCTGCACTGGAGGCCCCAAACCTGGCAGCCCATGGAAATCGCTTGGAAGCAGGGGTTATCCCAGATGTGCAGAATCAGAGTCTGGTTTGAACCAACTCTCCAGGCAATTCCAATGAGCAGCCAGATGAGAAGCAGGGATTTGAACAAGACGTCATTACTATTACAATTATGTAAAGTCATTTCTAAAATCTCCCCCTTCTTTCACATGAGATAATGAAAGAAAACCCACTTGATACCATTTTTTACATAAACTATATGATCGCTTTTTTTTTTACAACGTAGTTTTAGGGAATTTAGGGTGAAGCATGGGTTTGGGAAGCAGGACCTGAGTTGAGACTCTGGCCTTGACCCTAATGAGCAGTACGAGACCTCAGGCAAGACATGTGACCTTCCCAAACCTTGGTTTTCGTAACTGTGAAATGGTGGTGATGATTGAAGGAGCAGTGCAGGGTTAATGTGAGAGTCGAATTATATAGTTTTTATAAACTGCCTTGTGCACTGGGAGCATTTGGAAAATGGAAGCTTTTAGGAACATTGTTGTGTTGTCTCTATGCTTGGCAATGTGGGCAGTTCACAATGTGAAGGGTAATTTTTGCTTCTCTCACTGTATCACCATGTCAGCAGCCCAGTGTGAGCCAGCACAGTTGAGCATAGACTGCCTACACTCTACTCTCAGCCCTGCAGTCTAAGATAGCATCTTGTGGGGCTGAGTCTAAGGCAACTGCTAAGGCAACTGCAGGGGCACAGATAAGTCCTTTTATTGGGCATTTTCCCCAGCTCGGGGTCAGACACGGATGCTCTGGGGTAACTAAGGAAATCCCCTCCCACAAGTAAAGTAGGAAAATCACCATGGCAACCCCAACCTGAAAACAACATAGGCACGACAACAGTGCAGTGGGGGTTTAAAGGCGTGATTGGGAAAGTGTCGTGGAAGTGTCTCAGCTAGACTTTGATGAATGCATGGGATTCGTGCAAGAGGTAGACATGGCAGGAAGGGCTCTCCAGGTAAAGGAACCAGCCTAAAGAAGAGCTCAGAGGTGGGTGTGGTGGGTCTGATGAGACTTCATCAGACTGGTTGGTGCTGCACCCACACTTGGGGGAGGGGAAGCATGTTGTCAGCCCTACCCACCCCCACGCTGCCTCCCAGCAGATCGGGGCTGCCAGGGAGCTGGGATGGGCCCCTTCCTCATCCATGCAGGGTGTTTCATTCCACAGGATGTGGCCGACCTGAACCAAGGCCACGGCTTTGGCTCTACAATTAAGAAACCACCACAGTTCTGACTCTGTAAAAAACAGAGGTGTTTATCCCAAGAGTTATCCAAGTTAGACTGGAGGGTGCCTGTATGCTAGAAGGTTCTGTGGAGGCACTGAAGAGGGGTGAAGCCACCATGATGTAAATTAAAGGTGACATCCTAGTCGTGTGGTCTTTCCGATGGACAGCACCAGAGTCAGGTCTGGATTGGTTTAAAAAGGTGGAGTTGGTTTCAAGGGCTACAAAGACAGCCTTCATAACTTTAAGACTCATTCCATATGGGTTTAATACTTACAGTTCCTGAGAACTAGATGCTTTGCTTAGGCGCTGAACGCACTGCCTCGCCATCGGAAGCCCCGCATTCAAGACCATGAACTGTGAGTCAAATTAAACTTTGAGTGTTCCTTTTCCTGCAAGACAATGGATGCCCCAGTTGAAGAGACACGTAAGAAGTGCAGAAAAAGAAAGCAAAGCAATCAGCGTTTCAAGATAACGATCTCATTCCGTGGAATGTGGGCTCCAGGAAGCAGGCATGGGGTCCAGTCTCGTTCACCTTTTCGTCACCTGTGTCTGGTAATCGGAAGCGCCCCCATAAACAGTGGTTCGAGGAATGAAGTAAGAGAAACTCCTCTCCATCTAATGAAAGTGAATGTTTCCATGGGGATTGTGGCTGTTAGGAGTGGCAGGGGCACTTGCTTTGTATTTAGGCTTTTGCATTTCCTTTAGCCCTTAAAAGAACATTCTCTAGGTAGAATATTTATCAGGACTGGCCCTCTTTTGAGAAAAATTGAAATATTGGCACTTAGTATCAAAAGCACAGGAGTGAGAACATGTGGTGTTTGGTTTTCTGTCCTTAAGATAGTTTGCTCAGAATGATGGTTTCCAGCTTCATCCATGTCCCTACAAAGGACATGAACTCATCCTTTTCAGGGCTGCATAGTATTGCATGGTGTATATGTGCCACATTTTCTTAATCTATCATTGATGGACATTTGGGTTGGTTCTATTTTTATATTTTATTTAGAATAATGTACATCTATATTAATAAATGAGATTAAAAAAAAAAAAAGCACAGGAGTGCTACTGTGCCCTCTGGGACAGTGTCACATGGAGAAAGCTTGCTTTCCTGACCCTCAGCAGGGTTCCCCAACCTGGAGTTCACCTGGAGGTGCTCATTAGAATGCAGGTTCCCAGGCCTACCAAACCTGGGACAGAGCCAAAAATCTGCATTTTAAAAAATAATTTCAGTTTTTATTTTCGATTCGGGGGGTACATGTTCAGGTTTGTTATGTAGATATGTTGCATGACACTGAGATTTAGGATAGGAATGATCCTGTCACCCAGATACTGGGCATAGCACCCAACAGTTAGGTTTTCAACCCTTGTCCCTGTCTCTCCCTCTCTCCCTTTGGAGTCCCCAGTTTCTATTGTTGCCATTTTTAGGTCCATGAACACCCGTTGTTTAGCTCCCATTTATAAGTGAGAACACGTGGTATTTGGTTTTCTGTTCCTGCATTTCATTCCCTTAGCCTATTGGCCTCCAGCTACATCCATGTTGCTGCAAAGGATATGATTTTGTTCTCTTCTATTGCTATGTCATATTCCATGGTGTGTATGTAGCACATTTTCTTTATTCAGTCCACCATGGATAGGCACCTAGGTTGAGTCCCTGCCTTTACTATTATGAATAGTGCTGATGAACATATGAGTGTGTGTCTTTTTGGTAGAATTATTTATTTTCTTTTGGGCATATACCCAGTCATGGGATTTCTAGGTCAAATGGTAACTCTGTCTTACGTTCTTTTTTTTTATTTTTAATTTTTGTGGGTACATAGTAGGTGTATATATTTATGGGGTACATGAGATATTTTGGTACCAACACACAATGCGCAGTAACCACATCATGAAAAATGGGTATCCATCCACTCAAGCATTGATCCTTTGTGTTACAAACAATCCCATTATACTCTCTTCTCTTTTTTGAAAATCTGAAATATATTGGAAAACATGGCTTTTGTTTAGTTTTTTATTTAACTTTTAAGTTCAGGGGTACATGAGCAGGTTTGTTACATAGGTAAACTTGTGTCATGGGGGTTTGTTGTACAGATGATTTCATTACTCAGGTATTAAGCCTAGTATCCATGTCAAGTTCTTTGAGTAATCTCCAAGTTGCTTTCCTTAGTGGCTGAACAAATTTACACTTCCACCAACAGTGTATAAGCCTCCCCCTTTCTCCCTAGCCTCGCCAGCATCTGTCATTTTAGCCATGCTGACCAGTGTGAGATAGTATCTCACTATGATTTTGAGTCGCAGGGAATCTGCATGTCTGAAAGTTCCTCAGATGAATCAAGTAGAATGCTAACACTTGTGAGCTAGCACTGACTTCTTCAAGCAGCATGCCTATCACCTGTGACAGCTCCCTCTGGGGAATGTGGTGCCCAGGGGACACAGCCACCTCTCCCAGGACCACCCTTTGACGTCTTTCAGTGGTGAAACCATCCCAGCTACCAACAACTGCAGAGGCAGCAAAACCAAAGTAAACCAGGAAGAGAGGCAGGCAAGACCATATATGTGACTAATAAAGTTTCTGGGAAAAAAAAAAAAAAAGGACCTGTTACTTGTGTCTGCAGTGACCCTGACCCCACAGTCAGTGAGTGAGCAGGTTTACAAGTTCTTGAAATACATGTAAGCAGCACTACGGTATAATTATCTTTTCAAAACTGCATTTCATAACCAGAAGGGTGGTCTCCAGTGGAGCCATTCCCGAGGCACCATCCACCCATCCCTGGGAGCAGCCCTCAGTGGGCTTCAGATAATCCGCTCGCCAACCTTTGCAATCAGCTCTTTAGTCCTTCCTGTGCTCCCTCACACCACATTCCTTCAGCTAATTGTGGCATGTCTCCTTTCCCTTGGCAATTAGCCATTATAAAGAAAAACGTTTCACCTCCTGCAAGAAGCCTTCCTAGATTTCAAGAGAGCCGGTTCCTCCCACCTCCCCGCCCCAGCATCCCCAGTGAACATTTGCAGATCCCTAAGTTACTGAAGCCATGCAGGAAGAATAGAAAAACAATTAAAAGGGAATCGAGAAGCAAATGCCAATTTTTTTTCTCTGTTTCCTGATGGGCTTCAGCAGACACAGGCTGAAAATGCATAGGCAAGGTCACCTGTGAGCTTTTCCTGCCGGATTAGACAAGCACATCCCAGCGTCAGCCTATGGGACATGGACGCACCTTGGTGCAGGGAACCATACTGAGTGCAGGATGTGGATGGGAAAGGATACTCAGGCCTTGTCCCAGGGCGCGGTGGGGGTGCCTCTGCCCATTGTCCATGTGTCTGGGCACCCGGGTGATGGAAGATGCCCCACTGGGTCGGGGGACAGGGCTGCCTGCACTGAGCCCCCAGGAGGCTGAAGAAAGCGTTTCCCCACCCCACCCCAGGCTCTGTTTGTGGATTTAGCCAGGTGACCTCAGAGGGCTGGCTGATCTGGGTGGGTGCAAGGGGCGGTTGTATACGTTCAGGGTTCCTGCCTCTCCGCCATCCCCAAAATGATTTATTGGCATTTTGGCAAATCTCAACTTGGTTCACTGCTGCCTCTTCTTCCCTAAAGACTTCCCAGGACTTCTTGGAGTGTGGGGGTGTTTTCAGAAGGAATCTGACAGCACCTCCCCATCTCCCGCACACATACACTCAGCCTCCAATGGTCTCTGCCATGCCAGGTTAGAGGAACCAGGCATGCTGAGTGACCCGGGCATGTCCTCACATTTTCAGGAGAACGGTACAACTCGACAGAGAGGCATTGAAGCCACTCTTTCATGAATGAGTCAGGATGACAGGTGGAGAAGGATGTCCCCAGACCCCGGGGTCCCCAGCCCTTCATGGGAGAGATGGGAGCACCCATCGAGGCCTCCCTTAAAAAAAGGCCACCTGCCACTGCAGTTTGGCTTATGCCATAATATAAATTCCAAAGCAGCAACTTGGTGAGAAAGCCAACCAGAGAACCCAAGGCACAAAGGGCAGGGGGAAGGTACCTAGAATGGCCCCGCAGGCCTCCGGCTGCCTTGTGGCTCCGGTGCCCCTGAGGACAGTAGCCCAGGGATGGACTTCAGCGCACTCTCATCCTGTGACTCCCACGCTTTCCCGTGGGTGCGTTCTGGACCTTGATCACGGGCTTCCTCAGTTTCCCCAGCTGTCAGTAAGAACACAGAGTGGGTGATTCTTGTCTGGACCAAGGTATGCACACAGGTGATTACTATGGCCTCTGAGATTTGCCTGCAGCTTAAACCTGCCTCACCTAAAAGGGCACAGGTTATGGAAGTCACCTGTGTACCTGCCAAGCCCCAGCCCCAATCAAAAGTGCTAAGCTACCCTGGGACAGAGCCAACACTGTCTCTCCTTTCAATGCATGCCAGCCACAGTGAATCCCTCCGCCTGCTGGTGTCTTCTGTAGCCCCTCTCCACGCCCTGTTCTTCCAGCAGCTCCCTGTTGAGGAACCAAGTGTGCCCAGCCAATTTCCCCCAGCACCCACTCCCTAACAAGCCTTGCCCAGGCTGTCATGGTTGGAACGTGAAAGAGTCAACCTCCCTTTGGAAATTTTTTTCACTAGCATCATCATAAAACACAGATCAATGTTCAAGAAATCCCCCAACCATGAGGAAATGATGGAATTGGGGTTGAATGGCCAGCAATTGCCCTTCCCCCAGTCTTTGAACACAGTTAAAACTTAATCAAGTGCAATGCTCAAAAATGAAGAGTATAAGCTCATTTTCCCAGCTGGTTCAAGGAAGCCATTGCAATCTCTGCACATCAGTGGAGAAAATCACAGTCTATCTTCTTGCCTTAGCAAGGGCAGTAGAGTGTATATAATTTTATCTTGCTTGTTCGAATGCGGAGGTCTGTACCTGGGGGTCACATTTCTCTTTTTTTTTTTTTTTTCTTTTGAGACAGAGTCTCACTCTGTCACCAGGCTGGAGTGCAGTGGCGCGATCTCAGCTCACTGCAAGCCCGCCTCTTGGGTTCAAGCGATTCTCCTGCCTCAGCCTCCTGAGTAGCTGGGATTACAGGTGTGTGCCTGGGAGTCACGTTTCTATGGCAATTCCACAAGACCCCGAGATGGTGCTATAGTCGGCTGCTCCCTGGTGTTCGTTGGAATGCGGCTGCATTTTCTAAATTCCTTTGTCCACTTGTCTGCCTCTCCTTTGCTTCTTTCTCCACAAAATTATTTGTCCACAAAAAAAAAAAAAAAAAAATGTTGAGTTAACTGAGGATTCTGGTTAGCTGTTCTGCAATTAATGCAGGTGTAATTATACAAAACACGTGAACATTGGTCTAGAGCAGCGCCGCCCAGTGGAGCTTCCTGTGCTGATGTTTGTGATGCACCCCCTCGGTGCTATGCGAATGGTAGCCCCTCACCACAATGGCAATGGAGGAATTGGATTTTAAATTTTATTTAACTTTATTTTATTTTATTTTATTAGTTTCGAGACAGAGTCTTGCTCTGTGCCTCAGGCTGGAGTACAGTGGCACGATCTTGGCTTACTGAAACCTCCACCTCCCGGGTTTAAGCGATTCTGGTGCCTCAGCCTCCAGAGTAGCTGGGACTAAAGGTGCGCATCACCGTGCAAGCCACCACGCCCGGCTAATTTTTTGTATTTTTTGGGTTTTTTTGTGTGTTTTTGGGTTTTTGTGTGTGTATGTGTGTGTGTTTTTTTGAGACAAAGTCTCGCTCTGTCGCCCAGGCTGGAGTGCAGTGGCACGATCTCGGCTCACTGCAAACTCCGCCTCCCAGGTTCACGCCATTCTCCTGCCTCAGCCTCCCGAGTAGCTGGGACTACAGGCGCCCGCCACCGCGCCCGGCTAGTTTTTTGTATTTTTTAGTAGAGACGGGGTTTCGCCATGTTGCCCAGGCTGGTCTCAAACTCCTGAGCTCAGGCAATCCACCCGCCTTGGCCTCCCAAAGTGCTAGGATTACAGGCTTGAGCCACCGCGCACGGCAACTTTAATTATTTTAAATCTGAATAACCACACGTTCTTTGTGGCTAGCTTCCTGGATGGAGCGAGAAGAACGATGATAGGCAGCTCACGGGAGCGCTGGGCAGGAGGCTGTCTGGATTCAAATACAGCAGCCCTGTGCTGTCCACGTGTGGTGGTGGGAATTCACTGAGACGACTTAGAGGGAGCCCCACGCTCCGTGTGGGGCACAGTGTGAATTCTCAGGAAAACAAGGCCGTGTTGTTCTGATGGAACCCCAGGTTTAGGGGCTAGATTAGGCCAGCTTCAGCTTGTCTCATCCCCCTGGTTTCCACACTCCTTCAGGCTCTTCCTAACTCAGGCATTGTAGCAGGCTGGCTTGTGTCCTCAAAAAGGATATGTTTAAGTCCTAACCCGTGGTACCTGTGAATATGACCTTGTTTTGAAATAGGGTTTTTGCAGATGTGATTAAAGGTCTTGAGATGAAATCATCCTGGATTGAGGGTGGGCCCTCCATGCAATGACTGGGTGCTTTCGAGAAGAGAGGACACACAGGGAGATACAGAGAATGTCAGGTGAAGTAAGGGACAAGATTGGAATGATGCACCTACAGGCCTGGGGACACCAAGGCACGCTTGGAGCCACCAGAGTGAGGGGGAGCCATGAACGAATTCTCCCTAGAAGCTTCGGAGGGAACATGGCTCTGCTGACTCATTGGTTTCAAACTCTGGACTCCAGCACTGTTCAAAAATCCCTTTCAGCTGTCCAAGCCTCCTAGCTTGTGCTATTAATAATTCGTTATGGCAGCCCTAGGAAGCTAAGACAGGTGCCGTGAGTTCCCTTCGCTGAAAACCAGACTTCCTTATTTGGTGTCTTGCTTATTTGGGAAAATATTTAGAATGGAATGGACCCATTATATGAGGATAGGTCCATCTAAAAAGAACCTCAAGAGGTTGCAGTGAGCCGAGATCGCGCCTCTGCACTCCAGCCTGGGCGACAGGGCAAAACTCCGTCTCAAAAAAAAAAAAAAAGAGAACCTCAACATTCCACTGTGTTTGACTCCTTGAAAGGAGTTAAATTTCTTTATTTGTAACTTTTATTTTAAGTTCAAGAGTACAAGTACAGGTTTATTATATAGGCAAACTTGTGTCGTGGGGGTTTGTTGTACAGATGATTTCGTCACCCAGGTATTAAGCCTAGAACCCATTAGTTGTTTTTTCTGATCCTCTTTTTCCTCCCACCCTCCAAAAGGCCCCAGTGTGTGTTATTCTCCTCTACGTGTCCATGTGTTCTCATTATTTAGCTCCCACTTATAAGTGAGAACCTGTGGTGTTTGGTTTTCTGTTTCTGCGCTAGTGTGCGAAGGATAATGGCCTCCAGCTCCATCCATGTCCCTGCAAAAGACATGATCTCATTCATTTTTATGGCTGCATAGTATTCCATGCTGTGTATGCACCACATTTTCTTTATCCAGTCTACCATTGATGGGCACTTAGGTTGATGCTGTGTTTGCTATTGTGAATGGTACTGCAATGAGCATTCACTGACATGTGTCTTTATAATAGAATGATTTATATTCCTTTGAGTAGATACCAAGTAATGGGATTGTTGGGTTGAATGGTATTTCTGTCTTTAGGTCTTTGAGGAATCTCCACACTGTCTTCCACAATGGCTGAACTAATTTACACTCCCACCAACAGTGTAAAAGTTTGAAAGAGGTTACATTCCTTAGCCTCATCATGAGGACCTGGTTCAGCGAGCAGAGTTGAGGGAAGGTAAAACAGGACCTGGAAATGGCCAGAGCTAGAGCACCACCCGAGTTGCCAGGACCAGGCTGGACTCTGCACATGAGGTTTTCCGGGGCAGGGCAGGGCCAGTGCATGCCTGGAGCTGCCACCACTGTATCACCGAACACGGGGTCTTAACCTGGGTGAGGAGTCAGGAGGAGGTCTGTGAACTTACCCAGGAAAGAAATTCCGTTTTTATTTTCCCTGACTTCTAACTACTAATTGGCCTTTTCTTCCATTAGGAGCACAGCAACGAAACATACCGTGGGGGACACACCTGTGATTGTCGAAATCACGGATATTTTCATACTGCATTGCAGCTGTTGCAGGTATCGTCAATAACTTTCATCCTTATCTCTGCTTTGTAATGATGGTAGTTATAAGGTGGACAACTCAGTCGTGTCTTAAGCTATTAATTAAAGAGCACATGCACTATCATATCACAGTTTGGGGTTTGGGGGTGGGGATTGTTACGTTTTGTTACATTTTGTTAGCTGTATTTTAACATACTGGTTTCCTGAAGCCCATGTACTTTATTTCATGCATTTGAAGCCTGAATTCTGAGAAAGGGTCCATAGGCTTCCCCAGGCTGCCACAGGGGTTCATGACACAGAACAGGTAAGAGCCACTGGCATGGACGATAGAAACCTACACCAATGCTGTTGCATCACTTTTGAGACGAGCTCTGTGCAATTGGAGTTTTTCAAAGATGCACTGTCACTTGAGGAAGACAGGTGATCTTCCTGCGGCACAAATAGAAGCAAAGCGATTTCTCTCTTTCTCTGTAGGGCAACACAATTGATAAATGGCCGATAATCTCCACCAAATTGGCAGCAGTAGGCTGCCCAAAGGCAGCAGGCATATTCGTCTTTGTGAATTGTTTTACTGTGACGCTGTCTCATTTCCAGGAATCAGACGGTTAAAATGATATATTTTTGTGGTTTGGCATTTGCAGCTTTGCTCTGGCTTCGCTGGTAACTGCCAACATCTGCAAATTATTATGTGCTTAAAAAAAATCAACCGCCACCGCAGGCTGCCCCCACGGTCCCTGGCTGGGCCAGGCCTCCTGCCAGGCCACAGGGCAGAGTTCTTGGACCAGGAGGCAGCAGGGTCAAAACCCAGGTTGCCTAGGAAGCCCCAGAAGACAGTTATGGATAGAGCTAGGAGCCCGATACACACACACGGCAGTCTCTCAGTTTCCAGGTACCAGTTCTCACATCGTCCACGCACGTGTTTGAGGAAAGACAAAAAAAAATGGTTGCCAAAAATAAAAATGTTTCCATGTCAAAGTTTATCAGTGTCAATGTCAAGAGACTCCTGGTTCTTAGACTCATTTTGGCTTGAGGCCACCAGAAGTGAACTCGGGTTTCTGAATGCAGAAGCACAGGCACTGGCCGATCATGGAAGATGCATGGAACCATTCAAGAGGTCCAAGCCTGGTGCTCAGAAACTTGGCAGGATCCAGCATCTCGCCCAGGAATTCATCCCCTGCTTGTCTAAGCCGGCTGGCTCTCGTGACTGGCTCGGAACAACAGAGCAGATGTTTGCGTGGGAGGCAAGCCTCACCCAACATCTGTCCTGCGGCGAGAAGGCCCGGGTGTTCACAGATAGAGCTGGAGTTCCCCGGTGGGTGGCACAGACAATTAGCTGGTGCTGCGTCACGTGTAATCTAATTACAGGGGAAATAGGCTCAAACACCGGGTGATAAGCAGTGCAACTGCTTCGGGTGACTCTGGAATTCTTCCTCCGTTCATTTTCTCCATAACGCACACGATTGTCATAAGGGTTAATTAAAAAGAGCGTGAGTGGCCTCATGTCACATGTAGCTGGACCAGAAAGTGTTGAGTACCTGCTCATGTGTGCAAGAGGAGGAGGGAGGAGCACATCACTGAACTTCACATGAAATTGAGTACTCCGGACTAGAGACGGTAGAGGGTTTTGGTGAAATCAGCACACCGCGATAATCCAATTAGGATATAATCAGATAGACTGTATAAACGAGGAGAACGGAAGGCAAAAGGGTGATTCCAGGGAGGCTTCCTGGAGGAGGTGAACTCTTCAAAGAGGTGATGTGCACAGGTAGAGGAAAGAAATAGGGGGAAAAAAAAAGAGCACTAGAGCCAAGGACGGGGAGGATCACAACCATAGGGACAAGGATCCAAAACCATGTGGTTAGAACCTGAAGACAAGAAACCAGACTCAAGGAAAAAGTTTCCTTCAAAGATAACAGCTTATGGGTGCAAGGAGGTATCGAGGGATAGAGGATGTCCAACCCCAAGCTATAAGCAAAGGTCCAACAACTGATATCTCTTGTTTGCAACCCATCTCAAAGCCACCAAGCCTTGTGTAAATATCACCCAGAGTGGCCGAGATACCAAGTGAGCAGAGCCTGGTGACATCCAGGATTTGCACATAGTGGGTGATGAATAAACCCATGCTGTCTGACTTGGGAGCTTTGACCTCAAGCTCATCACCTCTATTATTTGTGGATGAAGTCAATGACAGAGTTAGTTCTCGCTTGTTGATGAAGTGGACGGTGCATTATTCTAAGCAATGCGTAACACATCTGTTTTTAAAATGTTTTTGTATGCATCTTGGATCACATTAAAATTACTATGCGTTTTGGACCATACATTAACTGATGGGTTGGGAATAGGGAGTGGACACTCCAGCCTTTCCTGCGCTGAAAGAAGGGATGTGCAAGCCACATGTTCTAAGGGGTGGAGGCATCCTCTTACCTAAATACTACACTGGCATCAGCAGCTGCAATCCCCGATCTAGTTGCCTTGCTGACAGTATCTCAAGCAATTGTTTTAATTTGAGACTTCATAATGACAATCCAAAGCTCACTTGATTATGATCATCACTGAGGAAGGCATTATTCAGAGTGTAGCAAATAGATAATATAGCTTTATCTACACAGCATCGTTCAGAGTGCGGCAAGCAAATCCTATGGCTTCAGCTACACACACACAAACACACACATGTGAAGTCCAGAATATCCGACAATGCAGTTCTAGTGTCCCCAAGCCTGTGAGGGGTGTGCAAGATAGCCCCGTTCTGGGTCTGGCCCGATCCGGGGGGTTTGGGTTCTGGGTTTGCTCATCCCATGGACTGTCTCTGCTTCTGCGGATCCCAGAGAGTGCTGGCATTGCCTCTTTCTTCAGGCTCTGAAGCCTCTTTCCATTCAGAACTTGAAGTTAATTGCAGAGAACCCTCAGTCCTTTTGTCTGCAATCAAGTGATGGTGATTGCATTAGTCCCTGGGGCTGCCATAACAGAGCACCACAAACGGGAGGCTTAAAACAACAGGAATTTGTTCTCTCATCGTTCTGGAAACCATAATTGTGAAATCAAGGTGTCGGCAGGGTTGGTTCTCTCCAAGGACTGGGAGGGAGGATCTGTTTCCTCCCTTGCCTTTAGATTCTGCTGCTTCCAGCAGCCCCTGACTGTCACATGGCCTTCTCCCTCTGGAGTGTGTCTCTGTGTCTGTCCTCCTCTTCTTGTGACATCACCAGTCATACTGGAATAAGGGCCCACCAGACAGGAGTATGAGTTCATCTCAGCTAACTGCATCGGCAGTGACCCTGTTTCCAAATAAAGCCAAATGCCGTAGCAGCAGGGGTTAGGACTTCAATGTATCTCTCACGGGGACACAGTTTAACCCACGACAGTCAAATGCATAGTCCTCATTAACCATACATGTAGGTCTGCTTTCTGCTGTGTCTAACAGATGCGCTTTTCTGTCCGAGGTTGAAAATTAAGGTCTGCCAAGGTATCCCACGCACAGGCCCCTGACACAGCTGGTGGTTACTAGAAGTCTTACATGCGCTTCAGTCTTGCGACAGTAATTTCGTGTTTCCATGCACCCATATATAGACCCTAGCGCTTTTGGCAGGAAGAGAAGGATTTCTAAGTTGAGGCTGTTTAAAAGCATCTCCCCAGTGAAGGGTCACCAGATTTAGCAAATAAAAATACAGGACACCTCTGTTAAATTTGAATTTCAGATAAACAATGAATAATTCTTCAGGATAAGCATGTCCCATGCAATATTTGGAACACGCTTAAACTATAAAAATTATGAAAGTTCATGTTGCCGGCTGTCCTGTATTTCATCCGGCAAGCCTACGCTGCCGGCACCAGAAAGTCCTTAAAGTGAGTCTCCTGATCCTTCACCACCTCCACCCTCAGTCCTGGCTCCATCTGCCCAAGAGGCTGAGGGCTCTCTATGTAACCCCCATGGGGACAGGGCATTACAAGATACAAGGATGTGAATGGAAAAAATCACAAGGTCTATACATTTGCAAAGGGGATCTTTATTTCCTCTAAAGGATTACAGCCTGCAGGGTGGCCTTTCTGACAGGCTGGGAGACAGCCTCTGGCAGAAACAGCTGGCAGGCATCTGGAAGGAGGGGGCGTTGGGGAAGCAGCCTCATGCTGAACTGAATTGGCCAAACATACACATTCAGGTTCCAGGAGGAGCTATGAATATTCACAAAGAGAGTCCTGAGCCATGCCCACTGAACATACCTGGGTCCCATGTTCACTTTGGGGTGGAGGCCTCACATTTAAAGGCATTACAATGAGTCCCTACACGTCAAAAGGGGAAGCAGGGACTCAAAGGCGTACAAGTGTGCAGCTTCTGTAAACCGGCCTGAACCGGGTCTCTGGTTGGTGGGTTCTTATCAGGAGACCGAAATCAGCCTCTTGTCCAATCAAAGCTGTAGTCACGGCTGTGGAACGGGGTCGGCCGGCGTCTGCAGGTGGATGAGCTGCAGTCGCCTCAGTCTTGCTCACCTCGGGGCCAGTGCGTGTTTAGCTGCTGGAAAAAAGAAGACGCAGTGGCGTTGAGCGGAGTCCGTTCTCTAAGTGTAGAGTGCGCGGCTCGACTCTTGCCTGGCGTGGCCTCAGGTGCTGCTTATAATTTGGTGTCTTACTGCCATCAAGAGTCTGTGCTGTTGGTCTCGTGGTCTCTATTTTAGCATGACTGCCAGTCATGGTCGTCTAAACCACAAAAGGGAGGGACTGTGACGAGGCATGTCCGGTTGCCCGTCCCGTCATGGCTGGGAACTCAGTTTTCAGGTTTCTCTGGGGTCCCCCTGGCCAAGAAGGGGTCTGTTCAGTCACTTGGGGAACTTCAGATTCTGTTTTTAGTTCTGAAAGAGTAGCAGATGGGGGCCAACATGGAATTTCAAATGTATACCAGGTAATTCCCAAAGGAAACCACTCCGTGGACGTGCTTCAGATCTGACTCCGTGACAGCGCTGCCCCCTTCCCCGCCACCCTACTCCTCAAGGAGCTGGACGCGCCTCGCAGGAGAGAGAGAGCTGCCTCGTCCACACCCACAAAGAAAGAACTCCTCTCACATATTTCCCTGCAAATACAGGGGCTCTGTATGTAATTAACTGACAAAAACGCGGGTGGAATTGCAGATTTGGAAATAAAGTATGAGGCTCTATAACTCAGCCTGGCTCCGCACACACAAGCTGTCAACTGACATCTGAGCTGGACTAGAGCGGGAAGGGGGCTGGCCCCTGGTCAACACACGCGGAACCCAGCGGCCAGTCCACACCCTGCTCAGCTGGCATGGGCTCTGCAGAGAATTCCAACTCCCTCTGTCCCCCACTCCTCACAGAGACACCTCTTACCCAGTTTGAGAGAGGTGCGTGCACGAATGGATGCACGTGCGTGTACAGGCGTGTGTGCGTGCTTCATGAAAAGCAGCTTGTTCAGTTAGTCAAAGGCTTTGGGAATGAAACACGGCTTTGAGCCTTTCCACAGCAGCTTTGAGGGGAGGCATGTGTTGGTCAGAGCATGAAACCAGACGCCTGGAACACTGCCCAGCCAAACCCACCCGCAACTCTGATGCAGGGGCTCGCACAGAGCACGACACGTTTCTCTGGGTTTGTTTTTTCTCTATCTACAAAGAAGTAGAAGGAGAAGGGAAAAGGATAGGAGTCCTGAAAGGCTTATTACTGCCCACGAGGGTCACTGGAATTGACTCGAGTCAGTGAAACGCTTTGAAGATTAACGGGCCCATATAAATGTGAATTTGTTATGAGGTTTCTGCTAGGACGTTAAACAGAGCGGGGAAGACTTGCCTATAAAACACAGCATGGAGTCCTTGGGTATAATTAGTGCCTATAAAGGGCTCTGTATCGGATTCAGTCAAGGGCCTTGCAGGAGGGCTGTACACAGCCATTCCAGCCCTGTTTCTTTTAGGGGCAAAAGTGGGGCTGTGGACGAATAGGTTCCTTAGAACAGTCACTGCCTGGGAAGCAAAACCACGGAATGAAAAGCTAGGGACAGTCCCCTAACGGGGGGTGGGGCAATCAAAGGGAGCTGCCTTTGAAGAGCCCTGAGTCCCTTGAGGGGAAGGTGGCAACAAAGTGCCGCTTGTCCACCATTACCTGCAGCATGCTTTCCTTAATGAGGACAAGACCCAGGTGGCTCGGTCACTGCGGCTCCCTGGAAGGGACCCTCAGGCCCCCAGACTGGGAAGTCCCCACCTTCGCACAGACGCAGGATGCTTCTTGTGGGAAAGCACAGCCCACACTTACAGTGACAGCAGTCACGCTGACCTCGAAAATCCTCTATGAAAATAAAAATTAAACCAATTCACAGGATGTTCCCCAGAGTCCTAGTTTAACAAACTGGAAAACAGCGCGACCCAGCTGTGGTCCAGAGGTCCTGGTGACCTGGTAGCGACAGAGCCTTCTGAGGCTGCCTCGGTGCCACCCTTCTGTGCTGGGATGCACCTGCTGGGGGAAGCTGGGGTTAGGAAACCCAGTGGATGACCAGGGAGAACTCAAAACCCAGCAAAGAAAAGCAACAGCAGACATATTCACATTTTAAAAATGTTTCAGGTGCAGTTTACATACTCTGTAGAGGTTGGTAAAAGTTACACAAATTATGCAAATATCATGTGGCTCACCTACTGTCATGGGCAATACTATGGCCTCCACAAAATTAATATGTTGAAGCCTAACTCCCAGTTAGGGGTGACTGTATTTGGAAGCAGATGATTAAAGAGGTGATTAAGACAAGGCCGTTTCTGGGGCCTTAATCCAATCTGACTGATGTCCTTATAGAAAGACACAGAGACCCCAGGATGCACAGAGGAGGGGCCTCTGCAAGCTGAGGAGGGGACTCAGGAGAAAGCAAACCCACAGGTGCCTTGACCTTGAACTTGTGACGTTGAAAAAACGTCTGTGAACTGTGAAAAATAAACTCCTGCTGTTTAAACCTCCAGTCTGTGGTCCTTTGCCATGACAGTCCCAACAAACCATTACAAAGACAGAGAGCCAGAGGCCACAGGGCTCCCACTGGCCTGGCTGCCTTAGTCAACACGCCCCATCCCTGGGGTCCTGGGTGCACCAAGCCCACCCCTGGCTCCTGGACACCAGCTCACGACCACAGCTCCGTTCATCCAGAGGTCAAGTGGGCAGCACGAGGCAATAAGAACACTCACTGGAATGAGCCGTTCAGGGCTTTGGGATCACCTCCTCCAGGCAGCCCTCTCTGACTGCAGCCACCCTCCTCTGAGCCAGGTACCCTGCACTACTCCTCCAGGCTCTCAAAGAACCCCGGAGTCCCACGTATCAGAGCATTTGCCACACCGTGTGCTGACTTCCCGGCTCCCAGAGCCCAGCCCCAGGAGGTCCTTGTTCTGGCGCATGTTTCTTCCTTTCCTTATCCCTGTGTTTCTCCTCCTCACTCAGCACCTGGCCCTGGATGAGCAGGGTTCTTATATTTAACAGCTGTCCACTGGCCATGACATCTGGATGCTGGAGGGAGCAGTAGCACGGGCACTGAAGCCTGCCGGGGAGTCCGGATGCTACTGAGCGGAGGAGGAAATGTGTCTTGGCAGAGTGAACAGCGTGTGTGCTGTTCACCCAGAGGTGAGCCGCAGCAGCTCCAGTGGCTGGAGAAGTTCAGGAGGGTTGTGGAAAAAAGCAGGAGGAGGTGAGGAGGGCTTCAGAGGGGGCTGCAGAGGTTGGGAAGGGCTAGGCCACCAAGGACCCTGTGAGCAGTTCAGGGCTATCTACTGAGAAGGGCATGACCCTAGGGGTTCTCTGCAGGTTGCAAGCCCTCTGGCCCCCAATGGCCAGGAGTCTTCAAATCCCATAACCCCCACCCATGGTATTCTGCCCCTAAGGATGTCCACGGTGAGAAGATTGGCCTCCAAGGTTCTCCATCCACCCCTCAGTGACGCTTCAGCAGCACTGAGCCCAGCAGAGACCTCTGTAGCACCTGAAAGCCTCCTTCTGTCTTGGAAGCCTCATCTGATCTGCCGTATCATTCGTCTCTGCCCTCTCCTCTCTGGGGCCTCTTTCCTGCCATCATCAGGGGAACTTGCTCCCCTGAAAGGAGAGGGCCAAGATGGGAACATTGTGCTACGTCAGCAGCCAGACACACAGCTCCCTGAGCTCCGAACAAAAGAAGTGCCAGGACCCAGCCAGGCACCTTTGTCAAAAGACAGCCAGTGTAGCCTCTGCTCCAGGAAGGCTCCAGCCTGTGGCCTGTGGGGGTGAAGACAAGCTCCTGTACAACCTGGCCCACTGGATAGAAAACATCTATTTGACTTCGGAGAGGGGAAAAATACATCACATTGCTAGGATGTCTTTGGTTGCAGTGAATAGCCCAGGGAGAGGTGGAACAATTCATTCCAGAGAACAGCATGAGTGAGGAAGTTGACAAGGACAATGTGGGGCTTTCCAAACAAAAGAAGGAAGAAGCCAAGATAAGGATTTAGGACATTTGGCCAACAAATGGAGGAAATAATCATTTCCAAACCACTCTTGAATGTACATTTCATCCGCATTTATAAGAATGCAAGCCTGCACACGCTTTCCACCCTGTGTCACCCCGTCATGGGCAGGGACCTGGTTTACAGACTTTTATATTTGCAGATGGCATCTCTCGTGCACATACATTTTGCATATACTTTGACATAAATAAACCCGGTTTGGTTTTAAGAAATTTTAAACAAGTGATGTAAAAATATTGAAGTAAGATGCTAAGGTTTATTTGGAGTTCTCCTAGGATGCTGAAGAGGTGAAAAGAATAATTTCCAGAATGAAATTATTCCTCAAACATGTTAGACATTATATCAACTCTAGCACAATGCTCTGAATACAGCAAGAGGGTGATAATATCTGTGATTGGCTGAATTAATCAATCAATCAATCATAGGCATTCAACATCTACTTATTAAACAGTTAAATGAATAAATGAATGGAGGCAAGGGACAGGATTGCTGCATTTAAGTTCACATACTAACGAACCCCCATAATAAGCTTCAGTAGTTTTGCAGTTTGTTATTGGCATCCTAAGTTCTGAAATGCAACATATTCTACATTTTCTCCCCCTTATTTCCTTTCCCGAAGTTTCTAAAAAATAAAACAAAACATCCGTGTGCATTAGTGATCCCTGGCAATCTGCCGTTGTCCACATTCCTTCTCTCTGCAACTCTCTCTGATATTCAGTTCTTGGCCTCCACTTGTCCCCAAATCATGTCCAGACGGCTGCGGACTCCAAATGCCCAGAAGTCAGCTAATCCCGGGACCGTCAACAAGCCTTGGCTCTGGGCAGACCTCTTACCTTTTCAAGAGCTTTTTCATTGGGTCTTTGATTTTATTTCACCAACTCTGTGCGTCAGGACAGGCATGTTCTCGTATTCTCACTCTCTCTTTCATACAGACACACACATGCACAAACATGAACACTTACCGCACAGGCTCATGCTCACCTCGTCCAAGGAACCCAAGGCCCTGGTGTCCAGAGACCGAGAGCCCCCGGGGCCAGCTGCTGAGGGTCAAGGCTGAAGCCAGCTCAAGACTTCCTTCCCCCACCAGTGCTGTCCCTGTCCCCATGCAGGGCAATGGTCCACCTGTTCCCAAGAGAAGGCCTCCAACTCCCTTCGTCCAGTTCCCTGCTCTGGGCCTGTCCTCATGCTAGCTCTGCTGAAGTCGACACAGGCCTCGGTCCTGTGCAGGGGTGGGGCACAGCGGGGGAGCTGCATTTAGACAAGGAAAGGCCCCCAGGCTTCTGAGTGTGCGTACACACAGACAGGCCTCTGGGACACATTCTGGATGGCTCTGGGCAGATGGCTGTGTTTCCTCCTTTTTCCAGGAAAAAATTCCAGACGACGCATTGATCACAAATGCCAATATCCTAGTAATTGACAGGACTGCATCACACTATGTGAAAGCAAAGACGCCCAACAGGCTTTATATACATGTGCACCGTGCACGCTCTCTCTAGCTCTGTCTCTGCCGACCTGTCTCAGTGCTCTGTCTGTCTCTCTTTGTGTGTCTCTGTCTCTCTCTGTAGCTCTGTCTTTCTCTGCCTGTGTTTCCCTGTCTCTGTCTTTCTGTCTCTCTCTGTCTCTGTGTCTCTGTCTCTCTGTGTGTCTCTCTATCTCCCCCCCTCCCTCCCTCTCTCCCTCACACACGCATCCCCCACTGTGTGTCCCTCACACTTCCTATAAGCCCCTCCTGGAATGGTCCACCCCCAAGGGGCACTCAAAAATGGGGACGCATTCACTTTCAGAATACCTGACCTCGCCACATGACCTCAGCCTGACGCTGGGTCCAAGCAGTGAGTGGATAATATCCCCACGTGTAGCGGAGATGAGGCCACAGCAGTGCAGACGGCACGGACTTGGTAGAGGATGTGCACGGCATGGGAGAGAGGGGTTGATTCTGGGTCCCTGGCTGCAGGCAGCGGTTGGGTTGCGAAGCTGTTCACCCAAGTGAGGAACCAGGAGGAGGAACTAGTCTAGAGAGGTCAAGGTCAGCGAGTGGCATCTAGGGTACTTGGGGTTAAGAGGTGAGCAGAGAAGAAACCAGAGAAGAACATTAGAAAGAAGAGATTTGGAAAACTTTCTTTCCTTCAACAAATGCCTGCCATGGCCAAGCACCTTTTGTGTGTGAGGTGCTGTTCTCGTCACCGGGCCTGCAGCAGGAAGGATGGGACTGCGCACCCACAGGAGGCTGACTGGAAGGGAACAGCCTCGGGAGACAGACGA
The DNA here is from genome assembly GCF_003255815.1 of Theropithecus gelada. Classification (NCBI taxonomy): domain Eukaryota; kingdom Metazoa; phylum Chordata; class Mammalia; order Primates; family Cercopithecidae; genus Theropithecus; species Theropithecus gelada. The sequence continues at coordinate 23,981,168 of NC_037670.1, read as the reverse complement.
AAGACAGGAATGTAGCACTGGGCACAGCCAGCGGTAATACATGCAGCAGAAGAACGAAGCAAGGTGAGTGAAGAAAGCATAGGGTGTGGCTGCAAACTTAAGCAGTGAATTCATCCACTAGGGCTGCCATCACAAAGTCCGCAGACTGGGCGGCTTAAACAATACACATTTAGTTTTTCACACTTCTGCAGGCTGAGTCTGAGATCAAGGTGCCCGCAAGATTGGTTTCTCCTGAAGCCTCTCTCCTTGGCTTACAGGTGGTCTCTTTTCCTCCCCAGGTCTTAAGACCGTCTTCCCTCTTTGTGTGTCCTAATCTCTTCTTATAAGGACACCAGTCGGATTGGATTAAGGCCCACCCCATGACCTTCTTTTATCTTAATTACATCTGGGAAGGCCCTATCTCCAAATTCAGTCACATTCGGAGGTGCTGAGGTTTGAGACTTCAGCCTATGGATTTTGGGGGACACGATTCAGCCCATAACAGGTGTGGTGCAAGCCGGACACTTTCTGTGTGGACCCGCACACCCACCCTTCCTGCTTTTCCTCTCTGCCCTTTGCCCCAGGACACCGACCCACAAAATGCATTTATGACTCCCGGCCCCATGAAGCGGGAGCACATGAAGACATGGCGAGGAAGGAGGAGGCTGTTTATTCCAGGCCTCTCCCTGCTTGCTTGCTTGCTTCAGGCAGGCCACATCCCTCTACCCTGAGGTAACAGCAGCTCTTAGGAGATGCACCTGCTCCATCCAGCTCTCTCCCCAGGTTCTGTTGATAACTGCTGCCTCCCCCGGCCCCTGAGACAGAGCACTGGTAAGGGCTCCCCACTGTTTCTGGACCTGGGATGTTGCAACAACCTAAATCCTGCCCCCAGCTTTGTAATAGTACCTTTCCTCTTAAATTAAAGTAGAGTTAAATAGTAACTCTACTCTTAAATTGCCACATCTTAGTTGGCCATCCGACCAATACAGGGGGATCAGACAGGAAGAATCAGAGAAATAAAAAGGAAATCAAGAAAAAAATGGTGTCCCAGAAGCCAACATCATTTCAAGAAGTGGGGCATGATCTTATGATAAGAGTTGCAGAGGTTAAGAACTTGAAAAGAGGCCATGTACGTAGGAAGATGCGGGGCCCATGCAACCCCGGTGGTTGGGGCAGTGGGAGGCAGGATGCTCATCAAAGCAAAATAAACTTAGTTAAGGAGAAGTAAGGGCAGATTTCATAGTCAGAAAACACGCAACAACCTTATCCGTGCCACAGTCCACATTCAACAAGCACTTCTTGCCTTGAAGCCCTCATGACTCTCCAGTCCTGTGTGCAGGACACGCGTGACTGTGTGTGCGTGTGTGTTGTGTGTGTGTGCATGCAGGTATGGACACGTACACAAACGAATGACCTGTGAGATGGGGCTTTATTCAATTGCTGTATATAATACACAGATATCTAACTCTCAGAATGCCAGGCTGAGCAATACATATAAATATTAATCTAGCTTTGACAATAAAGCCTTATTGATGAAAGTCACACCTCTCCAAAGATATGTTTTATATTACTCGTTAATGTATGATACAATCTTTATATTTTTGTTATTTTGGTATCAAAGCCCTTTCTTTTTTAATAGACTTTATTTTTAAAGCCGTTTTAAGTTCACAGCAAAACCGAGCAAAAAAGCACAGAAAGTTCCCATGTACTCCCTGTCCCTGCCACCCCACACAAGCCTCCCTCACGGTCAGTATCCCACACCATAATGTCCAGTTTTAAAATATGCTTCGACCCATTTCAACAACCATAGAACGTTCCCAAAATCTTCCTGACAACAAACAGCATGAATACGTGCCTACTGGCCGGGAGTGAGAACCAAGAGGTTGAAGATTTTCTTCCGTATTGTTCTCAAAGCCAAGACTTAGGCCTACAGCAGACATCCAGCCTCCTCCCTCTGCCTTGGCCGTTCTGTCTTGATCACCACAGCCGTGTACTTCAGCAGTTGCAACCACTTGCTTTCCAAGCCTACGAAATCTTCCTTTTGCTCCAGTTGCAAGGGGGAGGCATTGGCTAAAGCAAATCGTAGTCTCTGTGGGTGTATCTGGGAGGCAATGAAACCAACAGCTGAATGCCTCCATCCCCACAGAGACAGAGTTACAGTGGACGGCCATCCACTCACACTGCAGAAACATCTATAACATCGTCCAGCCAGTTACAGGACTAAGTGGCTTCATCTCAAAGTAAAAGTTAAAAAGAAAAAAAATTTAAAGGAAACTGGGATCTTTTGGCTCAACTAGCCGGTCTTGCATCTGGAACTAAAATCAGAGGCCAGCCTCAAAAATGGGCGAAGGACTTGAATAGATGTCTCTCCAAAGAAGGCATACAGATAGCCGGTGAGGACCTGAGAAGACCTTCAACATCACTAACCATTAGGGAAACGCAAAGCAAAACCACCATTTACTACCACTTTTCAACCGTCAGGATACCTAGTGGGTTTCTTTTTTCCCATTCCTTTCTTTAAAAAAAAAAAAAAACTTGTATTTTAGGTTCGGGGGTACCTGTGGAGGTCTGTTACATAAATAAACTGCTGTGTCATGGGGGTTTGTTGTATAGATTACTTCATCACCCAGATATTAAGCCCAGTACCCAATAGTTATCTTTTCTGCTCCTCCTTCCTCCCATCCTCCACCCTCAAGTAGGCCCCAGTGTCTGTTGTTTCCTTCTGTGTTCATGAGTTCTTATCATTTACCTCCCACTTATAAGTGAGCACACGTGGTACTTGGTTTTCTGTTCCTGTGTCAGTTTGCTAAGGATAATAGCCTCTAGCTCCATCCATGTTCCCACAAAGGACATGATCTCATCCTTTTATATCGCTGCACAGTATTGCATGTGTATATGCACCACATTTTCTTTATCCAGTCTGTCATTAATGGGCGTTTAGGTTGATTCCATGTGTTTGCTATTGTGAACAGTGCTGCAGTGAACATTTATGTGCATGTCTCTTTAAGGTAGAATGATTTATATTCCTCTGGGTCTATACCCAGTAATGGGATTGCTGGGTCGAATGGTAGTTCTGTTTTTAACTCTTTGAGGAATCGCCATATTGCTTTTTACAATGGTTGAACTAATTTACACTCTCATCAAAAGAGTATAGGGGTTCCCTTTTCTCTGCAACCTTGCCAGCATCTGTTATTAATTTTTTTTACTTTTTAGTCATAGCCTTTCTGACTGGTGTGAAATGGGATCTCATTGTGGTTTGGATTTGCATTTCTCTAGTGATCAGTGATGTTGAGCTTTTTTTCATATGCTTATTGGCCGCATGTATGTCTTCTTTTGAGAAGTGTCTGTTCATGTCCTTTGCCCCACTTTTTAATGGGGTTGTTTTTCTTCTGAATATTTGTTTAAATTCCTTATAGGTGCTGGATATTAGACCTTTGTCAGATGCATAGTTCGCAAATATTTTCTCATTCTGTAGGTTGTCTGTTTACTCTGTTGATAGTTTTCTTTTGCTGTGCAGAGGCTCTTAGTTTTAATTAGATCCCACTTACCAACTTTTGCTTTTGCTGCGATTGCTTTTGGTGTCTTTGTCATAAAATCTTTGCCCACTGCTATGCACAGGATAGGATACCAAATATTTTTTTAAAAGAAAGAGAGAAAAGAAGCAGCGTTGTCAAGGATTTGGAAACATCAGAACACTCATGCATTGCTGGTAGGAATATAAAGTGGTACGGTGTCTGTGGCACGGTAATTCCTTGAAAAATTAAACATGGAATTACTACATCATACAGCAATTCCACTTGTGGATATCTACATTAGAAAACTGAAAACAAAGACTTGAACAGATATTTGCACAACAATGTTCATTATTCACAATAGCCAAAAGGTAGAAACAACCCAAATGTCCATCAGTAGATGAATAAAATGTGATACATGCATGGAATGAAATATTATTCAGCCTTAAAAAGAAACGAAGTTCTGACTCATGCTGCAACACAGATGAACCTTGAGGATATTATGCTAAATGAAATAAGCCAGACACAAAAGGACAAATACTGTATAATTCTATTTATATGAGTTACTGAGAATAATCAAATCATAGAGACGGAAAATGGAACCATGGTTACCAGGAGATGAGAGGAGGAGGGAGGGAGTTGGTGTGTCGTGGGTACGGAGTTTCAGTTCTGCAAGATAAAAAAAAAGTTCTGGAGATGGATAATGGTGGTAGCTATGCAGTAGTATGAATGTCTTTAGTGCCGCTGAATTGTACACTCAAAAAGGGATAAAATGGTAAATTTTATGTTAGATATTTTACCATGTTTTTTTTAAGTTCACTTAAAAAAAAATCAGGAGCCAGCACCCCTTTTTGCACTAAGTCTTCCCATCAGAGCAGGGATAGGCCAGGGAGGCTGCCTGTGTCCAGTCACAGGGGACAGTGGTTTCAGGTGGGGATGGGCCTGGGAGGCAGAGGCAGCCTCATTCCCTCCTGCTCTCTCTCTCGCCGGGGATGACATGCAGGTAAGTGGTGGAACCAGCATCCAGCCCAGAGACCCTCATCCTTATCCACCTTCTGCTGTTTCTGCCCACAACCCAGTCTCCCCTACTGTGCTGAGGTCCGTCTGCTCAGGCCCTGGCAGATCAGGCACCACCATACCTTCCTTTCTGTTCATGGGTTCAGTATTTGCCTCAAATGCCCTTGGTTCTCTCACGCTGGAAAAAGAACATCTGGGAAAGATATCGATGGCTGACAGTAGGAAAATCAGAGGTATCTTTGCAAATTAGAAAATAAAGTGAAAGACCTGATAGGTGATACACTTTCTACAGAAAATCAGCTTCATTTCCCTATTCTCGTCCCATCATTGTTACCTTCCTGGCCCAGTTCACCCTTGGCACCAGGCGGCACCACCCAGGAGTAAAAGTGTCCCTTACTTGGACAAGCCGGGGGAGACATGCAATCCACAGAGCCCCCAGTTTATTTGGCCTCCCTGTAGGTTTCTGCTGTAGCGTGAGTGAGGTTTACAAGAAGACCCTCATTCTCCATCTTATAAAGTTCTTCCTGAAATATTCCGGACAGGAATGGAACTGACGAGATGCTTGGAAGGGTGCAGGGCTGCATGAAGCCACCTGTCCATGTCCCCACCCTGAAACAGGGTCGCAGTAGATGAGCGCCCGCTTTTAGGGACATTGGAGGTGGGAAGTCCTTTGTTACTCCTGTGTTGACATCACACGCTAGAAGGGAGTCCTGTTTCCTCGCCCTGAATCCCTGACACTGCAAGGAAGCTATTTCCTCGAACTCTTGGGAAGTAGGGGAACTCCTGGCCACCAGCCTTTGTTTAACAGCCCTTCCTGTTGTCAAGGAGCGATGTCCCCACCACCCCCTGGCTCTGCTGCAAAGCAGGTGATTTAACTTTGAGTCATCTGGGTGACTTCTCAGAAGCCGTAGAGGCTCACCATGACCTGTCACAATGGGAAGACAGCTGAGTGTGAGACGCATGGAGACCCAGCCTTGACCACCACTGGGGAGGACAAGCTCAGGAGAAGGAAGAGGGTGACTGGGAGGGAGGAAAACGCAATAGGGCAGTGGCTCTGCAACTTGAGCGCCACAAAATCCCCTGGGGCTTGTGAGAACCCAGATGTCGGGGCCCCTCTCCAGCATTTCTGATTCAGGAGGGCCAGGCAGGGCCTGAGAATCTGCATTTCCAATGAGTCCAGGGTGGCGCTGAGCCTGCTGATCTGCGATTGGATCAAGATGCCCCGTGATGGTCGTTTCTGGAAGGGACCCACCCACCCTCCACTGCCTCAGGACCAGCCTTGGTGCCCACCCGCCTCCATCCCCACCTTCATGCCCCCAGCAGGGCTGAGTCCTCCCCACACCCACCAGCCACCCATCTCTGCCGCTGCTGTGCTGTGCTCCTCGGACAGTCCTGGGTATTTCCCTGTCCTGCTCTGCATCTCTGAAAGCTGTCTGGGCCTACACCCTTGGCAGGGGCCCTGACCTCCATGACTTGCCAGTTACCTGCTCCTTATAAAGCCCCCACCTGCAATCTGACTGACAGACTCAGGGATCCTCTTACCTGCCTGTGATGTCTTTTCCTACCCAGACTGACCTCCCATCTGCGAAACCCTCCCATCCTTGGATGCCCAGCTTCACATCCTCCAAGGGCTCTCCTCTTTAAGACTTTCCAACTCCCAAGCATTAAAAGTACCTCTTTCTTCCCTGGTGCCCACAGAGCAGTCACTGTTTCTCAGCTATGACTTCTTACGAGTAACACTGAAAACACAGATAGATTCCTGTCTCTACCAAAAACCTTTAAAAATTAAGAATTAGCTGAGTGTGGTGGCGTGTGCTTATAGTCCTGGCTACTCCGGATGCTACAGCAGGAGGATCGCTTGAGCCCAGGAGTTCAAGGTTGCAGAGATGGTGCCACTGCAGATTGAAACCCTGTCACTAAAAAAAAAAAAAAAAATACACAAAATAAAAATAGGTAGATAGATGATTGACAGATATGAAGGTATGACATAGCGACGTATGTCATACTTCATTGTTCTTGAATGTATGCTTTTGCAAACTCATCCCCTACACAACACTGCCCCCCCACTCCAACCCAGATCTGGAGTACATCCCCAGGCAGGAGCTCCAATAAACTCCGAACCACTCATCTATGTTGTATTATAGTCATTGTTTATACATATATAAACATAAATTTATACTTATTGTTACTATTTGTGTGTACATGTTTATGGTAGGCAGAATAATATCCTCCCCGCCCCCAGCAAAATATGGCAAAATAGGGCCATTTCCCAATCCCCGAAACCCATGAGTATGTTACTTTCCATGGCGAAAGGGACTTTGCAGGTGTGATCAAGGTTGAGACGAGAAAATTCTTCTGGACTATTCAGGTGAGCCCAATCTCATCACACGAGCCCTTAAAGTGGGGATCCTTTCCCCGATGTGGGCACGGACAGGTGTAAGCACGGAAGGGTCAGAAACAGAGGAAGGGGCCACCAGCCCGGGGCAGGAAGAAGCCGGAAAGCACAGGAGAACAGAATCTCCAGAAAGGAGAGCAACACCGCCACCTTCACGTTAGACCCAGGAGACCTGGGTCAGGCGGCTGGCCACCAGGAGTATAAGATAGTAAGTCTGCATTGTTTTAAGCCACCGTGTTTGTGATCAGTTGTTAGAGCAGCAGCAGACCTAATACAGCATGTGCGTGTGTATGTGTCTGCGTACACACATGTGCACTTGTATCCCTGCTATGCCAGAGTTCTTGAAGACAAGATGTGTGCTCAGTTCACCTTTGTGTCCCTTATGGAACCCAGAAGGAACCATCGCGGTGAGGACATGTTAGTGTTAATTCCACCCATATATTAGTAATTCTTAAATGACACACAGTGTACATTGACCGGGGCTGACATTCATTTCTAAGCCAGGAAAGATGGTCATGAGGTGCAAAGAGGAAACCTGTTGCCCTGGAGGTTGCCAAAATCTCTCACCTCAGAAGACGCTTTCTGGGAGATGTCATGGCCCAAATCAAGCCATAAGGAACTGTATCGCTGACCTGTAAGTATTTCCTTTGATAATGATGAGCTAGACTCACGCTGTTGCCAGGTAGAACCCTGGAGCCGCCATGCATCCTTCCAGAGCCTCCACCTCCCACTGATCCAGCCCAGAGACAGAGCAGCAGCTACAAGGAGCCAAGCCACAGCATAGGGCATCAGAAGACCGCAGGCCGGGCCCTGCCTTCCAGCCCCTCACCCCTCTCCTTGCTGGATCTGGAAGCTAGCTAAGTCCAGGCAGGTGGTTGGAGGGATAGAGGCCCAGGGAGGTTCTGGGTACCAGATGCAGGAGAGGAGACCAAAGGCTGGGAGAAGAGGGTATTTCCAGGAAGGAGACGCCCTGCTGGGAAACCCTCACCCCGGCCGGTGGCCAGGATGCCAGCTCTCTGCTAAGCCTAACAAGCCTGGTCACAGACACAGCATCGAAGTCCCAGTCCCAACCAGCTGGGCCAGATGTGTGATGACATCACCGCTCTAATGACCCCAGCAGGTGACTGAAATCAACCTCCGGTCTGGGACAAAGAGTCACTGACATGATAAACACTGAAAGCCAAGCAGATAAGATGAAATGGGCGGGTGGCTTCCCTGAAAGAGTTACTGAAGGGTTGTCCGAGCCTTTGACAACCTTCCTCTGATGAACAATTATTGGTTGCATGGTTGGTATGAGCCAGGTGTGGACGCAAAGGTAAGCAACACATTCCCTATCTAGGAGGAGGCAGAATAACTAAGATTTCTTGGGAATAAAATCTGACCCAGCTCCTAGTACCTGCTCAACAATCTTAGCTCTTTTTTTCACATTTATTCAGTCTCAGATTTGCTCCCCACTTCCTGTTCCCATCCCTCAGCTTTTTCATTTAGTGCAAGCATCTAGTCCTTCCCTCGATACCAACGCAAATAGCCAAGACCCTTCCATTCATGCAAGACCCCATCTTCTTCCACTGCTAAAGAACTCTTGACTTAGTACAACATAAAAGACTTAAATTGTTTTCAGTTTATCTACATGAGACCCGGCACGCTAAAATTTCCAAAGGATATGGAGTTGCTTCATGACCTTTTGCAACTTCCTTTCTTTGCAAACCAATACAGAAAAAGGTGACCATCCTTCAAGCAGCCAGTTAGGTGGTTGATAAACATCTGAGTTCTAAGAAAAAGAATTTCCAAGGGAAGAGGTAACTTCTGCACCTCCTCACAAGAGTGCAGTGTGCATGGGATCCTAATTTCTCAACCTGGGCCTTCCATTTCTAAGTCATTCTAATGGCAGATATTATGAAAATATTCTCACTCCCTCACATAGCTCAGAATCTTCTTGTCATCAGATAATGTCTCATAGAGGAAGGAGTCATTTTCTGGGAGCTCTAACCACAAGAAACATCTGGAGCCTTCTTAGAAGCCAGGGTTAAAGGTCAGGGTGACTGGAACATTTGGGATGGTCACATCATTCCTCTCCTAGCTTTACGTCAGGGAAACAGGTGGTACCACGGTGTGATTCAGGGCAACATGTGACATCAGCCTGCATGCTGTGGGGGCAAGAGTGTGCCCTTATGAAAAACAAGCCCTCGAGAGATGAGAACCAATCTTTGGAGACACCAGCATTAAATGCCAGGGGCTTGGCCGTTGGCTATAGGAATTTCCCAAACAGCAACGTCTGTTACTAAGGAAACGACAGTATCACTGTAATCCTCTAGCAGCTACTGTTTTACAGCACTGACCCGGGGAGACAATGGTCTTGCATCTGCTCACTCACTCGGTCCTCCCGGCAGCCTTGCCAGGGATATGTGTGTGACATCCTCAGCACACCCTAGCATGTGATACTGTGTGAATCAGCCCATTCCTCAGATGAGGAGACTGAGGCAGCTGGGAAGTGTGTCCTGCTTGGGTCACATAGTGAGTGAGGGGCAGAGCTGTGACGACGACGTTCTCCCACTCCAGCCCCCTCCATAGAGTCCTGTCCGCGGCATTGAGGCCAACCTTCACACCCGCTGGGTTGCTGCTTCTCAGAGGGTTTCCATCGGTTTCCTCGGCTCTGCAGCCCCAGCCTCCTCCACTTCCTCCCTCGCCTTTATCTCTCCAGCACACGCTCACAAAGAGGAAAAGGACCACCGCAGCAAGCCAAGCTGTCTGTGCCACCGCCCTGCCAGAAGCTGGAAGGCACTTGCTTTTATGCTTTCAGAGGCAGGTCCCTGGAAGAAGGTCTCCTCAGCTGTATGCATTTCCTAGGGCTGCCATAAAAATGACCACAAACTAGGTGTTAATTCTTTTGTTCTTAAAACAACAGAAATATATCGTCTCATAATTCTGGAGGGCAGAAGTCTGGCAACAAGGCGGTGGAAGGGCCACGCTCCCCTGAAGGCTCAGGGAGGAACCTTCCCTGCCTGTCCCAGCCACCATTCCCTGGCCATGGCTGCACCGCCCCCGTCTCTGCCTCCAGCTTCACGCAGCCTTCTTCCTGTGTCTCCCCTTCCTAGAAGGAGAGCAGGCATTGGATTTGGGGTCACTCTAATTCACTATGACCTTATCTTGACTTAACATCTGCAAAGACCCTGCTTCTAAATAAAGTCACATTCTGAGGTTCTGGTTAGACATGAATTTGGGGAAACATTATTCAATCCACTTAGCAATGTCCTGTACCTCCTCTGCCAGGACTCTCCTGAAAACAAGCAGGTAGAGACACCACCCAGAGGAGCATCAGGACAGCGTCTGGCATCTCCAGCCTTCCTGGTGACAGGCAGACTCAGGAAGGTGGGGCTTGGGTCCCAGCTCCCCACTTCCTGCCCCCATCTCTCAGCTTTTTCTTTTAGTGCAAGCATCTAGTCCTTCTGTTGATATCCATGCAAATAGCCAAGACCCTTTCATTCATGTAAGACCCCATCTTCTTCCACCACTAAGAACTCTTGGCTTAGTAGAATATAAATGACTTAAATTGTTTTCAGTGTATTTACATGAGGCCTGGCACTCTAAAATTTCCAAAGGATATAGATTAGGGGATGGGATGGGGGGATGAAAGGACATCAAGTTTGACTCCATCCATACTTGGGGAAGAACTGCAAGGTTTCCTGGGGTCTATATAGGCCGGAAAAGACATGTTCCCAAAGTGACACAGCCTTCATTCCTCAGATGTTCAGTCTTGCACAGAATGTCAGGCAACCAGTTTTCCAGCTTCAGGTTTCTAAGTCGATTTCCTCTCAAGTTCTATGCGTCTGTATATTGGAAAGCCCTGCGGCTGGGGTCGGAAGTCCTGGCTGGGCTTCAGGACTTTATCACATTGGGTGAGTCCACGGGTCCTCAGTCAGAGATTCCACGGTAACATATAGAGAGATGAGGGCAGAAACGTGGCTCAATGTGGCAACCCCATGACCACCGATAGGGACCACCACAGTGAGAGCGCTTCCCAAGCTCCACGAGCCACCCAACCCTTCCTGGTCATGAGTGATCAGAACGCCCCAAATGACTGTTGAGATGCACTCAGTGGATCAGAAAGGCAAGTGGGTGAGAGCAGATCACAGCCCTCCAAGAGCAAGGTTCTCTAGGAAGGAATGATCCAGAGAACAGAATGGGTGTCAGATGACTTGGGAGAAACACTGTTCTGTGTAGTTGAGGAGATTCAAGATTTAAACTTGAAGAGCTGAGTCAAGTATGAAATGGGGCTTCTGTTTTTCCACTGGGTTTATTCAAACAGTGGGTCCCCTGCTTCCTCCAGCCCTTTCTGTGGTCGAAAGACATCATCGGCCATGTACTTTCTGTTTCCTCTGTCCTGCTGGCCCCCAGGCTCCAGGGAATCCTTCTGCCCTCCAGCAAGATGACACCTGATGAAAAAAAAAAAATATCGAGTCAGTGCAAGCAGTGTGCATCTCCACGGCACAGCTAGCTGCCCCAGGGGACTGCTCAACTCACTTTGTACTTGAAACATTTCTTTTTTTAACCTAAACTAAATTTAGGAACTAGCCAACAGAATAGAATAACAGGAAAACTCATGCCAAAGCCCTGGCACCTCCCACCCTGTCCCGCCCAGCTTCCAGCTTCCTCTTTCCTCAGCCAAGAACCCGGACAGCCTGACCCTGCCTGCAGAAGGTCCTGTATTTCCCAGCAGCTGATGGCGAAGATTCAGAGCCTCACACTGAATCTTCTTCCAGCAAAGGAACAGGGTCCTGAGAGCCGTGCACAGCCCACGGCCTCTCACAGAGGGGGATCCCAGGCAGAAAAGGACTCAAAATCCAAATCTGGCCACTCACAATCCCCTTCCTGCATTTACTTCCTCATTACCCTTACAGGTATAGAGAGAACACGAACGTTTCTGTTTTAGAATAATGTTTCTTAGGTTGTATTCCACATGGTGTGAACTTTCTAGAAAAATGTTTCCATGTTATATTTCCATTCAGTTGACAATATAAATTTTAAAAATTATTCTACTTTCATAAATTCACAGTTAAAAGACAGTTTTGTAGAATAAGACTAACACAGTGTTTTACAAATGAGAGAGAATCCATTGTTTTTTCCCCTCTAAATGGGATCTAAGCATTACTCAAATTTGGAAGAGAGAAAAAAAGCAGCGTTAGAATACAATGGGTAATCCAGTAGTCCTCAAGGTGTGCTCTCAGGGCCAGCAGTGTCAGCATCACCTGGGAGCTTGTTAGAAATGCAAACTCCTGGGCCTCACCCAGATTTTCTGAATCAGAACTCTGAAATCCATGTTTTAACACGCCCTCCAGGGAATTCCGACACAAACTAAACCTGAGAACCGCTGTTGCAATCTAATGAATATTCAAATTGTTATGCTAGAACCTGGAATTCTAGCATCTCTTACCACATATTTTTAATTGAACCCAGGGCGTTTCTGCACATATTTTCACCTGCCACCTATTTCACTTTGTAATGGGTTCCTTTGGCCAATTATATGATGCCTCAGATCCCAAGAGAGATTTCAGCACAACTCCTGGGGCTGCTGTGTGATGCAGTAACTATTATTCACAGGGTTTGCATCATTCGCTGAGCAGGTACCAGACACCAGGCACTGCACAAATTCATTTAATCCTCCCAACAACTGATAAGATTTAAAATAACAAACTAAAAACAACAACCACAACAACAAACACTCTATTAACTTCATTTCACAGATGATAAAACTGAGGCCTAGAGAAGTTAAGCAACTTGCCCAAGGTCACACAGCTGATTGGGACAGAGTTAGAGCTGGAGCTCACGTTGCCTGGTCCCCAAAGAAAAATTATCTGGAACACTTTCTAGAACAGGATAGACACCTAAACCTCAAGGGACTTCAGACGCAATGAAGTCCACTCCCCCATTTCACAGATGAACATACTAAGGCCCACGGGTCTTACAGGGAAATGGTACAGGGTCCTCCAGCCGGCTGCAGCAGAACCAGGACAACCCTGAGGTCTACCATATTGTACTGTTCACTTAGAAAAGCCACAGGCCCTGAGTGACAGATGGAGAGGACAGGGCTTAGGTCACATGTCCACAAGCACTTGGCTCTGCTTCAAAAGCTCTCACGGTTCCCAAAAAGCAAGAACTAGAGGCCTGACCTGATGTGAACGAAAGAATTTTTGAATTCTAATGAGTCACATAATTCTCTTCTTTGGAGGAGCATCTTTAACAGGAATAACTCCAGTGCTAATAGATCAGCTTTTTCTAAGGAAGTCACGACTTTTCCCGCCTTGTCACCTCAGAGAGGATTTCTGCTGTAAGCTGTTTGAACCTGTTTCTGGTTCCTCCAAGGCAGAGAAGCCAAACTATGCTGGTGGAAACCTGTCTCTTTTTCTTTTTCTTTCTCTGCCACCCTGTTGCTTTTGTTTTCAGCTGCTCTCGGCCCCCTGACCCTGCTCCCGTCCCCCCGACCCTGCTCCCGTCTGTGTCTCTTCTGCTTTTACAAAGGGTGAGTTTCCACTGTTTCTTCTGTGATGCTCAAACGCGATTAGTGTCCACGCCCTCCCTGTGTACGGAACTGGTGTTCGAGCCCTAACCGTTTCCACAGCCTTGACTATTTTTCCCTAACAAAATATACCTTTGAATAAATTGCCTTATTGTGCCACCACCTTGGCCTCTTGAATGACAGTTTCTTCTCATGTGATTACAGTGTAGCTTTCATTGGAGATTTGTCTGTCCTAAAACAGCCTCTGGGATAAAACCCCTCTGGTTCTGCTGTGGGGTCATCGGTAGCAATATGCCTGCCTCGTGTCCACTTCCGCACAAGGCATGGGGCCACCAGCCATCGTCCCAGCCCTCCAAGAGGCCTTTTAAACTCCCTGGGAAGACATGACATGTTCACCCAGCACTGAATTCAGGACCATAATGCATCATTCAGTCACTTCAGTAATCCCCATCTTGGGGGAGCCACAGACCAGGGGTGAGAAAGCACAGAATTACGACAAGGTGTCTAGGAACTCAGGTGTCCAACAAGCATTGTCTGAAATCTGAACAAATCGATTGACTGTTTTGCAATAAATATGTAGGTGCTATTGAGACTAGCAAACCCCAATTGCCTTAAAAGGGTCAATAATTTATTTATAACACCTACTTGACAATAGTTATTTTCTCAACTAACAAATACCAACCGATCCCTTGAATCTTTAAGAAGTGTTGACATTACAAAGGACCCTCATTCCAAAACACTGGGAATCCACGATCCAAGCAGTCTGTGTCCTGGGAGGTGAAGGTGTGGGGGGGTCACCTCAGCAGGGCCTGGGGAAAGGCTCTTTGGGGGGAGGAGCTTCTCACCTGCTTTTGTGCAGGCAGTGGAGTGGCAGTGGGACTTAGGTAAGTGGGCAGGGCCCACATTCCCCAAAAGGGAAGAGACTGCAGAGCTGTGGGGGAAGAAACGGTCGGACCTCAGCTTTTGTTCTGTCCTCCCTGCACTTTCTTACTAGCAGCTGGAGGTCAGAAAAGCGTGTTTGTTCAGGGCTGCTTGAGTGGGCAACAGCTGAACCTCTCTGAACACAGCTTCCTCTTCATAGCCTCCAGCACCTGGCTCACTCCCCTCCTGGCCAGCCAAGAGTCAGCTGGAAATACAGCCCCCAGAGCCAAGGCTGACGCTGGCCCAAGGCACTGGCTGTGTGTTCCGCCTCAGCCCTGTCAGGCCAGCGCCTCCACTAACGAAAAGAGACTTGCTCCGTGGAGCTTGCAATGTGTTTTGAGGTGGGAGGCAGGGATTTGGAGAGGAAGCTGGATCACCTAAAATGCCGACAGACAGACGTACCTTTGCACAAACAACGCCAACATGCTGGCAGGATTCAAGTCATTCTTGTTGCTGTGAAAACATGTTGATTCTATAAATAAAACAGTGCATCCCCACTGCTGACCTCTAAAATAAGGAAAGCTTGCCCCACTCCTGTAAAACAAGAATATTCTTCTGAATTAGTCAGACCAAGAGGCTGGCTGTCAGGGCTCCTGAGAGGCCCTACTGGAATCAGAAGCCATCCTAGCCAGCTTCTGTGCCCTCATTCCCAATGCAGCCTCTTCCTGGGGGACAGTTGAGAAAACCCAACCCGGATCAGGCACTGGCTTCCGTTGGCTCCCTGACCTTCCAGCCAGGACCACTTTCCTGAGTGTTAAGGCTCAGTGGCACCAGCAGCTTTACCTCCAACAGCCAGAGCCCGCTCCCAGTTTCAATCCTTGCTCCCCATGGCTTCCAGGATGGACCCAAGCTCCAGAGAGATGTGCAAAGCCCTCCCAGCTCTGGCCTGCTGGCCTCCCAGGCCATGACCACACACACCCTCTCCCTCTCTCCCGCCATCCCCGGGCCTCCCTCCAGCTCCCTAGTCAGGCTTCCCTAGGAGCCTGGCCACTTCATCTGTGCTGCGGCTGTTCCACAAGTTGCTGCCCCCCGTGCTCCTGGTCAATGCACCCTCAGCCTTTGCATTCCATGTTCATCCACCACTTGGGCACTCCACAACTCTGTGTGGCCCTGCCCTGGGGTGGGTGCTGGGGGGTACTGAAGAAGACAGAGACTCTGGGATCTCATGAGGCTTATGATCTCCTCTACTAGAGAGAAACTGAACAGTTATGCACGTTGCTATTTAGCGACATCTGGTATCAGCGCTACCTCGGAAAAGAAGGCTGAATGCAGGGAGAGGATGCCAGCCTGGGGCGCTGAGGAAGGGGTGGCGTGTGGCCCGCGGGAAAGTATGAGGGGCTGTCCTTCTGGAACAGGAAGTAGAACGCTCTGAAGGACATGTCACAGGTTCTTCAAGCTCACTCTGGCAGCCGCTGGAGAATGGACGGGAAGGAGCCAAGGATGGCACCAGGAAGCCACCGGGGCAGTGTTTGCTGCTGTCCGGGTGGGAGATGGTGATGGATGCCCTGTCCTGAGGGAAGCTGTGGAGGCTTATCCAAGTACACAGAACAGCTCTGTGCTGAGGGAGAGGAAGGGGGTGTATCCTTCAGGATTCCCCAGGAAACTTAACCATAGGGGACATAGATAGATAGAGATGTATTACAAGGAATTGGCTTGTGTGATTATGGAGGCAAAGAAGTTCCAAGATCTGCAGTCAGCAAGCTGGAGACCCAGGAGAGCTGAGGGTACAGTCCCATCTGAGTCCAAAGGCCTGAGAACCAGGAGAACCAGAAAAGAGGTTTAACGGACTCACAGTTCCACGTGGCTGGGGAAGCCTCACAATCATGGCAGAAGGCAAGTCACATCTTACATGGCGGCAGGCAGGAAAGAATGAGAACCAAGTGAAAGGGGTTTCCCCCCTTTGTTTTTTTTGGGATGGAGTCTCGCTCTGTTGCCCAGTCTGGAGTGCAGTGGCACGATCTCAGCTCACTGCAAACTCCACCTCCCGGGTTCACACCATTCTCCTGCCTCGGCCACCCGAGTAGCTGGGACTACAGGCGCCTGCCACCACACCAGCAAAAATTTTTTTTTTTTTTTGTATTTTTTTTTAGTAGAGATGGGGTTTCACCGTGTTAGCCAGGATGGTCTCAATCTCCTGACCTTGTGATCCGCCCACCTCAGCCTCCCAAAGTACTGGGATTACAGGCGTGAGCCACCGCACCCGGCCTGGTTTCCCCTTGTAAAACCATGAGATCTCATGAGACTTATTCATTACCATGAAGACAGTATGGGGGAAACTGTGCCCATAATTCAATTATCTGCCACTGGGTCCCTCCCACAACACACGGGAATTATGGGAGCTACAATTCAAGGTGAGATTTGGAGGAGGACACAGCCAAACCACATCACAGCCCTCCACTATCAGGTTCCTGGCACTGTACAGACGTGGGAATCCAGGCAGGATGCTCTGCCTGGACCCCTCTCATGAAGACAAGGAGGGAATACACAGCAGGCAAATCCCAGGGACAAGCCAGGTTGTGACTTTGTGCCCCTAGTGAAAGAAGGAGCCGTTCACTTCATTCATTGTGAGGCGGTCTGTGTGCAAAAATCATGTGAGCACCATGATTGGCAGTATTTTAAGACTTCTATACATATTCAAAACTGAAAATAATAATCAGATTAGATTATTTTGGATTTGGACTTACTGAATTTATTTCTCTAGCATTATCATTTCACATATTTTTTAAACTTTTCATATTGAGAGAAGTATGAGCCAATTATCTTTTTCAGGCAATCACAGTACTGGTGTCACATCTCAGCAGCTGGGGGCTGGGGCCCTGGATTCAAAGCATCCATCTGAACACAATGTCACCCATGCACCCTGAGAGAGACAGCTTCAAGCAGTGTAGGTGTGTGGCCTGGAGGCCCCCAGTAGGCCACCAGGCATGTTTTCCAAGAAAACCGAATCTTCTGACGGGATTACTAACATTGGGAGATTTCCGTTTCTTGGATGCCAGTGGAGGGACTGTACCAGCCTTAAAAGAAATCACGTGAGCCTCCACTAATCTGCAAACAAAGGGGAAATTAAGGTTCTGCCCACTTTTGTGGTTTTTGCTTTTCTGGAAAGTTTACTTTGTGCATCCTTCTGTCATTACATAACACTGTATTAATAAGCAGTTGACTCAGAACTCCAGAGGACTTCTGAGCTAGTAAAGTCCACCACATGTTACTAAGTCTATTCTTCCTCCCAGAATAAAATCTTCCATCTTCTCTGAGTTAGGCCTTCTTCATCAGAACCATTTCTTTTCTTACTCAGCACTCTGAGGTTTTCTACTTGTCATCCAACCGTAGTATCCACTGGTAAATTATACAGATTCACAACCAGCCACTTCTTTTGTTTCCTCCTAACATCTGGAATAAGCTACTTCCTGCACCAGAGCCTCTGTCTGTCATGCCTTTACTGGATCTTATTTTGGGGGGCTGACCAGTTGCCTAAACCCACATGCCCCCTCTCACCTGGGTTCTCAAGAACTTCTATTTTGGACATCCACCAAAAAAAAAAAAATCTTGTTAAGTAAGACGAACGTCTTACCTGCTGGCAGAAGCCTGTCATGCTCATCAAAACTTTGAGATAACCAGGGTTCCTGGAATCTAAATCTTCCTACACAAAATAGCAGAATAGCTGATCAAATAAGAGACAGACAAGTAAGGTTCAGCTTTGGAATCAATAAATAGGGCTGGACCCAGTTATTCACCTACATTCAAACAGCAAATAGGCCAGGTACAGTGGCTCACACCTATTATCCCAGTACTTTCGGAGGCGGAGGCAGGCAGAAGCATGAGGTCAGGAGTTCGAGACCAGCCTGACCAACATGGTGAAACCCTGTCTCTACTAAAAATACAAAAATTAGCCAGGCGAGGTGGTGCACCCCTGTAATCCCAGCTACTCAGGAGGCTGAGGCAGGCAAATCACTTGAACCCGGGAGGCAGAGGTTGCAGTGAGTCATCGCACCATTGTACTCCAGCCTGGGCAACGGAACAAGACTCTGTCAAAAACAAACAAACAAAAAACAGCAAATACCTGTGAACAGCCACCTGGGCTTTGCTGGAAGGTTCTCCCATTTCTGATGAGGGTTTGTCTCTTTTTAAAATTTCATTTAAAAAAGTACCTAAAAAGTGAATTGATCACAAGAGATTGTATCCAATGAAAGCACCTCTCCCAGCAATGTTAAGGGGAGAAATAAATTTGAGCGTAGATCTGTGGGCTCCCGGGGAAGGAAGTGCTCAGTAAGTGTAGTACAAGGCAGCATGACACTAACATGAGGCTGCAGGTGACACTGTAACCACCGGCTGACTACAGTATCAACATCCAAACAAAGACAGCAGCAGATTAAAGAGGACACACATGGCCTGTCCTCAAGCTCATTCATAGCCCTCCAAATCAACTCTTTGTGCAGCTTCTTGACTTTTCACAGTCTGCTGGCTTCAAGATGTTTTTCCTGGCCTTCTTCTAATGCCTCCTCCCCAATCCCAGGTAATATTATTGAGGGGGGTGGTACTCATTCAATATATATGTAAGTTATTTGAGAAAGTTTATTAAGGCACAGTGGCTCACGCCTGTAATTCCAGCACTTTGGGAGGCTGAGGTGGGTGGATCACAAGGTCAGGAGTTCAAGACCAGCCTGGCCAAGATGGTAAAACCCCGTTCTACTAAAAGTACAAAAATTAGCAGGGCATGGTAGTGAGCGCCTGTAATTCCAGCTACTCGGCAAGCTGAGCAGAGAATTGCTTCAACCTGGGAGGCGGAGGTTGCAGTGAGCCGGGATAGTGCCACTGCATTCCAGGCTGGGCGACTGAACGAGACTCCATCTCAAAAAAAAAAAAAAAAAAAAAAAAGAAATGCTATCCACAAAGTTGGATAAGTACAAAACTATCGTCCCAGGAAATGAAGCCAATGATTAGGGCAGGGGTTGGCGAGTGTTTTCCGTAAGAGCCAGATAGTAAATATTTTCAGCTTTTACTGGCCTATTTGGTCTTTGTTGCAACTGCTCAACTCTGCCATCAAAATGCAGGCAACAGCCGTGGATAATATGTAGTGAATGGGCATGAGCATTGTCTTAGTTCATTTTCTGTTGCTTAAAACAGAATGCCTAAAACTGGGTCATTTATAAGGAAAAGGAATTTATTTCTTACAGTTATGGAGGCTGAGAAGTCTCAGGTCAAGAGGCCACATCTGGTGAAGATCCTCTTGCTGGCGGGGACCCTCTGCAGAGTCCTGTGGTGGTGCAGGGCAACCCGTGGTGAGAGGGCTCAGGTCTCCCTTCCTCTTCTTACAAAGCCGCCAGTTTCCCTGCCATGATAACCCACCAATCCATTAATGCATTAATCCATTAACCCATGAATAGATTAATCCATTCATGAGGGCAGATTTCCCATACCCCAATCACCTGTTAAAGGCTCTATCTCTCAATATAGTGACGCTGGGAACTAAGTTTCAACATGAGTTTTGGAGGGGACATTCAAACCACAGAAGTGTGTTCTAATGAAACCACGTTTATGGATACTAAAATTTAAACATATCATTTTCATGTTCCACAAAATTTGTTCTTCTTTTGATGTTTTCCCACACTATTAAAATATAATACTAGGACTAGCTTGTGAGCCATATGAAAAGAGGCAGCAGGCTAGATTTGGGCCGTGGGCTGCAGTTCACTGGCATCTGGTCTAGGGCCACTCTCTCAGTAACAAAAACTTCATGCATTCACCTCTAATAATACGCATGTGTATGTGACAATACTCAAACAGTGAGCAAGGTGAGACTGAAAAACGTATCAGTTGACACTCCAGAATTTTCTTGCTGAAATCCTTCAGTGCATCATCTTATAAAGTCCTGGGAATCCACGCTGAGGCACCTGACCTAGAAAAGGAGATGAGAAACTCCTGTAGATTTGAGTTTTCTGTTAGCCCACTGTCTCCAGAGATAATAATAATAATAATAATAATAACTATGGTGCATTCAACATCTCAATCTGAGATGTTCTGGTAAAATGAAGGCATGTCCGCATGTATTCACAAACACACCTAGAGGTGAGAAATAGAAAAGATCTCAGTATTTCAAATCTCAGTAGTGCCGTGCTTGTATCACTCAGCTCAAAATCTGCAGAAGCACTTGGACCAGTTAAAACTGTGCAATGGGGTCAAAAGTTCAAGTATTTTATCTCGATCGAGACAGAGGATGTGGGATGCCCTCCATCCTCCCTTCCCTTTTTTCCTGGAGGTTTGAAACCATCCCAATTTATTTTTTTCCAAAGTCTGACAATAACTCAGTGGGTCCTCCTAGCCTTGGAATAAGCCATTCCTAGATGCCATGGAAATTGTCTATGGGGGATGCCTCCCTGGCTATCTTCTGCAGCCTACATCTGGACCAGTCAACAATCTGAACCCTCAGCTTCCTGGATGTAAATCTTTCCCCAGACTAGCTGAGAACTAGGGGTTGACACAAGAATGCACTAAACAATTCTTCCCCCACTAACCTGTACCTCCACAGTGAAGAGTGTTAGGAGCCGGGCGCAGTGGCTCACACCTGTAATCCCAGCACTTTGGGAGGCAGAGACAGGTGGCTCACTTGAGCCCAGGAGTATGAGCACTGCAAACAGTCTATCCCTTTACCTTTTACATAACTGTACTCACCGATCAGGAAAACAGACCTTGGTCAGACAGAAGCGATGGTCATAATCTCTCTGCAGGTGGACTTTTAACCATATTTCTTCAAATTGTAACAAACATACATACAATTCATCAGCCATACAGACTCTATGCCACCTCCTTCTCCCATTTTAGGGTGTTGAGAGCCCAGATTAATCACGGCTGGGTGGGGCAACTCACAGCTGCAATCCCAGCACTTTGGGAGGCCCAGGTGGGTGGATCGTTTGAGTTTAGGAGTTTGAGACCAGCCTGGGCAACATGGCAAGACCCTGTCTCTACAAAAAATACAAAAATTAGCCACGCATGGCGGTGTACTCCTGTGGTTCCAGCTACTCAGGAGGTTGAGACAGGAGGATTGCTTGAGCCCAGGAGGTCAAGGCTGCAGTGAGCTGTGATCACACCACTGCACTCCAGCCTGGGTTACAAAGTGAAACCCCATCTCAAAGGAAAAAAAAACGTCATATGTGAAAACTTCTGGGGAGTCTAAAGACAAACACTATAGCTCACGGGCCATTAAGACAATCTGTGCAAACACTCAATGAACCAAAATGAAGATAGAAATCCTGGTGAATCATATATGTATTCCAGAAGATTAAAATCAGGAAGGCAAAGGAAAATGGAGAGCTGGCACTTGGCACCCATGAAAGACCCAGTCTCCCTGCTCTGCCAGTCGGCATTTCTCCTTCCCGCCCTCAGGATCAGCCCAGCATCAGCGATTATCTTGGCCCATTGAGGGCTGGATGCTACTGGCTGATTTTTGTCTCTCCAGTCAGGAGCCAACACAGGCCTCCTGAACCTCCAGCACCCTGGCTCACACAGGACAATGACACAGATCAACTCCCAAATAAATTCCTCTCTGTTGTCCTGCAATGTGCTAATTGCCCCTAATGAGCACATTATAACAATTAAGGATGACTACGCAAAACCTTTGACTGAGGTAGCAATGCTTCACCCACGAATTGCAAGGCCTTTCCTAAATCTTTTTTTTTTTTTTTTTTTTTCCCCCGAGACAGAGTCTCGCTCTGTCGCCCAGGCTGGAGTGCAGTGGCCTGATCTCAGCTCACTGCAAGCTCCGCCTCCCGGGTTCACGCCATTCTCCTGCCTCAGCCTCCTGAGTAGCTGGGACTACAAGCGTCGCCACCTCGCCTGGCTAGTTTTTTGTATTTTTAGTAGAGACGGGGTTTCACCGTGTTAGCCAGGATGGTCTCGATCTTCTGACCTCGTGATCCCCCCGTCTCAGCCTCCCAAAGTGCTGGGATTACAGGCTTGAGACACTGCTCCCAGCCTCCTAAATCTTAATTAAAGAGCACACCAGCCACCTGAGCGAAGGCAGAGTTCTCCTACTTTCGAGATGGGGAAAACTGAGGCTCAGGGTGGCAGGTTTCTTATTTTATTCCATAAGGCACACGTGTACATTTTAATTGTTTTAAATTAAATGCTATACATCATCTAGAAGGAGTTTGTTAAATATATTGCTTAGCCGTTCCAAAGAATGATAGGTGGCTGTAAAAATTCATGTTTTGAAGACATGGGAAAATGCTTGTTATGGAATTTTAAGGGAAATTAAGAAAGATATGTGCTGTATCTGTAGGATGGTCTCGGTCGAGTGTGAAAACACGCGTGCTGGTGTGTGTGTGCGTGTGTGCGTATCAAGGCTAGACCATAATGTTAACAAGGGTTCGCAGTTTCTTGTGTGATTCAAGATGATTTTTCATGTTTTCTATACTTTTCTGTCATTTCCAGATTTCCTACAACAATCATTTAATCTTTTATGAGAAAAAAAAGATACATGTTTTAAAGATTTTTAAAGGTATTTTAATTTTTCTTAAAAAAGATATTTTAAAAGACTGTCCTATTCTGTTTTACATCAGGCTCCTTGGTCCTCCCTTATTAACTCTTTAAATGCATGCAGGACGTTCGCTCGGCAGCCCTCTTCTCCTGGGCCACCCGTGCTTGGGTTTGTGGTGAATTGACAAGCATGTCATCGGGGTGGGACTCCTGCTTCAGGGGACGCCTCCCTGGAATTCACTCAGAGCGGTTGGGAATATCCACCAAAGTCTGGGGATGCAACATGGGGCCAAATCCCAGGTCTCCATCCAGAAGGGCTCAGGAGCCCCCGCGGCCCCTGCTTAGAGTCCATGGAGTGACCTTTGTGGCCACGCCTTTCCAGGAAACGGACGTGTGTGCTGGGCGCCTCCTTCTCAGCCCACCCAGCTGTCTGGTGGACAGGGAGAGGAGAAAAGGCAGCCCCAACATCAAAGACATAGCAACTGCCTGGTGACATCCTCCCCAGCTTCCGGAGGTGTCAGCTCGAGGCCGGACTCTGTTTCCTGCTGCGAGGGCAGCTGCTTCCCTCTTCCCTTCAACTCAGAGGTGAAAGGTTCGCACCATCCTGCAAACGCCACCCCCCAGCCTTTGACTCCCACACCCTAAACAAAACAGCAACCACGTCGTGAGCTCAAACTGAAACCCCCCGAAGGATGGGCAATGTGGAGAGACCTTTGCCCACCAACAACATTTTCCCACTACACCCCAAAAGGAAAGAGCCGTCCTCCCTGAAACGCCTTCCGATGTGAGCCCGGATGCTCAGGCCTCTTGGCTGTTTTCGGGTGCAGGGGCAGGGACCCTGGGAGGCTCCACATTGCTCAATGCCTCTGAGCACAGGCTGACTCTCTTCACAGCACAGGCTGACTCTCTTCACAGCAATCTGGGGAATTTGGGCTGTTCTGGGGTGGAGCTGGGGACAACGGTGTGTGTTGGGCAATAGCAGTGGCCTCGACTTGTTCTGGCTTTTGGCTCTACAGGGAAATCCAGGCAGACTGGGACTGAGGAAGGCTGGGTGGGCAGGCAGGGCTGGTGGACATGGGGAGCAAGGTGGTGGGCCACTCCGTGGACAGAACCCTCCAGGAGAGAAGCGCGGTAGGAGCTGGACCTGGGTGCAAAGGGGGTGAGGCGCTCCGGGAGGGAGCCCTGAACACAAGCTGTGGGGAAGAAGGGAGGAGGAAAGGGGACAGGCCTGGGGCCCCTTGTGGAGGGCTGAGCTGGGGACAGGCACAGAGCAGAAAGGAAGCCATCTACCCTTTAAAACGCCTCCAAAAACATAACCCCAGGACTCCCTTGTACCTTCCAACTTGCCTGTCGGCATGCATTGAGTGTCTCTCATGTGGCACTCACAGAAGAGAAACACAGGCTGCAGCACAGCGGGCTGGCCAGCCGCGGGAAACCCTTCCATTTGGAGGGAAAATGAAGATTATTGGTGCCAACTGTAAAATCAAAGAGATGGCAAGGACAAACTGTGTGCCTTCAGACACTGCTTCCCCGGGCACCTGCACGCTCACTCTCTTATCCTTGTCTCCACCCCTAATCTCCCCAGTGCCTCAGGAGGGGGCTGGGTGAGTGCTGGATGGCAGTGAGGCCGAGTCACCCAGCTGGTGAGCAGGTGAGCCAAGACCCCACCCAGGGCCACCATCCTACATCCCAGTCAATCATGCACATGGGAGATAGATAAAGCCCTCAATGCTCATTTGGAGCTGCTTGAGAAGAGAATATAATTCATGGGCCAAAGATACAGAAATGCCTTTCCCAGTGGGAGGCAAGCTGGTGGCACCTGCTCTCCAGGGCCTAACGCCTCATTTCTGCCTCTCCGGTACCTGATGCTATCAGAGGATTTACTCCCCCTAAAGGCCAACCTGAGACCTTCACTTAGCTCAAAATGTAGTTCAGGGAGAGAAACTAACAAAAGGGAATGGGAGCGGGGGGAAGAAAAATCATCTTTTTCTGCCACCAAAGGACAGCTGCAAACATAGAGAACGTGAAGCAGCCGGGAAGCCGTCATGGCTGGTGTGAACTCAGTCTCAGGGGAATCGGCCGTACTGAAATGCTGCCCAGAGAAAGGCAAGCCCAGAGAAAAGGCAGACCCCTCCCAAGGTCAAGGCTTCCTCGATTCGGAGGGGGCCTTCCATTGCAAACTGCACACCCGCCCACAGTGTCAGGCTGCAGCGTCAGGAACAAAACCAGCAGCCCAGAGTGAATGAGGCGCAGGCAGTGCCCCGGTCCATGGGAGGGTTAATTAAGGCCACCCTGAGCTGCATACCTGAGTCTCAACACTTGGGCTGAACTCCAGACCTGAGTGCCAAGGACATGGGGCCAAAACCTGAGAAGGAATGTGAGGCTGCCCACGCGGTCACCTTGGCTGGCGGCCACGGCTGACCTGGAGGGCTGAAGGCCTGGATGCCATTCCTCCATAGGAGACTGCATTAGCCCAGGCTGAAGGATCGCCAAGGCCATGGCCCGCAGAAGCCCATGTGAGCCTGAGGCCCAGCCCGGCCCATCTTCTCAAGCCTGGCTTGACCCCTGCCTGGGACAGCCTGCTTCATCCTGGAATTGGTGTGATGTGATCAGGAGAGGCGAAATGATGCTGTGTACCTGACAGAATATCAGACTCAGAGTGCCTGGGGCTGCCACAACAAAGTACCACAAACCAGGAGGCTTAAAACAATGCTAATGTATTGTCTCACCTTCCTGGAGGCAAGAAGTCCAAAATCAAGACTGCTGTCCCTCTGAGACTCCAGATAGAGCCCCCCTTGCCTCCTCTGGCTTCCGATGGTGACCATCAACCCTTGGCACTCCTCGGCTGGCAGCTGCATCGCTCCAACCTCTGCCTCCATTGTCACACTCCATGCGTGTCTATGTTTCCAAATCACATTTTCCTCTACCTATAAGGACCAGCCATATTACACTGGGATCCCATCCTAATAACCTCCTCTTTACTTGACCACATCTGCAAAGACCCTATCTCAGCATCACTCCAATCTCTGCCTTCGTCGTTACAATCCATGCATGTCTGTCTCCACGTCACATTTTCCTCTACTTATAAGGACAAGCCATATGAGATCGGGATGCCCCCGAATGACCACCTCAACTTGGTGACATCTGCAAAGACCCTATCTCCAAATAAGGGCCCATTTCCAAACACCAGGGGTTGGAACTTAAACACATCTTTCTGAGGGACACAATTTGACCCACAACAGAATCCTAACACTTGGGCTCAAAAGAAAGAAAAATTTTACAGCTCAAAAATGTTTATAAAATAAGCATTATTGTTTAAAAATATAGAGAAATAGCCTGAAGATACATCATCTGGAACTTTCATTTGTTGGACTATTATGCGGTCACTGAAAACTATTATTGAGAGACAATGAGATGAGGTGACAATATATTTCTAACCATCTTAAGCGATACCTATGGTGATGATGATGTGAAAACACGTCATGTGAATAATGAGGCCGGGGCGGCAAGATGAAAGAAATCGCAGTGGGGGAGATGGGAGATTATGGACAATTTTTCTCATTATATTTTTTATCTTAAACTTCTTTGTATTTAATATTTATTTTTTTCTTAATATTAATTATTTAAGTGTATATTTGCATTTAAATATTTTAAAATTAAAAAGAAAGGGGAAAAGGTGAGCTTCAGCTTACACTCAGCAACTACAGGATTTGGGAAGGCATTAACCTCTGCACTCAGTTGTTTTTTTGTTTTGTTTTGTTTTGTTTTGTTTTTTTGAGACGGAGTCTCACTCTGTCACCCAGGCTGGAGTGCAGTGGCATGCTTTCGGCTCACTGCAACCTCCTCCACCTCCCAGATGCAAAATGATTCTCCTGCCTCAGCTTTCCGAGTAGCTGGGGTTACAGGCATGCACCACTATGCCTGGTTAGTTTTTTTGTATTTTTAATAGAGACAGGGTTTCACCATGTTGGCCAGGCAGGTTGGTGGGGTGGTCCGTCCACCTCGACCTCCCAAAGCACTGGGATTACAGGTGTGAGCCACCACACTCAGCCTGCACTTAGTTTTCTAAGTGCACATTGGGCAAAACATATGTCCCTTCTACCTCTGAGGGCAGCTGGGGTACTGACACAGCTGAAATGAAAGTGTTAGGCCATTTTTGCATTGCCATAAAGAAATACCTGGGGCTGGATAATTTTTTTTAAAAAGAGGTTTATTTAGCTCACAGTTCTGCAGGCTGTACAGGAATCATGGTGCCAGCATCTGCTCAGCTTCTGGGGAGGCCGCAGGGAGCTTTCACTCATGGTGGAAAGCAAGCGGGTAGGATATGCACATCACACTCAAGAGCCGGGGCATGAAAGAAAACGGGAGGTCCCAGACTCTTTTAAACAACCAGATCTCACGTGAACTGAGTGAGAACTCACTCATCACCAAGGGGATGGTGCTAAGTCATTCATGAGGATCCACCCCCATGACCCAACATCTCCCACCAGGCCCCACCTCCAACATTGGGGATCGAATTTCAGCATGAGAGTTGGAAGGGACGAACATACAAACAGTAGCAATGGCCTAAGGGTACAACCCCCCCACCCCCCAGAGAACTCTATGGCATTCTAATGAAACCTTTTGCCCTTCATGTTATTACAGGGCAAGGCTGCATTTCCATCATTGTCCTTTTAAATGCTTAAGCAAGCCCAGTGACCAGTCAGTACTACTGACAACAGGAAGAGGAAGAGAAGGAAGAATTAGCGATACGAGGAGCACAAAGTCAAAGTGAGTCCAACCACTGGACATGGGTGTCATTGGCAGAAACTTCCAGAAGCTTGGTTCAACATTACCTGCCTCAGGCTCAACCTTAAGGCTTTGAGCTGCTACAAGAACTCCAATAACTGTTTCCTGGCACAATTTCACTCATTTGCCAAGTTCTATAGCATGGGAACCTGCAGAGCCTCCCCATCTCATCAACACTATGTGACCCATTCATTCCACACTGGCCTGTGGGGTGTCCATCCAGGGAGGCGTGTAGCTGTGGCCAGGATGGAGCAGAGGACAGCTCGGAGTCCCTGCCCTCATGGGCTCCTGGGACTGTGAAGGGGACAATCTACAAACAGAAAAGTGCTGGGAGTGTCGGGAGGCGATGATCGCCCAGAGGAAAAGACAAGGTGAGAGGGGAACCCAGCCCAGGGTCAAGCTCTCGGGGATGGGACGTTTGCGCAAGATGCCGTGAAGTGAGGGGGAGCAAGCATTCCTATACTCAGGGGACAGAATGTCTCATCCAAAAGGGACCAGCAGGTGCTTCCAGGAACATCAAGAAGCAGGTGTATCTGGGGCAGAGCAAGTGAGCAAGAGAGGGGAAGACAGAGGCCAGAGGGAGGCTGGGGACACAACACTCAGGGCCTGGAAGCAAAGGTCCAGACTCTAGATTTTATTCTTCGCGAGAAGGGGGCCACTGCAGAGTTTTGAGAAGGCAATGTCACTTTTTTTTTTTAATAGAGTCTTGCTCTGTCACCCAGGCTGGAGTGCAGTGGCATGATCTCAGCTCCCTGCAACCTCCGACTCCTGGGTTCAAGTGATTCCCCTGCCTCAGCCTCCCAAGTAGCTAGGACCACAGCTTCACGCCACCACGCCTGGCTAATTTTTGTATTTTTAGTAGAGACAGGGTTTTACCATGTTGGCCAGGCCAGTCTCAAACTCCTGACTTCAGGTGACCCTCCAGCCTCGGCTCCCCAAAGTGCTGGGATTACATGTATGAGCCACCGCAACCAACCAGCAGTGTCACCTTTAAAGGGATCTCTCTGGGTGCTGTGTAGAGAACAGCTGGGGGATGGTACCCAGAGTGAGGCAGGGACAAGGGCAATAGCTGTGGGGTTGCTGAGAGGGGGCAGAATCTGGACAATTGTTGAGGGATTTGCACAGAGTATGCCAGGATTCAACAATCCCAGCATGTCCACCTTTGGAGGCAGGACCCCAGGGGAGCCACAGCAGGGCCAGAGCAGAGGAGAGGGAAGACACATTGGGATCCATCAGCACCTCTGCCTCCATCCATTGATTCTCTGAGACTCACACTAGTTCCTCTTGAGGGGCTGTCATGTAAAATACAGGATGTCCCACTAAATTTGAATTGCAGATCAACAGTGGATAATTTTTTAGGCATAAGTATGTCCCATGCAATATGTGGGATATGCTTACACTGAAAATTTGCTATGATTGATCTGCAATTCAACTTTAAATAGATGTTCTGTTATTTTGTTTGTTAAATGAGCCAAGTTCTATCAGAACTCCCCAAAAAAGGAGACTCTGGAAAATATATTCCCAGCTTGACCAAGACAGAGCTCCTGTCCCCAGGAACTGACAGAAACAACCACTACCAAGACTGGGTGCTTACCATGCACCCAGCACTGTGCCCACATGTTCAGCACTTCATCTAATTCCATGGCCCAGAGGATTACACTTTATTACTACTGGTTTGCAGATAAGAAAACTGAGGTTCACAAAGATACGCAAACTTACCAAAATTATACAGGTGGGCATAATAATAGCTAACACTTACACGGCACATATAAGCTCAGGCATGGATCTAAATGGATCTCACTTAATCCTTTTTCACAGCTCTATGAGAGAGGAACTGTTATTGAATCCATTTTACAGATAAGGAAACTAAATCGCATGGGTGTTAAGTGGCCCAGTCAGGATTTGAACCCAGGCAGTGTGGCTGCAGAATCTGTGCTCTTACCTAGCATCTTAAACTACCACTGAACCACTTCTGAGGCCACCTCCCCCTTCTTAATGAAACAACGTTAATGCACAAGAAACACTCACAGAGTCCTAGTGGCAGGAATGTGGAGAGCTCATTGGAGTGCTATGGAATGGGGCAAACTGACAACAGAGGAGATGGAAATCATTGAGGATTGGGGGAACCTAGGGAGGGTTCATGGAGGAGGAGGCAGACAAGTAGGATATCTGAACAGCTGGAAGATGTGACAAAAGGGAGCCTGACTAAACACCCATGTTAGGAACTATAAATACATAAAGTAAATATCACTGATTTACTGAGTTCTTCATATAAGCCAGGTGCTGTACTATGCTTAGAATTTATCTTCCTCTAGACTGGGTAATACAGTGAGACTCCATCTCTACAAAATTACCCAGGCATGGTGCTCATGCCTGGAGTCCCAGCTACTCAGGAGGCTGAAGTGAGAGGATCCCTTGAGCCCAAGAGGTTGAGGCTGCAGTGAGCTGTGATTGCACCACTGCCATCCAGTTGGGGTGTCTCAAATAAGAAAAAAAAAAAAAAAATCTTATTTGTCTCAAATAAGAAAAAAAAAAAATAATTCTCTCAGTCTTCAAAGTCAGCCCCAAGGCAATATGGCCCCCATCTTGCACACTAGAAAACTGGGGTTCAGGGAGGCCAAGCAACTTGCCTGAGGTCACCCCATCAGGAAGAGACAGATGCAGGATTGCAACCACCATGGCAACTTCAAAGCCAGTGCACCTGCCATGTCACCTTCCCTCTTGGCATGCCTGGAAGGCATGCCTAAAGACAAAACGGAGGCACTTGCAGAATGGCTGGATTCAACAAGGTCATCATGGCTTCTGAAAGAGACAGAGCAAGGGGATTTGCTCTAAGAAATACGGCCTGCATCTCAGAACCCTACAAAGATGCCCTCCTTGGCTGTGTGAGCGGCCTTTGCTGCCAGGCCCTGTTGGCAGAGGAATGGTGAGCTGCCTGCACTGGGTCAGGGAGAGCTGCAGCCCCTCCTTGGGCAGAGAGTTCACCCGACAGAGAAAACCTGGGCGGAGAATTGCATCCAGGAAGAATGGGGGAAAGACAGGAAATGGCTGCCTCCTCCCCTGGGCACCCACCCTCAGGGCCACCACCTCTGTTGCTCACAACTTCATCCATTCCTTTCCTTGGGAATCCATGGGTGTTCTAAGAGCACTATAGTGCAGTGCTTCAGAGCTTTGACTTTAGGGCAAGATTTGGCCATTGTGAGCAATTTGATGACTCCGTTTCAGTTTCTAAAAACCTTCTGGGGGCAGATGCAGAAATAATTACAAAAAAAGTGAACAAACCTGGAGAAAACCTGCCAGCCTGGAAGAGAGAATGGATGTGTCTATGGGCAAGGCCATCCATATGCATGACAACCAGGGTAACTGTGAATCACAGATTAGAACTGGGGCAGCTCTGGGTGTTAGAATGCAATGTGGAAGCATGAATAGGTCACCATTCAGCTGGGATTCCAGAAAAATGGAGTTTGGCAGATGCAGACTCCTTGTCTAAGACTTCTTTTAGGAGCCTTCCTTGCATTGTGGTATCTTCTATTTGCTCCATCAGCCCTGGGCTCTCAGTGACTGGAGGGGTCTGTGTGAGTGGTTCCAGACCAGCTCAGTATGTTACTAGGTTGTATTATCAACTACAAGCCTGCAGCTTCTGTAGCAGTCTCTGCGCTTTTTCTAGATAGTGAGCTATAATTAGGGTGATCTCAGAGCTGAAAGTCAAACAGAAATGCAGATGGAACCAATCAGCCTCAGATTCCAAAGCAGCTGATACAAACATAACGTACCAATAAGAATGTTGGTGCACACAGGAAGGAAGCCATAGCCCCTTGCCATCTGCACCAGGAAGGATTTTAACTTTTTGCTAGTTAATTTCGTAATTTTTAAAATCTTGTATAAGATTGTGCACCATTTGAAATAAGAAAAAATCTTTAACAAATTTTTTTAAGGAGATAAAGATAATAAAAGAAAGGAGCCTTGAGGACAGTAAATGCCAAACCATACTGCTGAGTTCAATGCCTGGGTGACAGGCATTTTACCTGCAAAACACTTAAGGTTTTCCTTCTTAGTAAACTCATGCAGGCTTTACTATTAAAACACAGAAGCACTATCGCAGGAAGGACGTTGACATAAAGAGCTTTCAGGGCCCTCAAAGCTCAGACTCTAATCAATTTTCTTGTGTCTACTGAAGAAGGCTTCAGCTCTTTGGTTTAAAATAACCCAGTGGATGGCCCTTACTTGCAGAAATTGTTCTATGCAGTTTTTTTCTCAGGAGGATGGAGAAAGCAATCCCCACTGTGGCCGAGAGGAGAGCCGGCCTGGTGGGCTCCACTCAGCGGCAGCCGGTGTCACTTCTGGATCCGTTCCTGGCTGGGGCCCATTGTCCTGACCTGCTGGTCCCGCACCCCAGAGAGGAAAGTTGCTATTAATACCCTCTTCAGGTCCCTGCAGGAAATTCGGCCTTCTCCAGATGCCACTTAGGAGTCAATCCTTGTTCCAAAGAAAGAGAGCACAGAACGCAAACTTGCTTCAGGTTGAAGAGGCTGGGGACAGGGGCATCCCAGGCTGCTCATCCACAGGTCTTCATCGCTTGGCTCCTAAAGAGTACATCCTCGTGGAGGAAGGACCAACAGAAAATATGCTCTGCTGGCTCCAGACCCACACCTCGCTGGTGGCCCCTCCAGCATCTCCCATCACTCACGTGCAGGGCAATCGCCTCCAGCCCTCACCTGCATCCCTGGGATTCCTGCAGCTACAGCCTCCCTGGTCTCCCAGCTCTGCTCTTTTGAGCTTCCACACAGGGCCCAGAGAGATTCTTTCACGAAGTGAATCAGGTGGGAACCACCCAAATGTCCATCACCTGATGCACGGAGAAATAAACTATTGTCTATCCACGTGATGGACTACTCCTTGGCCATGGCAAGGGATGAAGTGCTGGCCCACGCTCCGACGTGGATGAACTGAAAACATTCTGCTGAGGGAAGGCAACTATCACAAAAGGCTTGTAGGACTCCATATATATGAAATACCAGAACAGGCGAATCCACAGACACAGAAAGTGGTTGTCAGGGGCTGGGGGGAGGGAGGACGCGGCATGACTCCTCATAGACTGAGTCTCTTTTCGGGGTGATGAAAGTGAGCCTGCTTTGGGGTGATGAAAGTGTTCTGGAATTAGAAAGTGGTGATGGCTGCACAACATTGTGAATCTACTGAATTCAACACTTTAAGAGCACTAAAATGGTGAATTTTATCTTATGTGCCTTTTATACTAATTTGTATTACTTTTTTGAGACAGGGTCTGACTTTGCTGCCCAGGCTGGAGTGCAGTGGCGTGATCACAGCTCACGGCAGCACTGACCTCCTGCGCTCCAGCGATTCTCCCACCTCAGCCCCCTGAGTAGCTGGGACCACAGGCGTACGCCACCATGCCTGGCTAATTATTTTATTCTTTGTAGAGACGGGGTCTCTCTATGTTGCCCAGGTTGTTCTCAAACTCCTGTCCTTAAACGATCCTCCCACCTCAACCTCCGAAAGTGCTTGGATTGCAGGCATGAGCACCAATTTTTTTTTAAGTAAGTCAGAACATGACATCACTTAGCCTAAAACCCACCAGACCAGAGGCTCCCCCATCTCACCCTAAAGCCTCACCATGACCTATGAGGTTCTCCCAGTGTGCTCTCACGCCTGGCCACTTCCCTGGCACCTCCTACCTCCACTGTTCTGTCCCCACACTCTTCAGCCATGCTGGCTTCCTTGCTGAACCCTGAACTGCACGAATACACCACTGACGTGGGGCCTTGGCACAAGCCATCCCCTTTGCTGGAAGCATCTTCTCTGGGTCTTCTCATGGCTCCCTCACTCCATCAGGCCTCATCTCAGAAGCCACCTTCTCTCACATGCTGGGCTAAAATGCCTCCCTCCCCTGGCCCACTGCTCTCCTGTCTGGCCTTCTTCCTTGTCTCTTGGCACCACTCATCCTGAACTCATACATTTGTTCACTAACATATGTGGTTGTTTAGAGTCTGTCTCCCACACAGCAGGTCAGCTCCGCGAGAGCAGGGACCAGGTCTGGTTTTGTCCACTGCAGTATCTCAGTGCCCGGGACAGTGCCTGGCACATAGTGCTAAATAGATCCAATGACGTAGCACCGTTTACGTCTAAATTATTAGCAAACCAGGCCGGGCGCGGTGGCTCATGCCTGTAATCCCAACAGTTTGGGAGGCCAAGGAGGGTGGATCACCTGAGGTCAGGAGTTCAAGACCAGCCTGGCCAACATGGCGAAACCCCGTCTCTACTAAAAATACAAAAATTAGCCAGGCAGGGTGGTGGGTGCCTGTAGTTCCAGCTACTTGGGAGGCTGAGGCAAGAGAATCGCCTGAACCTGGGAGGCAGAGGTTGCAGTGAGCCAAGACAGAGCCATTGCACTCACTCCGTCTCTAAAATAAAATAAAATAAAATAATAAATAAAATAAAATAAATTATTAGGAAACGATATTTATTTTGAGTATTGATATTATCAAGTAAGATCGTTTGTACCACCTACTACAAGAGACCCACAGACAGTGTTATGGGGTTTAAATAAAGGAAATCTTTTCTACCTGGGCGTGAAGGGGGGTCAGAGTAGAATGGAAGCCAAGGTGTGTAGCTACGTAGTCCCTGGGCTGGGGCAGGACACAGGACGGAATTCATTTGCTCAGGCAGCAACGAGGAAGCGTGATGCTTCCCTGTGCCCTTGCTGACCCTCATG
Organism: Theropithecus gelada; assembly: GCF_003255815.1. Taxonomy (NCBI): domain Eukaryota; kingdom Metazoa; phylum Chordata; class Mammalia; order Primates; family Cercopithecidae; genus Theropithecus; species Theropithecus gelada. The sequence continues at coordinate 23,946,837 of NC_037670.1, read as the reverse complement.
ATCGTCTTTAAAGCTTACCAATTATATTAGGTGACAGTGGCATTTTTGATTAATTAACACTTCTTTGATTGCTAGTGAGGTTGGCTGTTTTTCACAGGTATATATTAATCATTTCTATTCATTCTTATCGTTATCGGTAATTATGTTCATTGCCCATTTTTCCACTGGATGTTTGCGGTTCGTTAAGTTGTTCTTTTTTAAGACATTGATGCTTATGTACACATTTATATACACATGTGATACAAATATATAGCATATATAGCAAATAGAAATTTCTGGTTTATTATTTACCTTTTCATTTTAACATCATCTTTAGATATGTAGTCAAATTCTTTTTTTATGCTGTTCTTTTTGCTTCTATATCTAGAAATGTCTTAACTCTAAAAATAGATCAGTATTTATCCTTTTTGTAACTGTTTTTATAACACAAGAGTATAGAAGATGAAAACTTTTACTTGTAAGTGATAACTTTTATACTTGTGGAATTGTTATATAGAAGAGCCATATATACCAAGAATCTTTAAAAAGTTCCCACCGTTAACCCAGCAATTCCGTTTCTGCAACGCTCTGGGAAGACCTGTTTCTCATCCGGTCACCCCTGAGGCACAACACGAGAAGTAGCAGGTGAGACCTGAGGCCTCAGGGTCCCCAGGGCTCATCTCCCTGGACATCCATTGTACTGAAAGCCTCTGCAGGTAGGGCTAAATTAACGACTCATTTAACGGATTAGTAATTGAAGATGTTATTTTAACATTACAACAAATTAGATCACTTTCAAGAAGAAAATTCTCCTAAAATTCTAAGAAAAAGATGAAAACCTCAAAGTTTCTCTTTGGGGGATACACTTTGGCAGGATGTTGGAGAGTCACTATCCACACCAACAGATCTGAGATATGCACCAAGATTTACTTATTTACAATGTTCACTGCAGCATAATTGTGCAAAAAAATGGAAACAATCTCAATATCCAACAGTAGCAAATTGGCTCTATCAATTATGATATGATCTCACATGATGAACAGGGTTCGTTGAAACTGTTTCCACGAAAATAATTTTAGTTACAATCACTTTTTTCAAACTCTAATGTGACCATGAGAACATATTAGAAAAAATATCGGGCAGGCAGTCGGCCAAAAGGTTACCAGTGGCAGAACAGCTGAAGGCGGTTATTTTCTCCTTGATACTTTTCTGAACTTCCATTTGCTCCACAGTGACTTTGATTTTCTACTCAGAAGAAGAAAGTGTGGGGTTTGTGGCTGCTGTTTGGTTTGGCAGCTCGCTTTGTTTTTGAAAGAGAAGTGGAGCGGAGGGAGCAGCGCTGTTCGTGTAGAGGGCCTCGGGGAGACGCCTGGGAATGGGGCCCCTTCATGCCTTGTCTGCATGTTAGGGATAGAGACACGTGAATATTTTTACATCAGTTTTAATACCTTCGCCAGCCTGTAGGTTGGAAATAGCTGGTCAATGTCTGGTGCATCCCAGCACGGGAGGCGTGTCCCTCTCCAGCCCCAGGCGACATTCTCGGGGTTGACTTGGGGTCATAGTTGTCTGCTCCAACTGTTTGATCAGCTTCATTTCCAAAATGGATCACTCACAGGGCAGTGTGTGATCATGTGTGTGACGTGGCTCTTCAAAGCCGGTTCCTGGTTGGGAAATCATCACACACACAAAGGTCGAATCTGCGGTCTGTCCAGCGTTGACGGTGCCTGCCATACCTCACGTCTGCACCCTCTCCTGTCCCCACCTCTAGGCCTTCTGCCCATAGCCAGGTGTGACAGCCAGGGCTGCCGCCTCCCGATCAGGCAGTGCACAGCCCTGGGACCCCCAGGGACGCAGAGCCAAGGGAAAATGAGCCCCTAAACCTGCCTTCCAGCCAGGCCGCTTGGAGGAAATGCCCCAGCTTTGCTGAACACTTAATTACTTAATAAATATTAGATGATACCATTCTCCACAAAAAAAGATTAAAACCCAGAGAGAGATGGGCAAGTCAGGAAAACAAGAATAAAGGGGATTATTCTTCAAGGTAACAGGATATGAAGAGAAGTGCCCCCAGGCTGGTCCGCTGGAGCATTTAGGTAACAGCAGAAGAGAGGCCTCTTTATAATCTCCCGGCCTGAAATTCACCCTCGTCGCTCCCAGCTTCACATATAACCTGGAACTCCGGGGGAGATGGGGAAAGCCGGGGGGCCGCCCCTGTGGCTGGCTGACCCAGGTCTCATGACCAGAATGTGAAAGACTCCTTTATTTATAATTCTCAGTACTCCCAAGTTGTAAGCCCCGATTTTACATATGGGTACCTTTTGAGTATTTAAAGATGTGCCAAGCACACAGTGGAGAAGCAGCGTAGGTGGAGGCAGGACAAAGAGCTCAGGCCTAAGTGAATCAGCACCATCTCCCACCAGCTGTGTGACCTCAGGTAGGAGACTCAACCTCTCTGTGCTTCAGACTACACAGCTCCCACACAGAAAGAATTACCAACCTGCCTCACAGCTATTGTCAGGGTTAAATGAGGGCACATCCATGAAGTACTCAGAGTGGGGCGCATCCTGAGTGTCACAAAGGTTGGCAGTTGTTATTGTCTTGTTTTGATGGTTGGGTCATCGTCATCATCATCGTGATTATTATTATCCCCATTTCGCAGCAGTGGAAACAGAGGCTCAGGTCAGTCTGATTCCAGGGCTCCTTCTTCCTCATCTCCACTTTGCCTCCACCAATAACACCCAGTGGGGGCCCCAGTATGAAACTGTCTAACTCCTTACCTTCTTCACTATCTTTTTCTATCTCCTTTCCCCACTCTCTTTCCCATCTGTAAGCCAAAAACCCCAACATCTAGGAAAAGTTAATCATGAAAAAAGTCATCCACCCACCAATTTGTGCCTCCAGCCCAGACCTCTCTCCCAGATTCCCAACTTGCATGTCCAACAGCCAACTCCACACCTCAGCCTCAGCATCTCATACTCCCTTCGCCCAAGACTAAACTCCTGCTCTTCATACTCAACTTGCTGCCTGCAAAGACCTCCCCATCCCCAGTGACACCATCCTTTTGGCTGCTCTAGCCAAAAGCCCTGGAGTGCCTGTCCATTCTCTTCTTGCTCTCACTCCCTCCTTCCCCTCTTCCAATTGGTCAGGAAGTCCTGCTGGCCCTTCCTTCAAAGTAAGCCCAGGAGCCAACCACTTATTATCCTCCCACTCTGCTTGCTCCTGGATTCCTGAACCAGCTTCCCAACAGTCTCCTAAGGCCAAGAGGCATCTGTCTTCTCCTCAGCCTCCTGCGTGGCCGCCATATCACTCAGCGCTAACTGCAGGGGCCTCACCATGGTCTCCGAGACCCTGTGTGATGCCTCGCCCACATCTTCCCTCTTCCATCCATGCCTCCTGCCCCCACCATGGTGGCCTCATTGTCCCAGCTCAGGGGCTTTGTCCCAGCTGCTCCTTTGCCCTGGAACTCACCTACTGCAGGGAGTTGTTTGGCTTCCCGACACCTCCTCTAAGCTCATATTCCATCTTCTTTTCCCTCCAGGGCCTACCCTGACCACCTGCAGTGGGTTGAATCACGTCCTCCCCAGTATTCATGTCCATGGGGAGACTGTCATTGTGACTTTATTTGAAATAGGGTCTTTGCAGATGTAATTAAGTTAAAGACTTTGTGATGAGATATCCTAGTTTTAGGGTGAGCCTTAAATCCAATGATCGGTGTTCTTTTGAAAAGAGGAGAATACACACAGAGACACAGAGACAAGGCCATGTGAAGATGGGGAAAGAGACTGGGATAATGGGGCCACAAGCCAGGGAAGCCTGGAGTCACTAGAAGGTGGAGGAGGTAGGGAAGGATCTTCCCTAGAGCCTCCAGAGGGAATGCAGCCCTGCCAGCAACTTGATTTTGGATTTCCAGGTCTCCTTCTTTCCCAACCTGACAGTGCGAGAGGATAGATTTCTGTTGGTTTAAGTCACACAGTGTGTGGTGCTTTATCAGGGCAGCCCTAGGACCCAAGTCCACTGTCCTATTGAACATCAAAGCCTGTCACACCCCTTCCATCCCAATAGCCCCACGTCTTCCTGCCAGTCTCTGCCACTTCTTTGTCCTCATGCAGGTACCGCTGCTGGCACGTGCTGTCATTTCTGCCTAACTGTGCTTATTTTTATCAGCTCTCTCCCCGCACTGGGACCGAAGGGCTTTGAGAGCAACTTCTTTGTCTTGATGAGCCTGGCAGGTCACATGGCTAATCAATATCTGTTCAATCAATGAATGTAATAATAAACAAACTCCTAAAGAATTAGAAAGGACCAGAAAACCCTTTCAGAATCTACATGAACTCTCCATCTTCCTCCTCAGCCACCCTTCATTTAACTTTATCAAACTGACATCCAGCTTTGAAAGCTAATGCTTTCTAGTTTTTGTTCTATTGAGTTTAATGACAAGCATTGCAATAGTGATCATATCTACTATATTTCCCTGCACATTCCCCGTGTGGCTTGTAGAATCAATCAGCTCTTCTACAGCAAGATGGAAGAGTACTTGTCACTAAACCCAGGAAGCAGAGGTTGCAGTGAGCTGAGATCATGCCACTGCACTCCAGCCTGGGTGACTGAGCAAGACTCCATCTCAAAAAAAAAAAAAAGAAAAGAAAAAAAAGAAAAAAAGAAACACTGCAGAAAGTTGTTGGTGGAAAGCGTCCCCCCACCACGCCCACTCCCAGGCTCCCCATTGCGTGGGATCTAGTGTGGTGAGCTATGCCCCACCCAGCACAGGCAAAGAAGAGGAACTGATCTTACCGGCCATGCAGGGTCCTTTCACAACCACACACCTCAAAGAAGGATAAAGCCATCCACGAGTAACCCCAAGCCACCATAAGAGGTGCCCTTACTTCAGAGCTAACCTAGCCTCTGGGAGCCAACAAGAGCAAAGAAAGCCACAAGACACCGATCTCAGCCCTTTGTTACTGGATAGTGTCCTCCCAGCCTGCTCACTCCTATGGGGCAGGGGGCCAGGAGCAGGGGACAGCTCCTCTAAGATCTGCACAAAGAACAATAGGAGGGCATTTGGGGACTGAGTTGTCACCTACAGATCAGAGGTTGAACAAGCTCACTGGGGCCTCCCTTGGCTCCAGTTCACTAAGGAACATGAAATGCTCTAGGGAGCATGTGGTATATACACTGGGAAGAAAAGATCCCCAGTAAAGCAAGGAGAGTCAATGCCAACATCAAATGGTGATCGGAAAGGCTAACATTCATTTACCTAGCAAGTCAGGCCGCCTTGGAGCCCTCTGCCCGCCCCAGGCCTGCTATTCCTAGGCCAAACCAGGGTCTCTCCTTCTGGTGCAGGGTTCTCAAGATGGCGCCCCCTCCTGGTTCCAGGTGGGCAAGGATCAGGCCCTTCTACCTCGGTCCTTCTGTCCTGTCCATGTTCCAGGGTCTCAACCTCAGCCAGGGGCCTGGAGGGGCCTCCTGAGGACATTCATCTATGCCCTGGTATCCTCTCTAGCTCCCCCACTTTCAGTCTGCAGGTTGACTCATTGGGAAATGAGTCCTACATCATTTCCTGCATCCTCTCTGCTTTATGGAGAATCTGTGATGTCTGAACGGGAGGCCTGGCCCTGGGGCCTGTCTCTGACAACATCCCGACTCCTCTGAAAGGTGCAAATGGCATGTCCTGCTCTGCAGAACTGCTGTCTTGGCTGGGCCATGGTAGCCAAAGCCCTTGGGCTTCACATTCTTCTAGAGAAGTGCCTGCAATGCCCAGCCTAGAAGGCTGGCTCCCAATACGAAAAGGAAGCTTTTCTCTCTTAAGAACCCAGCTTTGTAAATAAAATCCTCTGTATCATTATTATTGTTCTTTTAGGTAATTTTTTTCAAGTTGGCATTTTGAAATAATTTCAAATTTACTGAAGAGTAGCAAAAATAATACAGAAATGACCTATATAAACTTTGCCCACTTCCACCAATTTCTTAAAATTGTTAACATCATTGTTAAGACAACTGTCCTGTCTTATCCTCAGCTTCACTTTCTGAGGTTTCAGTTACCCGCCATCAACTAACTGTAGTCCAAAAATATTAAGATATTTTGAGAGAGAGAGGGAGAGAGAGATCATATTTATATAACCTTTAGTACAGTATACAGAGATCATATTTACATAACCTTCAGTACAGTATATTGTTATAATCCTTCTATTTCATTATTTATTATTGTCAATCTCTTATTGTGCCTAATTGACAAATGAAACTTTATCATAGCTATGTGCATATAGGAAAAAAAAACATACAATGTATAGGGTCCAGTACTCTCCGAGGTCTCAGGGATCCCCCGGGGGTCTTGGAACAGATCCCCATGGATAAACGGGGCTACCATATTTGAGGAAAGGAAAATGCATGAAGTAACGTTTCCAACTTTTGTCTCGTTAACTAAACTGAAACTTTGACACATGTCTATGTAATAGAATGAGAAACATGTGCTTCTGAAACATTTTGAAAGAGATGCTTTTCTGTCAGTACCCAACCCTTTTCTTTCCTCTTATGCTTGCGATATCTACAAAGCCCATATACACTCCTCACCTGCATTTAAAAAGCCACTACTGTCCAATCTTCACCCTTTGTTTCTTGAGAGCTTCCCCAGAGATGTAAGCCAACCATGCCACCCCTCAGAAGCTAAACAGCACCTCCTTCTTGTAGGAGCTCCTTTAGGGGTGCCTCAGGCTCCAACCTGATGGATTTGCACACTCAGGCACTCTCTCAAGGCATGTTCACAGCACAGGAAACCTGTCCAAAGACAACTATTAAAATTCTAAAATTCCACCCTCTATCCAACAAGTTTCTGAACACTTGGTCTCTATGTCCCCCTGCAAAAAACCAAGCTAAAGAGACAAACCATGGCTCAATACAGGTTTGCTTTGTTGAGCCAACTAGTGAGGACCTGGGTTTGGTGCCTTTCTGCATTTATCATGGTTACATGGTCATTAAGGGTGACATTTGTTAAAACTGAAAAGGCATTAACCCCAGGGGCAGGACTGCCCCGGTTCACAGTGGGGCTATTCCCTGTCTAGAAAAGTGAAGGGACGTTAGTTAAAAGGATTTGAGTTGCTTGCCATCTGGATTTTATTTTGCTTTTCTATTACTTTTAAGCATATTTAATGTTTGAATGGGTAATGCATCTACATGGTATCAAAAAGTATAAGAAGGTGAACATATGAGCAATTCCTTCCCTTTCCTCTCTCACAGTCGCACTATTCCCACCATGGCCTATGAGTTTCCATTCTTAATAGATGGTTTTACAGTCTTCAAAGGTTACTATACAAATACAAGCAAAGGTATACTCCCACCCCCACCACAAAGACTGGCACTCTATAAAACGTGCTCCGTGTCTTCATTTTTGATTTAACACTACCTCTTGGAAATTTTTCCCCATTGGTACAAGAAAATGCATGCTTGTTTGTTTCAGCCCCATTGTATTCCATTTATATAGACATCCCACAACATACTTAACTAGTCTTCTCTTAGGGGACAATTACGTGGTTGCCAACACTTTGCAATTATAAAACAATGCCAATCTATGTGTCAAATGGTATCTGTTCACTGGCAACTAGCACGGTGCCAGAGGAGGGCTTGGAAATGGTAGACAAATCACATGCGGGAGGACCCTCAGAGGCTGTGTCTCAGTTGTAAAAGTAGATTTTCTTCAGGCAGCACACATCTGTACTCCCTCTTACACTTTAGATGGAGCTAAAGACGTTCCCCTCTCCACCTGACTTCTGCCAGAAATGTTTCTGAGAATTTGCCTCCAGTCTAAGCACATGAAACCCCTTGTTCCCAATATACAAGCATGGAGGGGCACCACAGATTAAAGTAAGATCAATGTTACCAGAACAATTAAAGGGCCCGCCAGCACCTTTAAATTTCCACTAATACTCTATTATTTTTACTCCAAACCCTTTGTTACGTTAAGAGACAGCAAATTCCAAAGAATAAACTAATTTTAGCCACAGACAGCACAAGCAACATGCCTATCTGGGAGGAAGTGCTCAGGAAATGATAGCTTCCGATAATACACCACCCATATCCTACTTCCTATAGTCAGTAAAAACAGCACTAAAAAATCCCTCAAAAGACACAAAGAAACACTAAAAGGAAAGTCCAATGCCTGTAGCCCACCTCAGTTTCCCTCAGTCCCCAATTTCTAGATTAATGCTCCAAGGTCACAGCCAGACTTCAGCCCCAGGCCTCACCATAGCACTAGATGTTGCTTCTAGAATCAAGCACTGAGTGGCTTCTAGAATTGAGGCACTACGTCAAAACTTCAGAAAGGCCAACACCCATGGTTCTCAAAGTGTGGTCAGGCCAGGGACCCCTGGGAGTCCCCAGACCCTTTCAGGGCCCCCATAAGATCAAAATGATTTTTATGATCATACTAAGATGTCATCTACCCTTTCCACCCTTACTCTCTCAGTGTGCAGTGGAGTTTTCCAGAAGCTTTGTGATGTTTGGTAGTGCAATAGATTGAGTACAGAGGCAGATATGAGAACCCAGCCATCTTCCACTAAGCCAGCTGTTAAAGAGACTTGAAAAATGTAAAATAATACTGCTCTTCTTTTTTTTTTTTTTTTTTTTTTTTTTTTTTGAGATGGAGTCTCGCTCTGTCGCCCAGGCTGGAGTACAGTGACCGGATCTCAGCTCACTGCAAGCTCCGTCTCCCGGGTTCACGCCATTCTCCTGCCTCAGCCTCCCGAGTAGCTGGGACTACAGGCGCCCGCCACCTCGCCTGGCTAGTTTTTTGTATTTTTTTAGTAGAGACGGGGTTTCACCGTGTTAGCCAGGATGGTCTCGATCCCCTGACCTCGTGATCCTCCCGTCTCGGCCTCCCAAAGTGCTGGGATTACAGGCTTGAGCCACCGTGCCCGACCTTACTGCTCTTCTTATTAGACCATTTTGTCCTTAAATTTTTAGGGTTTTTTAAATAAAAATGTTATTTATATCAACATGTAATAAATCTATTATGTTAAATGAATTAATAAATGTTTTTAAATGCCTCAATTCCACTTTCTAATACAGTAAAAAAAACATGCTCAGCTTACCATAATACACACACACACACACACACACACACACACAAAGCTCTTTGGTGTCTTCAATAATTTTTGAAAATGTAAAGGGGTCCCAAAAACAAAAAGTGGAGAACCACCGCCTCTACAGGAAATGAAGGCATGCTGATGACCAGCTCGTGACTGTGAAGTGCCAGGGGGTCAGTGAGCCTGCTTCCTCAGGTTACTCTTCCCTTCTTCACTTCCCTAGCACACAGCACAGTGCCTGCACGGGGTGGGAGTTCCATGCATGGCATGGGACGGGACGGGGTAAGGAAGGCAGGAAGACCTTTCCATTGATTATTATTGAATAGTACAACTAAGTCAAATAGAGGAAAATAGAATGGCAAGTTATTCTGGGTGCCTTGCTCACCAGTGAGGAAAACAGACAAATGGAAAGAGGTGTGGGGATAGATGGGGAAGAGGAGAGAGCGGTGCATGTGAATGGAATGTGCACAACCAGCAGGGATTGCCCAGCACATCTGGCCCACCTGTCTTCCCGTTCACTGCTCTACAAAGAGCTTCCCCACATCACCTACCACTACCCCCAGCACTGGGCACCCAAGTGTGTGCAGCTTCCCAGGACCACCCTTCACACCACACACACATCCTCACCCATGTCCCAAACACTGAATCCCTGCCCAGCAGCACCACAGCTGCAGAATGGAGAGCCTGTGCCAACTTGGATTAAGTGTCACCATGTGCTCTCTGTCTTCTGCCCCATCTGTACCCCCAAAGCAAAGCCTGGGGGCTGCTCTATCCACTCACCCACCAATGCCGAGTACAGATGGCTTTCTTGTGTGGCCTAATGGATTTGAGATCTTCTTCTTGGCTTTGCACCTCTCTCGTTCCTAATGAGACTCTCCTCACACGCTTGGGTATTTGGAGAAGGTTACCTCTCTTGTAAATTACCATTTATATCCTTCACCCATTTTCCCATTAGAATTCCTGTTTTCTTTTATCAATGTTTAGGTATTTCTCAGATATTCCTGATTGGTTTTAGTTATGGACATAGCCTTCTGCAAGTTGACACCCTCTCCAAATCCATCATCTTCCCCTAACTTTGTCAGATGGACAACAACATTTTAACAACATGTTTTACAATATCTTTTGCATTTTGTTCACTGATCCTTTCCCATTCCTAGGACCAAACATATCATTCTACATTTTTTCCTACTGAATGTGTGATTTTACCTTTCACTTTGAGGTCTTTGGTCCAGCTGAAGTCAAAGTTTCTAATGAAGCATTTTTTAATTACAAGACAAACAGAGCAGTAGCCAATTATAAAATCTAGGCATTTCCTCAGCAGTCATGACAGGCAGAGGGTCATGGTTTTGAGCCGGTACCTCTGGGGACTGCTCTGCAGGTGTGGTGGCTAGCTTCATATGTCAACGTGCCTGGGCCATGGGGAGTTCAGATATTTGGTTAAACATGATTCTAGCTGTGTCTGTGAGGATGTTTTGAATGAGATGAACGTTGGATTCAGTAGGCTGAGTAAAGCAAACGGCTCTGTCATGCCAGTGGGCCTCATCCAATCAGCCAAAGGCCTGCATAGAACAGAAACGCTGACTTTGCAAGAATATGGAGGAATTCTTCTCTGCCTAGCTGTCTTCGACGTGGAGCACCAGTTGTGTCCAGCCTTCAGACTCAGGCTGGAACCACATCCTTTGTTCTCCTGGGTCTCCAGCTTGCCTGCTGCAAACCTCCATAACCACATGAGCCAACTCCTTATAATAAATATTTATACACACACACACGTGCACATACACACACAGAGAATTTGTCCTCTTTCCCTGGAGATCCCTAATACAGTGGGTATATTCAAAATTCCAGTGGCGGATGGCACTAGTGAAGATGATATTCGCAATTCTGGCTGGTGGCACCAGAGAAGATACTTTAACAGAGCTGTTCCATTCAGACCACCTGGAAGAACATTGTTGTCTTACCATGAACAGTCCCACTGAACACCACCATCTTTGAGCTCATTTGGGTCCATAGTTTCCAATAAAAACGAATGCAGGTTCATACGTGTTAGGAATGGGTGTCACTTGGGAAGTGTGTGAAACACATCTGTGTTTCAATAACCGGTGCCTGCAGTCACTGGGACCTGGGTGAGCGTTCTGCACACTTCATCCTGTGGTCTCATTGGTGGCCTAAGTTCCCATTCAAGCCTCAATGGAGACACTCCAGGAAGTGCTGAGACACGAACAGTGAACACGGAGGCACACCTCACACCTCCAGAAGCCTCCCAAAGGTCATTGGCCTAATTTCCTTCCAGCACGGGCTTCAAAAAGACATTCTTGTGTGACTTGGAGCCCAGCCTTTGCTGGGGAAAATGGTGGCACCTTGACTTCTTTAAATTCAACTGAGACAAAGTCAGACCCACTGTCAGAGACTCTCACTATTAAAGCTGTAGCCAGATGTCAGGTGGAGTTCCCCCTTCCCCTCAGGCCTAGATGAAGTGGGCCTAAACTCCCAACTCCATGTGGACTGTGGCAATACCAGGCCCTTTCCATCATCTCCGACGGTTCCTGAGGTTACAGCCTCAGAGTCCCAATGCCTGGACACGTACTCGGGTATGCACTGTCTCTGTCTCCATCTGTGGTGAGCTGGCCTGGCTGGAACACACAACCCATAAATATATATATATATAAAACTATATATAACTCTATATATCACTATATATATAACTATATAACGATATATAACTATATATAACTAACTATATATAACTATGTATATAACTATATATAAAATATATAATGGAATATTATTCAGCCCTAAAAAAGAACGAGATCTTACAATTTGCCACAACATGGATGAGCCTGATAAGCCAGACAGAGAGAGAATATTGCAGGATCTTACTTATACGTGGAACTCAAAAAAATCAAATATATATAATATATATACATATATACATACATATATACATATATATATGATGTTTCTGTATCCCTTCATCCATTGACAAACACTTGGGTTGTTTCTGTATCTTAGCTACTGTGAACATTATTCACAATGGCATCTCTTCTCCTAAGGATACTAATCCTAAAAGATGAGGGTCTCATACTTAAGACCTTGTTTAACTGTAAGTACCTCCTTAGAGGCTCCAAACAGAGCCACAGTGGTTGTTGAGGGTTTAACAAATGCATTTGTGGGGCACAAACGTTCAGTCCATAACATGGTCTTTTACCACTTCATGCTACCTCTCTGCACCAATATACCAATGTGCAAAAGTGACATTAATATTTTCGGTATTTTCAGTCACAACATCCTAAACTGAGACTCAGGTCTTCACTGACCTAAATAGTTTTTCATTCAAACTTTTTTGTTTAACTTTTTCTTATTTATGAAAAAGAGATATTGGAAACACTCAGATGCAGGAATCCAAGTTAGGAAGATAGAGCCAATTGTTTGCTTGATTTCCAAGAATTCTTGGTACCACTGAACCTCTCTTTCAATCCTCTATCAGTTTTAGATATTACAAATATTTTCTCCCAGTCTGACACTTGCCTCTTCCCTTTACCTAAGGTTCCCTATCTTGGACAGAAATTCTTCGTTTTAACGTGATCGATAGGATACTGATGTGATCAGGACAGATACATTTGGAAGGACGAAGAACAACTTGCAATTTTCCTTTGCTAGGCTAACCCCCACAGTGCCAGCCGTGCCCAGGAAATCTATTCCACATTCAGAACACTGTAGACTTAAAATATTCCCAAAAGAATATTGAGACTTCAAATCAATGAAAGATAGGAACAAGAGGAACATAAGACTCGCTCCCAGCTGTGAAAGACATAATCTTCTAATGTATTGGTTCTCTTGCAAAGCAGAAATCATTTTTCTCAGTTCATCACAGTCATGGGGGTTCTCACCACAGGAGAAAATTTGAAATGCAAGCGGTGGGACTTCACACGGCCATATGATTTCATGCAAAAGCTCCTGGGATTCACAGATAGGCAGGGCCTGATTTTTTTTTTTTTCAGATGGAGTCTCACCCTGTCACCTAGGCTGGAGTGCAATGGCGTGATCTCGGCTCACTGCAACCTCCGCCTCCTGGGTTCAAATGATTCTCCTGCCTCAGCCTCCCAAGGAGCTGGGATTACCGGCACCCGCCACCATGCCCAGCTATTTTTTTTATTTTTAGTAGAGATGGAATTTCACCATGTTGGCCAGGATGGTTTCCAACTCCTGACCTCATGATCCACCCACCTCGGCCTCCCAAAGGGCCTGATTTTTAGATACGGTTCAAGAGGAACCCAGGAAGCAGCACCGATACGACAGGTGCACTCAGTTCTATGCAAAGCATGGAGCCACACACAAAGGTGAACAAGACCCAGCCTGCTTCGGAGGGTCCCTGGGTCTCATGGGGGAGGCAGGAGGACAAACAGGTAAATGAAACATAGCAGACTTCACCCGGGAGAAACAAGGAGCCATGAGAACATACAAAAGGCAGCAGCTCCCAGTCAAGAGACCCAAAGATGCTTTCAGAGGGAAGGGAAATCTGAGCTAGGTTTTGAAAAATGAAAGACAACAAAGAAGAGCAGTCCTGCCTGTGGACCTTGGAACAGACGGACACAGTGCAGTCCAGCTTCCAGAACTTTCCATGTGTGGGGTGAGGAGGTTGTGCCTCACACTGTCTTTTTTATTAATATTTTCAAGGTTTTTTCCTACTTTTTATTTTACCTTTTGTATTGTGGTAAATTATACTTAACGTAAAATTTATATCTTAAGTATTTTAAGTGCACGGTTCAGTAGCATTAAACACATTCAGGCTGATGGGCAGCCATCACCACCATCCATCCACAGAACTTTTTATTCATCCCAAACTGAAACTTGTATCCATTAACCACTCCCCTTTGCCCCCCAGCCCCTGGCACCCACCATTCTACTTTCTATTTCTATGGATTTGACTGTTCTAGGAACCTCATATAAGTGGAATCATGTTTGGTTTTCTATGACTGGTTTATTTCACTTATCATAATGTCCTCAAGGTTCATGCATGTTTTAGCATGTGTCAGCATTTCCTTCTTTTTCAAGGCTGAATAATATTCCATTATGTGGATAGATCACATCTTGCTTCTCCATTCATCTGTCAAAGTAAACTTGGGTTGCCTCTACCTCTCGACTGCTGTGAATGACATGGCTGTGCACAGCAGTGGACCCATGCCTGCCCACATCCCCGCCACTCCTGATAGTGCCTACCCCTGACCTCGGCCCCAGGGCTCTCCCCTGCATTTGTGTGGTGTCTCTGATCATGCTGGTTCCTAGACATTCACCCTTCGGTCTCAGTGGTAGCAATGCTGATTTTGTGCCTCTTCCGCAGCCCCTCTGTACTCATCTGAGGAGGTGACTATTCCAGGAAATGCTCCAGAACAATTCTCTGCAGAATGCCTCAGGCCCTGGCAGCTGGGAAGGACATCTGAGTCTTCTCTTCCTGAGCAAGCGTGCATTTCAAGGAGGGAAGGTCAGATGACACAGTGCCAACCCACTTCCTGAATGTCCCAGAGAAGCCATTGCCAGGCAATATTTTTGGGACCTCCATGAGCAGGGAACAGCATTTTTCCCTGGAGGTTATCAGCAGGCTCAGTGCAATGCAAACATCAGATAACAGCATTGCACTCTATAAAGAGTGTGTGTGTGTGTGTGTGTGTGTACATGTGATGTAGACTGGCACCCAACAGCAAAAGACCTCCATGCACCCTGGGCCACCAGGCCACAAGAATGACTCTCTAGGGATCATGCATCCCAAGAGCAAGCTCAATGTTCCCCTAACTGGACAATTCCCACCCACCCCTGGGATGAGCCAGGATGACTGTGCCATTGATACTTGGAGCAGGAATTCAACTTGAAGATCTAGGGGTAGGGGTGGAATCCCAATGGAGGGAAGAAGAGTGTTAATTGGTGATCAATATACACATATTAAGAACAAACAACTAGAGTATGAGGTGGAATACAAAAATTCTCATGAATTTGTGCAAAACATGAGAAAGTATCTATCTGTTTAAACAGCCTCCAAGGACAGTGCCATACTGGTACCAGAAAGAAGGAACGGTCCTGCTCCTTTATTCCTTCCTCTCCTGGCCCCTCCCTTCCCTGGAGACAGGTAGGGGGAGGGGAGAGGAGGAAGGAGCTTATATTAGTCTGTTTTCATGCTGCTAATATAAGACATACCTGAGACTGAGTAATTTATAAAAGAAAGAAGTCAAATGAACTCACAATTCCACATGGCTTGGAAGGTCTCAAAATCATGGCGGAAAGCAAAGGAGAAGCAAAGGCATGTCTTACATGGCGGCAAACAAGAGGACTTGTGCAGGGGAACTCCCATTTATAAAACCATCATGTTTCATGAGACGTATTCACTATCACAAGAACAGCAAAAAATGGGAAAGACCTGCCCCCATGATTCAATTACCTCCCATCAGGTCCCTCCCACAACACACAGTAATTATGGGAGCTACAATTCAAGATGAGATTTGGGTGGGGACACAGCCAAACCTTATCAGAGCTATCCTAAGTAAAAAAAACAAGAACCAACCACCCATTCCCAAGGCATATTTTCTGTCTGCAGCTGTTCCTGGAAGAAAAGAATCTTCCACTTTGAGTGAGGTGAGGAGTTTTCATGAGTAGATGGGGCTGGACATACTAATTACTGAGCAGAGAGAGACTTTATGGAGAATGAAATGCCCAGAGCATTTTTGACGATGAGAAAGTCACCAGAGGAACTAAGGAACCTGCCTTGATTTCGATCAAGGTGCCATGGAAGAAGAGCTCATCTCATGGGACAACATGCAGAAAAGAATCCAGTTGTTTCTCTGTAGCCTATAAGTCCTGTCATTAACTGTTCTGCAAAAAACCTCCCTGGCCTGCAGGCTGGTTGACGAGTTGTTTGGAGGTTACTAGGGAAACTCTTCAAGGTGGGGCTTTCAGAGAACAGAAGCCACAACAAGGCCTCTGAGCTCAGGAGCCACTGATTCAGCCTCTGATAGTAAATGTCCTAAAGGGATAAAAAGATAGGAGCCCTGGAAGGGATGATTCTTAAAATCGTTCTCACACGCAGCCAACATGCATGAGGTTGCCTGATAAAATACAGGACACCCAGTTAAAGTTGAATTATAGATAAACAATGACTAATTTTTTAGTATAAGTATGTCCCAAATATTGCAAGAAATATACCCATAAAAAATTAGTCATTGGTTATCTGAAATTTAATTTAATGAGTCATCCTATATTTTTACAGTTTTACTGAGTTATAATTTACATACTATCCAACCCTCCCATTTAAAGTGTACAATTCAATGCTTTTTAATATATTCACAAGGTTGTGCAACCATCGCCACAATCAATTTTAGAACATTTTCATCAGCTCCAAAGGAATCCACACCCATTAGTAGGCCCTCCCCACTCCCTATGCCAGCCCCAGCCCCAGGCCCTGACATCCACTAATCTACTTTCTGTCTCTATAGATTGGCCTATTCTGGACATTTTGTATAAATGAAAGCACACAATATGTGGTCTTCAGGAGTGGTTTCATTGATTTAGCTTGTTTTTTCAAGGTTCATCCATGTTGTAATATGTATCAGTACTTCATTCTTTTTTACTGCCAAATAATATTCCACTGTATGTATACAACAGATTTTATTTATCCAATCATCAGTTGATGCACGTTTGGGTTGTCTCCACTTTTTTGGCTACTATATCTGTTGTAAACATTTGTGTTTAAGTTTTTGTCGACATATGTTTTTATTTCTCTTGGGTATATATATATATGTGTGTATATATATATATATAAATGAATGAATACAATTGCCGGGTCATATGGTAACTCTATGTTTAACATTTTGAGAAATTTACAAACTGTTTCCCACAGCAGCTGCACTTTTTAAAAAGATATATATATTCAGCCAGATGCGTTGGCTCACGCCTATAATCCCAGCACTTTGGGAGGCCAAGGCGGGCGGATCACGAGGTCAGGAGATTGAGACCATCCTGGCTAACACGGTGAAACCCCGTCTCTACTAAAATACAAAAAAATTAGCCGGGCGTGGTGGTGGGCGTCTGTAGTCCCAGCTACTCGGGAGGCTGAGGCGGCAGGAGAATGGCGTGAACCTGGGAGGTGGAGCTTGCACTCCAGCCTGGGTGAGAGAGACTCCATCTCAAATATATATCCACACACACATAAATATATATATACATACACACACACACATATATATATATATATTCTCATTAGCAATGTACAAGAGTTCTCATTTCTTCACATCCTCACTACATTTATTGGTTTCCGGTTTTTTTATGATAGACATCCTGATGGTGTGAAGTGGTATCTCACTGTGATTTTGATTTACATTTTCCTAACGGCTACTGAACATCTTTTCATGTGCTTATTAGCCATTTATGTATCTTCCTTTTTTTTTTTTTTTTTAAACTGGAGACATAGTCTTGCTCTGTCACCCAGGCTGTAGTGCAGTGGCACGATCTCAGCTCACTGCAACCTCCACCTCCCAGGTTCAAGCGATTCTCCTGCCTCAGCATCCTGAGTAACTGGGATTACAGGCACGCACCACCATGCCCAGCTAATTTTTTTGTATTTTTAGTAGAGATCAGGTTTTGCCATGGTTGGTCAGCCTGGTCTTGAACTCCTAACCTCAGGTGATCCACCTGCCTTGGCCTCCCAAAGTGCTCAGATTATAGGCATGAGCCACCACACCTGGCCTGTGTATCTTTTTTGAAAAAAAAAAAAAAAAAATCTATTCAGATCCCTTGCTTGTTTCTTAATTGAGTTGTTTATCTTTCTGTTATTGATTTTTAAGGGTTCTTTATATGTTCTGGATACTAGACCTTATCAGATACATGACTTGCAAATCTTTCCTCCCATTCTGTGGGCTGTCTTCTCACTATCTTGATGGTCTCCTTTGAAACGCAAAACTCTTTCATTTTGATAAAGTCCAATTTATCTATTTCTTGTTGTTGTTGCTGTTGTTATTGTTGTTGTTTTGAGACACAGTCTCGCTCTGTTGCCCAGGCTGGAGTGCAAAGGCACACTCCAGCAACCTCAGCCTCCCAGGTTCAAGAGATTCTCCTGCCTCAGCCTTCCAAGTAGCTGGGATTACAGGCACGCCATCGTGCCCAGCTAATGTTTGTATTTTTAGTAGAGACGGGGTTTTGCCATGTTGGCCAGGCTGGTCTCGAACTCCTGACCTCAAGTGATCCACCCACCTCAGCCTCCCAAAGTGCTGGGAATACAGGGATGAGCCACCACACCTGGCCTCTTATTGTTGTTGTTTGTGCTTTAGGTGTCATAGCTAAGAAGGCTTTTCATGACCCAAGGTTATGAAGATTTACTCCTATGTCTTCTTCTAAGAGTTTTATAGTTTTAGCTCTTACACTTAGGCCAATGATTGATTTTGGTATACAGTGTAGGGAACAGGCCCAACTTCATGCTTTTGCATGTGGGTGTCTGATTGTGCCAGCACCATTTTTTTCAGGCATCCTGTATTTTCATCTGCTAAATCTGGCAACCCTAGGCAGAGGTTTAGCAACTGGAACAAGTATAGGGCCGCTGTGAGCATCAGTGGGTTAGGGTTGATCTCTTCCAGGAAAATGTTAATTCTCTTCTTTCCTCTCAGCATGAATCCACAGCCTCCTTCAGTGCTTGGCCTTAAACACTATGTGGGGGCTGCAGAGGAGAGACCACTGGGCCCAGCCTCTGGCAGCATGTGATGACAGTGGTGCAGTTGTTAATTTTATAATATTGACGTGGCCTTCATTGGAACCAGCTCTTGGTTCCAATGGGCTCAACTATCTGGACTAATCTTCCACTCTACTTCAAGTTTGGAGCCTAAATCCTGCAACAGCAACTAAAATTTATGAATGTTTCTTCTTCCTGGAACCAAGGTCCCTGGTCCAGGTCTCCTATATCTCCTCCATTCTCTTTTAAGTTGTGCCCTTGGCCGTGATGACAGGCATCAGAAGGCTCCCTCTGTTCAGGGCCTCTGAACCGAGCCAGTGGCTGCTCTTCCTGTCCTCTGCCACCTTGGTTCACAGAAATCCTCTTCCGGTCCCCTAGGCCGTCAGCCAAACTGCACAGTGGATTCTGCCTGTGAGAACTTAGAGAAACACTTGTTGGACTTTGTTCCTACAAGCTGGTGTTGAGGCGGCTCAACAGAACGTCTGTGAAAAGACCCAGCGCCTATTGCCTATGCTGTCCCCTGCCTGGCATCAAGCCTGAAAGCCAACCGGGCAATTTACTTTAAGGCTCGGACTTGACATGGCTCATGACTTTCTTCTGAGCCCATGAAGTTACTTCCCCAGACCAGCTCTGTCATCTGCGCAAGATGACTTATCCATTAGCAAGGGTGAATAATGCCTAAACACATCACTGGATCTTCCCCAAAGCCCTGCTAGGGTATGGAGAACAAGGAATAATCCTGCCTGCAGAGCTGGAGTCAGACAATCACCCACAATGCCTTGAGTCTTTGATTCATCCCTGGGAATCATGGCTGAACATGCAGTCCAGGCCCATCCAAAACTCGAGGGGTGGGGAGGGACAGCTACACATTCCAAAGAATTTGTGTCAACAGAAGCCTTGGTGTCTCTTAATGACCCTCGGGGATGAAGGCAGAAGAAGCAAAAATAGACCAACCTCCTCCATTAAAGAATGATTATTTTTTTCCTACCTTCATAGTGGGAAACATACTATTAAATTTTCACTTTATTAATGAAATGTATCATCAAGTTTACCTTTACTATGTGTATCAGGTTCTACCAGAAAAACAGATCAGTTTCGTGTGTGTGTGTATACACACATTCTGATCATGTATATACACATCATATATATATACACACATACACACACAACACATATGCACACGCACACACATAAACACACATACATACACACAAATATGTATATTACTATATGTATATAAATATATAAAGTATGTTTTATAAATACATATTAAATGTGTGTATATACACACATTCTGATCATGTGTACACACATCACACACACACACATATATACATACACACATAACCATACGTACATACAAATATATCTATTACTATTATGTATATAAATATATAATATATACTTTATAAATATATAATGTGTGTGTATATATACACATTCTGATCATACATACACATCATACAAATACATACATACACACATATAAACACACATACACACACATACACATGAATATATATTACTATTATGTTTATAAATATATATTAAATATGTATATCTATGGATTACTTTTTTATATGAATATATATTACTATTATGTATATAAATATATAATGTATATTTTATAAATATATATTAAATGTGCGTGTGTGTGTGTGTGTATAAAATGTATGTAGAGACAGAGAAGAGAAAGACTAATTTCAAGGACTTGGCTTACATGATTGTGGGCCCAGGCCAAGCAAGTCTGAACTCTGCAGGGCAGGCCGGCAGGCTGGGCACTCCCGGGCAGGAGCGAACGCTGCAGTCAGCAGATGGAATTTCTTCTTCCACAAGGAAACCTCAGTTTTCCTCTTAAGGCCTTTCCACTCTTTGGATGAGGCCCACCCAAATTATCAAGGATAACCTCCTTTAAAGTCAACTGACTGCAGCTGTTAGCCACATCGACCCAATGCCTCCACAGCAATGCCTAGACCAGGGTTTGAGTAAACAACTGGGTATTGCAGTCTGGGCACCTTGACATACAGAACCAGCCACGGCATCAGAAATGCTTCTCTGTTGTTGGATAAGGTGCACGGGTGCATGGTTTAGATGAAGCAGCTGAGACACACACAGGGTGCAGAACCCGCTAAGTGACCCAAGGTAACGCAGACATGAAGGGCTGAACTTGGAAGACTTGAAGGAATTATGAGCCAGAGCCCTGGACCAAGCTTGCAGAGAACTCAGAGCTCACCTAAAGGTCCTCAGGCCAAGGCCAAGCATCGGTTCCCACACGCCAAATCCCACCCACTTCAGGTCTCCTCTTCTCACCACCCTCCCAGTTCTGATCATGTCTGCCACCTGCTTAAAAATTCTCAACCCAAATTCCTTTGCCTGAGATATGAGACCACTCAGACTCGGTCTTGGCCGCCTTTCCCAGCCCCCTCTGCTGCTAAGGCTATCCCCCCTGACCAAGCAGTTACACTCCAGAGAACATGCAGGGTCCCCCACACCCCAGCTCTGCCGCATCCCAGCGCCTTTGCACATGCTGTGTGAATTTCCCCTGACCACTCTTCTGGTTTTGATATGGAACTCATATTATCCTCAAAACCCACCTTAATCACCTCTACACCTGAGAAGCCCCCATACCCTCTCCACCTAGAAGTCTCTTCACCCGAACTTAGCCCCTACTTGGGCAGGTGAGGGGCCCTCCTTTGTGCTCCACTAGCTACATCCCTCCATCTGTCCGACATTCCTCTGCCTGTTCTGTTCTTACCACAGTGTGATAGAACTATGCCTTTATAGTCAATAAGCTAAGATCATAAGAAAAGTAATTCACGCCCTTTCCTTTTTTATGGAATGAGAGCTACTATAGCCAGGGAGTCAGCAAACTAGAGCCCACAAGCCAAATCTGGCCCCCTGCCTGTTTTTTTAAATAAAGTTTTATTGGCACACGATCACACCCATTCACTTATATATAGTCCATAACTGTTCTCAGGCTAGAATGGCAGAAGTGAGTACTTGTCTAGATAGCCAGCAAAACCTAAGATACCCACTGTCTGGCTCTTTATAGAGAAAGTTCACCAATCCCTGCTATGGACTCATCAGTGAGAAGGTGATACCTGGAAGATGAGGGCTGTGCCACTTCCCAGGGAAGTAGATACTTGATAATGAATGGGATTTCCACCACGGTACACAGTTATTTCATGACAGTTGCTCACCTAGAGAGGGCAGACCTACATGCACATGCTGAAGCTGGGAATGTCGCCCTGTCAGGAACGGCAGGAATGGCAGCACGCTCTTTGGGTCTGGAGTTCCTTGCACTGAGGGAGTTATAATAGCTGTAGGTTTCCAGGACTGCTCGTGAAGATTTCACTAACCCTGGCTTGGCACAAGAAGGAGTAAGTGCTGCACGGAAAAGGCCCTGGAGGCAGAGTCTTGGATCAGGGAGCTTCCAATGTTTCTATGAATCTATGCAAACATGGCTTAACTGCTGGCTCCGCTCTTATTAAATTGAGGGCCTCAAGAAAACTCCAGGGAAGACTCCAGTGAATTAGAGGATCTTTCTCAAAGACTTTGAGATTCTCAAAACTCCGATGATGAACTGGAACATGTGACCATTTCATGGTGCTAGAGGTTATGGAGAAGGGGAGACCATGATTTCACTCCTCAAGGAAAAATCAGGCGGGTCAGGAGGGTCAAGGAAGAAAGGGACAAACTCCTTCTTCCTCTCCCATCTTCAGATACCCAGATCTCTGGGGTGGAGACAGCAAGACCTGGGGTTGGCTACGTCTTTGTAACCAGAGGCCCATGAGTGGGGTTGTCCTCTCCAAAGAGCCCGCAAGTGTGCAGTGACAGTAGCCAGAATCCATACAAAGACCCATTCCAATGTCATTTTCCCCATTGGAAGGGCCTCCGCTTTCCAGATTAGTGAATTACTCTCATAATGGCGTCAGAACAAGAGCCCCAGGGGAGATCTTCATCTGGATGCCACTCCAGCGTAACCGTAGCTGAATGCTGACTTGAAGTTCCAGTTGTGGGACACAGCTACACCGGCTGTGGGCAGGTCTCAGAGAGCTCAGCCACCCCAAGGGCTGAGGCTGGTCAATATTCCCAGCTTAGACATGCACAGGTTGGTCTGCCCTCTCTAGGTGGGCAACTGGCATGAAATAGCTGTATACCATGGTGGAAGCTCCATTCATTATCAAGTATTTACTTCCCTGGGAAGTGGCACAGTCCTCATCTTCCAGTCAATTCAGAAAAATTTCCCAGGATTCCAAATGATTTGCAGAACCATGTGGCATTTGTCACATCAATGCCATCTGCTCCCAAGGTTCACACAAGGGAATCTGGCAAAATCACACACTGCTCAAGAGTGGGAAAAAATATTCCATCCTCCTCTTCCCCAAGAGAAACGAGAAATGACACTTGTTTTTTCCAAGACACTCACTCCAAAGGACTTACAAAGGATCCAGAGAGATTTCTCGTCAAAGGGATTCAAGACAATGACAATTTCTAACATGACTGAAATGACTGATCTGCTGCTCAGAAACTTCTTAATTGCCTTGACCGCTCTCTACCCTTGCTTCCAGTAATTTCGTTATTATTATTGTGTTGGTTGTTTTGGAAAACATCTCAGTGTGTTTTCAATAGTTGTCATGGAGAGCTGGCATCATAAGGACTTCCTGGAGAAAAATTACCTCAAAGGCTCATGTCCTCCACTCACACCCCCAACACACACGCAAGGGTTTTACAGAAGAAACAGGAAGGAACTTTGAAGACAAAAATATTGTGATGTGATCTATAAATTCATTTCTTTCTTTTGGCATTCATTTGGGTCCTCACCATCTGCCATCACCTACAAATTATTGGCTTTTATTACAATGTTATGATTACACATGACAGCAAACACGAAACTTTAACAAATTAACAAAGCATAATTAACCCAACAGAAACGTGACTGAGAAACAGCTGCAAATCAAAGCTCTAACCAGAAAGGAAAGGCACCAGAGAACGTGTCTACGTGCAAGAGAACGTGTCTACATGTCTTTAGCAACATCTTTGTATTGAGACGATTTGTCAGCTCAGAGGCACAGCTACCTGCCAATATCAAGGACATTTTCCAACATCTAAGCAGTTGCAGAGAGAATGACTACTGAAAAATCCACAAAATCACCCAACAAGGACATACAAATTCCATAATGTTGGGGGAAACAAAGCATTCTGCATTTTTCACAGATACCTGCATAAATCATTCAATACTGTTCCTCTCAATCATCAGGATCATCTTTGTATCTGGAATCAGGTGAAAAGTGTACTGTATACAAATTCACAAGGAACAAAAGAGCACCAAGATGCCACAGGTGAAAGAAAATGGAATCTGTGCTCCCAGACTCTGCAATCTCTATATTAACAGCATTACTATTCAAAGAGTTTGTGAAAGAAAGTGCATTAATTCTGAAAGCCATTTGTTCCCTCTGACGTGATGGAGCTTTGAGAAAAGACATCTAATAGAAAAGATCAGAAGAGAAAAATCAAACAATCGTGTTTGTCAAGCATGCCTCCCTTCTTAGATCTTTTTAACATTTTGGGCAATACCCAGCCTCTCTTTCCTTGTTGTACTTCCACCCATGTCCCCTTCTTTGGGAGACAGGATCACCGGCAGGTGCTATGCTTTTCTTTGGGACCCCTTCACTTTCTTCTCTTTACTTCCCATCTCACCCCTGACCATTCACGCCTATTGCCTAATCCCATTTTTAATTTGCTCTCACTTTTTTTCTCTTCCTTCCCTTTGAGATGCTGCTTGGAACATTTTTCCTTTTCAGTATTCTCCTTTTAGAAACTTAGAACATTTGCCTTTGAAGTCTTATCTGCAATTTTTTTCCTCCTCATTAAGTTCCAAGTTCCACTGGAAAACCAGGAGAGAGGAACAAGTGGCAGACGACAAGAATATTAAAAAGGACATGGAAACAGAAAACACCACTCTCACAACAACCAGAATATAGAAAATCAAGCTCATGTAAGCTTCCTGGATCTTAACTGCACCGATGTGAGGCAAATTGGAAAGTCACAGAATTTCTGCAAAGGAAAGCAAAATTCTCTTCTCACAACATAGAGAGGAGTTTAGTGTTACGGAGCCATGGTGCACCTGTGTGCTAATTTTAACCACTCCTTTCCCTCCTGCCCCCATGCCCCTAGGAACATGTTGAAGACACAGTAAGATGAAGGAGGAGCCCATACACTCCTTTTCCAGCCTCGCCTGGAAACCTCCTCAGAGACTCTGCAATCCCTGCCCATACCCCGCCACTGGACACTCCTCTCCCCTCTGTGCTCATCTTACAAACAAAATGCTTCAGGAGCATGGCCAGCAGCACTGGCCAGTTGCCACCAGGAGGGACGGCTCCTGGTGAGCGCCCTCTCTCCTTGCCAGGTGTATTGCCTTCCTGCTGCTGCCATAACAAGTTCCCACAAACACAGTGGCTTACAACAACACAGATGGATTATCTTGCAGTTCTGGAGGCCAGATATCTGCAATGGGAAACCCTGGGCTAAAACTGAAGGGTCAGCAGGGCTGGTTCCTTCTGGAACTTCCAGGGGAGAATCTGTTTCTTTACCTTGACTGGTTTTCTAGACAAGGCTGCCTGCATTCCATGGCTCCTTCCTCCTCCTTCAAAGCCAGCAACGACAGAATCATGTCAACATGAGCTGGCACATGCAAGAATCATTTTCAGGTGGTAGGTGTTTTCATGCATGTGATGGCTTTCACATGGTAGAGAGAGTTGACAGTAGCCCTTAATTTTTGATTTAGGCAACTGAGAATAAAGATGTGAGACAGGGGATACAGGGAGAGAAAGGGACCTGATGAGAGTGGGTCATAACAATAGCTAGCATTGGCCGGGTGCGGTGGCTTACACCTGTAATCCCGGCCCTTTGGGAGGCTGAGGTGGGTGGATGACTTGAGGTCAGGAGTTTCAGACAAGCCTGGCCAACACAGTGAAACCCCATCTCCACTAAAAATACAAAAAATTAGCCGGGTGTGGTGGCAAGCACCTGTAATCCCAGCTACTCGGGAGGCTAAGGCAGGAGAATCGCTTGAACCCTGGGAGGCAGAGGTTACAGTGAGCCAAGATCATGCCATTGCACTCTAGCCAGGCGACAGAGCGAGACTCCATCTCAAAAAAAAAAAAAAAGAAATAATAATAATAGCTAGCATTTCCCTATTCACTCATTCATAAATACGGATTGAGGGTTCTGTGTTCCAGGCACTATGTAGACAACAGTGAACAAGACAGGTGAAATCTCTGACCTGGGACTCTTCTGCCAGAATCCATGAAACGATGGCAGGCCCACTTGTTAGTTTGCAAGTAAGGTAAAACCTCAGACAGCTCACAATTCTTCACAGTGCTTTTTAAAAGTGTGTATCTTAAGGCCTTTATACAAACAAGTTAAATTTGGTCTATGGAGTCTGCCTAAACACTGGGAAAGACTTAAAGAACAAAATATTAATTTTACACACCTTCTCACTGAGTTGAAAAGCAATGCAATCCCAAGGAAACATAGCAGATGCTAACTTACTATCCTCTGATTCCATGGAAAGCTGATTTGCCATTTCTGGGATCATTTGCTACACCCATTCTCAGGTTGGCCAGGATGACACAGAATGTCTTGTGTTCACATCTGTTCTTGTCACCTGCTCCTCTGCTTCCTAGACACATGGCCAGACCAAATTTCCCAGTGTCTTTTGCAGATGGGTGAGGGTGTGACCATTCTGGCCAATGGAATAGGTGCAGAAGGAACTTATGCCCCTTCCTGATCTGGCTCATAAAAAGCTTCTGTGTGGGCCGGGCGCAGTGGCTCACACCTGTAATCCCAGCACTTGGGGAGGCCGAGGTGGGCGGATCACCTGGGGTCAGGAGTTCAACAGCAGCCTCAACATGGAGAAACCCTGTCTCTACTAAAAATACAAAAACATTAGCCAGCATGGTGGTGCATGCCTGTAATCCCAGCTACTCAGGAGGCTAAGGCAGGAGAATTGCTTAAACCTAGGATGCGGAGGTTGTGGTGAGCGGAGATTGTGCCATTGCACTCCAGCCTGGGCAACAAGAGTGAAACTCCATCTCAAAAAAAAAGGCTTCTGTGTGGTCCTTCATGTACGCACTCTCCTCCCACATCCACTTGCTGAATGGAGGAGATGGAAAGGCCCTGGAGAATGGAACCACCATAAGGCAGGAGCCTGGGTCCCTGAATGACACTGTGGAGTAGACTTTCTCCCCCGCAAGTTTCCGCCATCACCTGGACTTTACATGAGTAAGAAAGAAACTCCATTGTACTGAGCCACTGAAAAATTGGGGTTGTGTGTTACAGAGGTTAGCCTATGCTGACTAACTCAAACAGTTTCAGTATGTGGATCTCAAGTTTGTCTCTCAAACACACACACACATACACACACACAAATACATACACATAGATCAATGACACAGAAGTCACACAGACAGAAACGCCAGGACACAGCCACCACCTATGATCATGCTTAATCTTCTCTTAATTCTTGCAAGCTCCTCTCATGCACTGAGAAATGTCCCAGATTCAAGCATTATAATTGCTGTTATTTTTAGCAAGTTATTAAAGTTATATAAGTTATAAAGTTTTATAAATTATAAAAGTGACCACTCTTGCTTGTGGAAAAATACCACAAAATGCTGCATAGTTGAGGAGGCTTAGATTATCAGCAAGATGAGACCCTGGAAATATCGACCCTCCTCATGGATACTGAGAATTCAGCGTCTGTGAACTCTGTTTCGGGGACTTATGCCAAAGAGAGTTCCTTGTCACTTTCCTTATGGATCAAATGATCTCCGTTTTGGAGGATCACCTGAGGTCAGGAGTTTGAGACAAGCTGGGCAACATAGTGAGACCCTCTCTATACAAAAAACATTTTAAATTAGGCAGCCGTGACAGTAGACACTTGTAGTCCCAGCTGCTAAGGAGGCTGAGGTGGGAGGATCACATGAGCCCAGGAGTTAGAGGCTACAGTGAACTATGATTGTGCCACTGCACTCCAGTCTGGATGATTTACAGACCCTGTCTCTAAAAAAAAAAAAAAAATATATATATATATATATATATATATTCTTTGCTACTTCTTTGCTGGGTGCTGTGGCTCACTCCTGTAATCCCAGCACTTTGGGAAGCCAAGGTAAGAGGACCACCCAAGGCTAGGAGTTTGAGATCATCCTGCACCATGTACCAAGATCCCATCTTTGCTAAAATAAAAAAAAGAAAGAAAAGAAAATAGGTAGGCATTAAAGGCAACTCTATAGTCACAACTACTCGGGAGGCTGAGGTAGGAGAATTGTTTGAGCCAAGGAGTTCCAGGCTGTAGTGAGCTATGCCACTGCACTTCAGCCTGACCCTGTCTCTTAAAAAGAAAAAAGAAGAAAGAACATGGTGGAAGTGAAGTGACATTCTAAGACTTGTCAGGGTAGGCCATTAGAACTCTTGCAGCTTCTACCTGGCCCCTCTGAACATACTCTCTAGGAGCCCTGAGGCCAGGTGAGAAGTCCAAGCACTCTGCAGGTGCTCGGCCTGAGCCTCAGCTAGGGCTTACCTTCTGGCATCCACTTCAAGTCACCAGACATGGAAGTCACCAGCCACTCAAATACTCTAAACCAACCCATTCACAGCTGAATATAATTAAGTGACTTCTGTCCAGGACTCCTGAAACAGAAGAATCACCCCACCAGTCCCTGCTCAATTGCCTGGCTCACAAAATCATCTATCAGTATGAGTTCATGATGCATTTGACCGCAAAGGAAATATAAACCATCTTTAAGAAGATACTGTCCCCTGAAAAGGCCTAGAAATATATCATCAACCCAGCGGCACTGAGCACTGTCGTGCTGCACTGTGGTCTCTAAATACCATTTTCTAACAAAAAGAACTGCGGCTGCCTGCAGGAATGGCTGATTCCAGATCCGAACTGAAAATACACACAATGAATCTAAAATTGTGCCATTCAGAAATCAAAGAAGCTACCAAACATTACTTGGGGCATGCCAAAAGAAATCAGGAGTTCATCTGAATAAAATCTTATTCATCAAAAATAAAGGCCAGACACCGTGACTCATACGTGTAATCCCAGCACTTCGATAGGTTGAGGCAGGTGGATCACTTGAGGCCAGGAGTTTGAGACTAGCCTGGCCAAAATGGTGAAACCCCGTCTCTACTACAAATACAAAAATTACCCAGGCATAATGGTGCACACCTGTAATTCCAGCTACTCGGGAGGCTGAGGCAAAAGAATCACTTGATCCCGGGAGGCAGAGGTTGAAATGAGCCCAGATCATGCCACTGCACTATAGCCTGGACAACAGAGGCAGACTCTGTCTCAAAAAAAAAAAAGATATAATTTAAGCATCAGTAAGAATAATAACTACAATAGGCCGAATCCATAGGTTCATAATAATATTAAAAATCTCATTGCTCACAACTGGAAGACGGTCATGAACCACATCGTTACTTTGAAATTGCTAAAGAGAAAAGATTAGGCATTTACTAATATTTGCCTTCACAATACAAACTGCAGGATAACAAAAGAATTGACGGGGGAAAGGATTCCAATTAGTAAACAAAGAAGGGATTATCTAATGTCACATTTTGAAACTCCTAATGAATTCATGGATCAAGGCAATGGAAATTACAAGAAAACCCGAGAGATGCTGGCATTAAATACTTCCTGATGGAAGAGCCCAACAATGTCTATGAAGTCATCTTAACACTGAAGAATTTAAACTTGAATCTGATCAAACCTCTAGCTCTAACTACTAAAGTTTAGGAAAAGCAAAGCATAGAGAAACATGTTGGACAAAAGTGTGGCACTATAGGAAGTTACAAGGCAGATGCACTGATTTTTTCAATTAATAAATTACCATACAACCAGAGAGGGACTTATGAACCAATTTAAACAGACTAACCTTGTTTGGATTCCAATTCAAACAAATCATCCAAAAATATTTTTAAGACAATTGAGGAACTGTAAGCACTGACTAGGTATTTGCTGATATTTTAAAAGATTGTTTTTACATGAGATAACGGCATAGTGGTTATTTGTTTTTAAGTTCTTTGTCTATTCCTTATCTTTCAGATACACGCTGAAATATTTAGAGATAAAATTATATGCTTCTTGGAAACTGCTTCAAAACAATTGGGGAAAGACAGAGATTAAAGAGGTTAGAAAAAACAAGATTGGCTAAATTGATAATTTTTGAGGCTAAGTGGTCAGTACATTCGCTTCATGATAAACAGCTCTCTAACTTGGTATAGGTTTTTAAATTTTTCGTAAGAAGTTTTTTAAAAACTATGCTGACAAATAATTTTCAGTAATATAGAAAATGCATATGATACAATATTAAGTGGGAAAAGGCAGGAAAAAATATCAATATAGTAAGATCCAAGCTATGCAAATCAATATGCTCAATGTCCAAATGTTTACAGTGGCTATTTTGGGTGGTGGGATTATTACGGATAAATGTCATTCTTTACACTAATTTTCCAACTTTCTGTTAATACAATGGGCATGTATGACCTGGCGAATTAGGAAAAACAGATAGTTACTTTAGTTTTTAAGAGTTGGTGAACTATGAGCCATTTGAAATAATACTCTCGAGTCTTGGGTCTTGAGTGATGTGTTTAGGTAACATCCTTTCAGAGAGAGCTGGCACCACCCCAGGGTGCCTCTTAGCACCTAAAAGTCACATCTGGTGTAAGGTGGCAAGTGTGCCACTCCATTTCTGAGGTGCCATAAGCAAAGGATTGATACATTTATGCTTCCACTCCGTATGACCAAAGGAAGGAAAAGACTCCAATAATCTCACATATTTGACTCCTCACATGTCTCCAAAGGAGCACAGCTTGGTAAATGACTATCTCTAAGTAATCACTGTTCTAGAAACTTCTGTGCCAGAGACAACTTGGGCACTTTACTGTTTTTGTTCTGTTGCAAGACGTGATCCAGAGGAGTACACGCACTCCTCTCCTGCCTTTCTCCACAGGAAAGCAGACCGTTAGTCCCTCAGCAGGGTACAGCATGCCAGGTTGGGGGCTCTCTCAGCAGACATTTCCTCAGAGGCCCAAAGCCCCAGCACCTCCCATAAGCAGGGCCTTGCTTTCCAGTGGAGTGTTTGTGTAAAAGGAATTTTTATGCCAGTGTCCTCTTAGGAACCTTTCTTTAAAATCATATGAAAGAAATGCAGAGAGAGATCTGAGCAAATCCTATATAACCCACAAGCCTAGAAAGTTCCAGAAGCATTCAGAATATTAATACAGCCATCATCAGGCCTTTTCCTCTCCCATGGAGTCATCGGCACCCTGGGAGATCTGGCTGGATAGTTCTGTCCATAATCTCTTAGATTTCTTGGTGGTTTTGTTTTATTTTCTTTTCCCTCTTCTTGCTGTCCTCCCTGAGGATGATTTGACCTTTCTGGTAAAATCTTAACTTGGGAATTTCTTGGATTTCCTGCCTGAAGATTATCACTCCAACATCTCCATATCGCATCTGCACATATGTGTGGTTTCCAGCATTTGTACTTCATTCCTTCACTCCCTGGTGGCTCTCAAATGTCTTCTCCAAACTCAACAAACCACCCTCTGGGGCTGTAAGCTCCATTTTTATCAATGGGAAAATAGAGACACCAAGAGGACTTGGCGAGGAGTGAGGCCACCCTTGCCTGGACCCCGCTCCAGTTACGCTGGCCAGCCTCAGCGAGGGGCACCCACACACACAGGCCCAGTGCTCCACTCAGACACCTAAGGAGGCGGAGGCTGCATTAACCCACCCTCCTCCTTACCAGGCGTCCTTCTTTAACCACAGGTGTATCTGCCGTGACCACATCTACCCCTGCATCAGCAGGCAAATGAGCCAGAGGTGCAATGCACAGACTGACCTCCATGTAGATTTCACAGGATGGAACTGCCATTTATAGGAGTCCCGTATAAGGGAATCTAAACTTACCCATGAAAGGCAGAAAAGCTTCAGGAAATCACTCTTCGGGAAAGTAGAAGAACTTAAATAACCCACCGTCTCCCAGAGTGCACCCAGATGGAATGAATGCATCCTTCGTCAGGCTGAAAGGTCTGAAAAGAAGCTCCCTAGATCACACCCTCTCACCGGATTAAAATCCAGATGCAGATTCAGCAGGTCTGGCACGGCCTGACATTCTGCATGTTAATAGCCCCCAGTTGATGCAGATGCTGCTGGTCCACACTTTAAGTAGCAAAGATTTAGAGCTGAGCTGCCCAATACGATGGCCACTACCTACTGTGGCTGTTGAGCCCCTGAAATGCAGCAAGTTATAATTAAAATATGCTGCGAGTATAAAATACACACAAGATTCTGAAACTATTCCAAACAATAAAGAAGACTCTTCCCTAACTCATTTTATGAGGTCATCATCATCCTGGTATCAAAACCTGGCAGAGACACCAATGACAAAAACCACATGATTATCTCAATAGATGCAGAAAAGGTCTTTGATAAAATTCAACACCCTTCATGCTAAAAACTCTCAATAAACTAGGTATTGATGGACGTATCTCAAAATAATAAGAGCTATGTATGACAAACTCACAGCCAATATCATACTGAATGGGCAAAAGCTGAAAGCATTCCCTTTGAAAACCAGCAAAAGACGGCCAGGCGTGGTGGCTCAAGCCTATAATCCCAGCACTTTGGGAGGCCGAGACGGGCGGATCACGAGGTCAGGAGATTGAGATCATCTGGCTAACACGGTGAAACCCCGTCTCTACTAAAAAAATACAAAAAACTAGCCGGGCGAGGTGGCGGGCGCCTGTAGTCCCAGCTACTCGGGAGGCTGAGGCAGGAGAATGGCGTAAACCTGGGAGGCGGAGCTTGCAGTGAGCTGAGATCCGGCTACTGCACTCCAGCCCGGGCGACAGAGCGAGACTCCATCTCAAAAAAAAAAAAAAAAGAAAACCAGCAAAAGACAAGGATGCCCTCTCTCACCACTCCTATTCAACATAGTATTGGAAGTTCTGGCCAGGGCAATCAGGCAAGAGAAAGAAATAAAGAATATTAAAATAGGGAGAGAGGAAGTCAAATTGTCTCTGTTTGCAGATGACATGATTGTATATTTAGAACACCCCATCTTCTCAGCCCAAAATCTCCTTAAGCTGATAAGCAACTTCAGCAAAGTCTCAGGATACAACATCAATGTACAAAAATCATAAGCATTCCTATACACCAATAATAGACAAACAGAGAATCAAATCATGAGTGAACTTCCATTCACAATTGCTACAAGAGGAATAAAATACCTAGGAATACAACTTACAAGGGACGTGAAGGATCTCTTTCAAGGAGAACTACAAACCACTTCGCAAGGAAATAAGAGAGGACACAAACAAATGGAAAAACATTCCATGCTCATGGATAGGAAGAATCAATATCGTGAAAACGGCCATACTGCCCAAAGTAATTTATAGATTTAATGCTATCTCCATCAAGCTACCACTGACTTTCTTCACAGAATTAGGAAAAAAAACTACTTTAAATTTCATATGGAGCCAAAAAAGAGCCTGTATAATGAAGACAATCCTAAACAAACAGAACAAAGCTTGAGGAGGCATCACACTACCTGACTTCAAACTATACTACAAGGCTACAGTAACCAAAACAGCATGGTACTGGTACCAAAACAGGTATACGGACCAATGGAACAGAACAGAGGCCTCAGAAATAATGCCACACATCTACAACCATCTGACCTTTGACAAACCTGACAAAAACAAGCAATGGGGACAGGATTCCCGATTTAATAAATGGTGTTGGGAAAACTGGCTAGCCATATGCAGAAAACTGAAAGTGGACCCCTTCCTTACACCTTATACAAAAATTAACCCAAGATGGATTAAAGACATAAATGTAAGACCTAAAACCATAAAAACCCTAGAAGAAAACCTAGGCAATACCATTCAGGACATAGGCATGGGCAAAGCCTTCATGACTAAAACACCAAAAGCAATGGCAACAAAAGCCAAAATTGACAAACGGGATCTAATTAAACTAAAAAGTTTCCACACAGCAAAAGAAACTATCATCAGAGTGAACAGGCAACCTACAGAATGGGAGAAAATTTTTGCAATCTACCATTTGACAAAGGGATGATACCCAGAATCTACAAAGAAGTTAAACAAATTTACATGAAAAAAAAAAAAACATCAAAAAGTGGGCAAAGGATATGAACAGACACTTCTCAAAAGAAGAAATTTAGGCAGGCAACAAACATGAAAAAAAGCTCATCATCACTGATCGTTAGAGAAATGCAGATCAAAACCACAATGAGGTATCATCTCACGCCAGTTAGAATGGCCATCAATAAAAAGTCAGGAAACAACAGATGCTGGAGAGGGTGTGGAGAAATAGAAATGCTTTTACACTGTTAGTGGGAATGTAAATTAGTTCAACCACTGTGGAAGACAGTGTGGTGATTCCTCAAGGATCTAGAACCAGAAATACCATTTGACCCAGCAATCCCATAACTAGGTATATAACCAAAGGATTAGAAATCAGTATACTATAAAGACACATGCACATGTATGTTTACTGCGGCACTGTTCACAATAGCAAATACTGGGAACCAACCCAAATGCCCATCAACGATAGACTGGATAAAGAAAATGTGGCACATATACACCATGGAATACTATGCAGCCATAAAAAAGGATGAGTTCATATCCTTTGCAGGGACATGGATGAAGCTGGAAACCATCATTCTCAGCAAACTAACACAGGAACAGAAAACCAAACACTGCAGGTTCTCACTCCTAAGTGGCAGTTGAACAATGAGAACACATGGACACAGGGAAGGGAACATCACATACCAGGGCCTGTTAGGGGATAGGGGACTAGGGGAGGGTTCGCATTAGGAGAAATACCTAATGCAGATGACGGGTTGATGTGTGCAGCAAACCACCATGGCACGTGTATACCTATTTAACAAACCTGCACGTTCTGCACATGTATCCCAGAACTTAAAGTGTAATTTTAAAAAAATACACACAAGATTTCAAAGATAGAATGAGACAAAGAAGATAAAATCGTTCACTAATCATTTTTATATCAAATATATGATGAGATATTATGGATACATTGGGTTAAATTAGCTATGGTATCAAAATTAACTTCACTATTTATTTTTTAACTTTAAATACTGGGATACCTGTGCAGAACATGCAGGTTTGTCACATAGGTATACACGTGCCATGGTGGTTTGCTGCATCTATCAGCCCATCATCTAGGTTTTCAGCTCTTGCCCTCCCCCACCTCTGACAGGCCCCGGTGTGTGATGTTCCCTTTCCTGTGTCCATGTGTTCTCATTGTTCAACTCCCACTTAAAAGTGAGAACATGCAGTGTTTGGTTTTCTGTTCCTGTGTTAGTCAAAAGACATGAATGAAGCTGGAAGTTCACTATTTTTTTTTTAGTTTTTAACACGTGACTAAAAGAAAACTTTCCATTATAAAAACACCCCATATTTCTATTGATCAGCACTGATCTACAAGACTCTGCAAGCTTTAAAGCTAAAATTCTCGAAAGTGCTCTTAGAAATGGTTTTATATGCTTGCCTTCTCCTTCGAAATATACACAATTTACCACCCTGCCAAAAAGGTCTTATCCATCCACCTCTTCACACTAGGAAGTAGCAAGAGAAAGGGCTGATCAAAGCCAGATAACCTGTCCCACACAATGGCCAAGGCTTCCTTTGAATAGTATCTTGGTGGCTTTTGATTTTACATAGCCAATTCCAGATAAGAGAGGCCCGTCCTTGTTAAAATGACTATTAAGTCCATTCAACATAATATTATCTGAAGATCGACTATCACTCCAATTTCTGATAAAAGCAACAAATGTGGTTAGAGTCCCAAGTTGATCTTTTGCTTGATCAACATAATCCAGTCCATTTTTTTTCCCTAATGATCACTTCTTTTCTTTCAGCTGAAATGTCTTTCTCATTAGCAGACATTTTTGAAGTAGAGGAGTTGTTTGCTTAACACTTCAAGACCGAAGCAAACATTTGTTATAAGGCTCCAAAAGAATTTGCAAATAATTTCCATCCATGATTTCCAAAGCCACAGGCTGCTTGTGTAACATTTGTGCAAAATGTGTGGGCTGCTCCCATGAAGCGAGCATTGCCAGAAATATTTACTCCGCAGGAGTAACGCTGCGTGTCTGCCGCTCTGTTTGAAAACTTCCACATGGCAGCTCAATGGGTGGAGTGTGGAACAGACACTCCATGGACGGCCATGGAACTCTCCACGCCTGTGTCCTCTGATGAGCTGCCCTTCTGGTATTTGACACCTCTTGGTTCACGGTGGCTGTCGCCTCTTTGAATTGTCTTCAGTTAAGACTGATTATACAAAGACCAGGTACATACGGGTTCTCCAGCTCAGTAAATGCAGGCCATCCCACAAAGTTTAAGAATAGGAAAGCCCTGGACAGTCCTGGGACAATGTTATAGCTTAAATTGTGTCCCCAAAAAAGATGTATTGAATCCCTAACCCCTGATATCTCAGAATGTGACCAAACTTTGGAAGTCAGGTCTTTACAGAGGTAATCGAGTTAAAATGAGGGTATTAAAAGAGTGGGCTCTAACCTAGTATTACTGATGTCCTTGTTAAAGGGGGGAATGTGGACACAGATACAAAGGAAGAACGACATGAGGAGACACTGAGAACCATGAGAAGATTGGACTTAGGCTGTCACAGCCAAGGAATGACTGGGGCTACCAGAAGCTGGGAGAGAGGCCTGGAACCGATCTCTCCCCACGGCTCTGCAGACCTTGGATTTGGTCTTCTCTCCTCTAGAACTGCAAGAGAATAAATCTCTCATGTTTTCAGCCACCCAGTTGGTGGCATTTTATTACAGCATCCCCAGGACTCATGCAGACTTGAATTCTAACAGTTCCCATGACTTTTGGGGTTTTTTTTGCCATCATTCCCACATGCCATCCCACCTGGATCCCCTAGTACACGTCAGTGATCTGGGGGTGACCATATGTAGTCTCAGCATCTTAAAAATGCATTCTATAGGTTGCCAGATTTAACAAATATACATAGAAGATGCCTAGTTCAAGTTGAATTTCAGATAAACAACAGATAATTTTTAGTGTAAGTATTTAGTACGCTATTTATAAGTGTTTAGCATAAGTATTTACTATAAGTAATGTCCTTCGGACATACTTATACTAAAAACTTTTCTGTTGTTTATCTGAAATTCATGTTGAAACTGGATGTCCCGTATTCTATCTGGCAACCTAAATAATAAGCATCTTTGAAATACTCTAAACTCCCTGGAAAAGACATGTGTTTGGTGCCACGAGGCGGGCTGGGAGAATTTCCATGAGGCTGGGCCAAAAGACAGGGTTCATTGTTTGGCATCAGCTCACTTCTGCTTCCACAGTGAGAAGCAGAAACTTAATTGCTCCAAGGAACAATTAATTGGAGTAGGAAGCTTGATTCTTGCATTTCCTACGTAGGTCACAAATTTCTGTTATTGCAATGTGCCTAATTTGTGGTTCAAAATGTAGTATCATCTTAATGCATGCCCGCAACTGAACTGTTCTACCTGAAATGAGTGTAATCACCCTAACCCTAAACTATTCATAACAGACAGGCAAGCTTCAGGGGTGCATGACCCAGGCAGCCACACAGGGCCTTGCGCTCAGGACCCCACACTTGATTCAAAAATCTGCAGTCACCGTATTAAAATTCTTAATACATTTTGAGCAAGGGGTTCTGCATTTTTATTTTGCACGGGCCTCACAAATGGTGTCACCGGTCCAAGGACAGGTGTACCTGATAACACATAAGCTGCTGCACAAAATGCTTCCTTCACTGAAAAGTGACAGATGCCTTGGTCTATTCTTTCCTGAACTCGCTTCTAAGCGACTAGAGCCCTTTGGCCTGGCACCTCTCCTCTGCCACGTGCTGCTGTTTCCAGCACTGCTTTAATTTAATTAGTGTCTGGCTGGTTCAAAAGATTGTTTTTGATTCTGTGTGTGCTGTATGAGCTGTTGTCTGGATCCTCTTCCAACTTGGCCTTGGCAACACCCAGTGTCGAATCTGCTGTCTTTGGCTCTGTAAGACTGTGGTTTTTAAAGGACAATTGTTGCTCATAGCAACTTGAAGGCTGGATGGAGACTTGCCTGAAGCCCCATGAACCAGCAGATTTGGGGCTATTTAATTTCCCACCAGTAGCTGATTCCAAAGGTGTGCTTGTGTGGAACCAAATCTCTCTGCCATCAGCCACATTTATTTTCTAATCTCCACTTTTTTCCTCCCTTCTCATGTACAGGGTTCAGCTTTCTTTCCCCTCCTCTAAGGTTTTCCTTCCAAATTCCCCTTATCCCTTTCCTTGTCCTCTCCCTGTCTGGAACTCATCCACTATTCCACATGCCTCTAGCTGACCCACTTTTCGACCAGGTCTTTCTCCAGGGGCGAAGAACCAAAAGATGAGATTCAAATTCATCTTGCTGCTCATTAATGTCCCTTTTAAAGGTCTTGACAAGGGTGATGAAGCCAATGCCTAGGGGAGGAAATTTCAAAACTTGGCTTTCCAGTTCCATCCCAGTTCTTCACCTATGTCTTCAGTGATGCCACCATGCAAGGAGCATCAGGAAAGGAGCATTGAATTCTGGCTCAAAGTCACTTCTCTGTGACTTTGGCTAAGACACTGAAACTCTCAAGATCTTGGTTTCCTCATCTACAAAATAAGAGTGCTCAACTCCATAATGATCTCATAGAAACCTATAATTTGCATGCCAAAGTTATAACCATTAATTATCCTACACAGCACAGCAGGAATTTTCTAAATCTGAGGCTCGCGATCCACTGTATTAGTCAGCAGTTGCTGTGATAATGCGATGTAACAATCCCAACTCTTCTGGCTTAGAACAACAAACGTGTATTTCTTGCTCAACTCCATTTTTGCAGATTGGCTGGCACAGCTCTGCTCTGGGCTGCAGATCGGGTCCAGGTGGGCTCCACCTGTCTCTCATTCTGGGACCAGGCTCACCTACCAGCATCTGTTTGGGGCATGTTTTTCTCATGGGAAATGGCAGGGGCCCAAGAAGCTAGGCCAAGCTACACAAGCATATGCATGGGCTCCACCTGCCTACATCACCTAAGCTCACTTGCCAATAGCCAAAGCAAGTCATGTGGCCAAGTCTAATATCTATGGGGTTGGAAAAAATACCCCAGGAAAGCCATGGCAAGGGCTGGAAGGAAAGGAAGAATTACGGAAAAAAGCAACTACTAGGCTCTCTGAGTCTTCTACATTGCAGGCAAATTTATATTGTTGGTTGTTATGAATTCAACTGTGTCCCCCAAAAAGAGATATGTTAGAGTTCTAACATTGCCCAGTATCTCGGAATGTGACCTTATTTGGAGAGACGATCATCGAGGGTAAAGTCAGGTCATTAGGGTGGGCCCTAATCCTATATAACCGGTGTCCTCACAAGCAGGGAAAACATGGGCACAGAGATATGCATAGAGAGAAGACAATGAGAAGACCATCGGCAAGCCAAGGAGAGTCCTGGGGCAGGGCCTTCCTTCGCAGCCCTCAGAAGGAACCAACTTCACCAACAGCTTGATCTCTGACTTTTGGCCTCAGAACTGAGTGGAGAGATTTCTGTTGTTTAAGCCGCCCAGTTTGTGGTTCTTTGTTTTGACAGCCCTGGGAAACTAACACACTATCATGTGTACATTTGTCTGGGGAGAGGGCCCCTGATGTTTATTAGATTCTGAAGGAGGATCCATGATCCATCAGTGCAGCTCACCATTCCCATGAGTCATGGTTACTTTGGCTTCAGTGAAAAGGCCAGGGGGACCACACTGGCTCCCAGAATAGCCACAGTGGGTGGCAGGTCTGATGTGCCAGAGATCTGATTTGGTCCAAACCCATCCAAGGATGTCTCTATAGCCCCAGCATGCTCCAAAAACACACATGACCCTTGAAGACAGGGAGTCCTGACCTTGTTCTTGGTTCTCTCATTGCTGAGTCCCGTTGGATCTGTTTGTCTCCTTGGGATTTTGATTTGTCTTTGATCAAGAAGGGTTAGGCTTGTGCAAACTGCAGTACATCTAGAATCTCAATTGTCGACGTTTGCCAGACAACGGCTTTGCCCAGGGCCTAGGGCACTGGCCACAAATCTTTTCAATTAATACCACTTGACCAAATAACCAAGATGCTAAATTGGCCAAACTAACAGACTGCAGTGTTTTATAGGATCGCTTAAGAACTTTAACAGAAATGTTTTAACAACATTAACAACAATTTGGTTTCAGTTAATAAATATATCGAAAAACACATTTTATCATCAGTAACCAAAATTGTAGTATCTAGCATTGAAGTTGTTTATATTATGCTAACATCTAAGAGACAAAAAAAAAATAAGCTAATTGATTGGCCTGGTGAATAGATTTTAACCCAAGACCACCATGTAAAGTTGCACAGGCTATGCACTATACCACCTCAAGAACTCCATGTGTATAGCCATGATGTGAGCATGCCTCCAAAACTGCACAGCACAGCAACCATGGCTTCAACAAATTCACTCCTCCCCAACCTAAGACCCCTGTCATCATATTAATTGCCCATTTCTCTCTGACCATGGACTTTTTCTCTGACCATTCCCCAAAGCCATCACCATCCTGTCCTTTTCAGAACCCTATAACAAGACCCTGTTTGTTAATGCATTTCCATTCCATTCTCTGACTGTCCTGCCTGCTAACCCCCAACCCCTCTCTGCCAAGAAAAGAACGCACATCCTAACACTGACATGTTGTGCAAACAAGTCTTTTACCTAAGAACTACTGCAGGTGCAGGAATCCAGCACTGTGAAGGCTGGAATGGGGAAGTTTATCAGCAGCAGATGGGGCATACCTGATGGAGAAATTCCAAAGAGGGATAATAAGACTCTGCCTGCCTCCTTCATGGAAATATACTCTGAGGTGGAAATGTATACAGTGTTCCCATAAGGGGCTTAGAACCATCATAAATGCATCATGCACAGATACGGCATAAACGTGGGGATGGAGGGTCACAAGTGGCTGGTGCGTTAAGGACTCCCAGGCTGTAGGTGACCCCCTGGGATGTCATCATACCACTTAGCATCCCCATTATTCTTTTTAATTAAAATGAAATTAACATAATATAAAATTGATCATTTTAAAAGGAACAATTCAGTGGCATTCAGTACGTTCACAATGTTGAGCAACCACCACCCCAATCTAGTTCCAGAACATTCCACCACCCCAAAAGAAAGTCCCATACCCATTAAGCAGCGACTCCCCATTCTCCCTCCCCCATCTCTCACCCTGACCTTTGGCAACCACTAATCTGCTTTCTGTCTCTTTGAATGCCCCTATTCTGGGCATTTGATATAAATGGAATCGTACGACATGTGACCTTTTGTATCTGCCTTCGACTTAACATAATGTTTTTGAGGTTCATCCAGGTTGTAACATGTGTCAGTCTTCCACTCTTTTTTATGACTGAATAATGGTCCAATATGTGGAGAGACCACATTTTGTTTATCCATGCCTCCAATAATGGACATCTGAGTTGCTTCCACTTTTTAGCTATCATGAATAATGCTGCTACAAACATTTGTGTAGAACTATTTATTGAGCGCTGTTTTAGGCTCTCTTGGGTATATACCCAGGAATGGAATTGCTGTGCATCTTCATCATGATATCCTCTCGTTTTTCCAGCCTTTATTCTGAATCTTTTTAGAGGCCAAGGAAAGCCAACTTTTCCTGTAAATAAGCAGATAGTAAATATTTTAGGCTTTGCAAGCCAGATGGTCTCTGATGCAACTACTCAACTCTGCCTTTGTAGCATGAAGCAACCACAGACAATCTGTAAAAAGTTTATGGCTCTTCAATAAAAGTTTATTGACAAAAACAGACAAAGGGCCAGATTTGGGCCTCAGGCTGTGGTTTGCCCACCCCAGCTCTAGGACAAGCCCAAGTGGATGCAGCCTCTTCCAAGCGCCCCATTTCACAGGAGAGGCACCTCCTCCAATCCAGCTTTCTATTGCCAGTGAGGATGAGCAAAGGAGATGGACCTAGCCTGTGGCAGAAGAGAGTTGAGGAACTTCCTTTGAAGCTGATTATGAAATATATGAAATCTTGGGATGTGCTTCTGCTATGAACAGTGGCATTGTGCTCTCTGTTGATGTTTAAGAGTCAGGCTACCATCTTTCAGGTGGTTTTTGAGAATAAAAGTTTGTTGAGTCCTTTGACCAATCTCTTGGTGTCCTTTCTAACATTCACCCTTTCTGAGATTTATCAGGGGAAAAAGGGCCGCTCATGCTCAAAAGCTCATTCACCCAAGAAGCATTTACTGAGCCTTTACTGTGTGCAGGCGCTATGCTAAATCTTAAGTATTTAAAATGATGCATTCCTGGAGGCTTTCTTTGGCAAGTTGGCTTGGATACCTCTAGTAATGGGGTGCTCACTACCTACACAGGGCATCCTACCCCATGACTGGGCAGTTCTTTGCTCCTCAGAAGTACCTAAACCTCACCAGTATGCTTACACACCTCCCTCCCACCAGTCAAATATCAACAGGCACCCCCACCATAAACAGGTACACAGAGAACAGGTGAGGAAATGAGGAAATAGCAAGCAAACCAACAAAGAAACACTGACTGCAGCTCTTCTCACTCCTGGTATTTCTAAAAAGCAGAACGAAATCAATTTCACACCCAAGACATCTTGAAATGTTCCCAAACTTGGGCAAAGTTGACAACTGAATTCTAAGGAACTGCTTCCCATTAAGAAGAAGATATTAGGAAAGAAAATTATCAGAACTCTTTGTTTAAACCATGGTCTCAGTCAGGCATGGTGACTCAGGCCTATAATCCCAGAACTTTGTGGGGCTGAAACGGGCAGATTGCTTGAGCCCAGGAGTTAAAGACCAGCCTCAGCAATGCACCGAGATCCGATCTCTACAAAAACTTTAAAACTTAGCTGGGCACGGTGGGGTGAACCTGTGGTACCAGCAGCTACTCAGAAGGCTAAGGAGGGAGGATCGCTTGAGCCCAGGGGGTCAAGCCTGCAGTGAGCCATAACTGCACCACTGCACTCCAGCCTGGGCAACAGAACAGAGTGACACCCTGTCTCAAAAAACAAAAACAAACAAATAACCTCGTCTCCAGAAAAGGCAAATGAGAGGCTGGACAGCACAGAGATGAAAAACGCAGGCCTTGGGGCCTGGCAGGTCTGGGTTTGAAGGCTGCTCTTTTTCCCTTTAGCTGGGGGACCTGGGGCACGTCATTTCTTAGAGGAGGCAGTGTTTCCTCAACTGTAAAACCAGGTTAGAATAGTACCAATTGCATAGGATGGCCGTGGGATGGAATGAGACACGCCATCTGTAGTGGCCACACGGAGCCATGAGCTATTACTAAGTCAGCAGGCCTTCCCACCTGGCCAATGTCTTGTGGCTAAACAGAAGGTGGTGCAGAAACACCGCAGAGATGGCTCATAAGTGCCACAGAGGGGCTACGGATTCAATTAAAAGAAAAAAATAAAGTCTGGAGGAAATGGAGGCAGGCAGAAGTCAGGGACAGGAGAAAAGGGGAAGAAGCACAACTGAGGCATCCAAATGCAGAAGCCACTAGAAGCGGCGCCCCAACCCCACCCCTGCAAGAGCCTCCAAGAAATACTTGGCTGCATCACAGGCTTCACCTCTTCCTGCCCACACACCTGCAAGATCCTGTTCTCAAGCTGCAGTCTGTGCGGAGTCGCAACCCACGAAACAGTTACGAAATCCATTCCAATGTCTGCAGCCAGCAATGGATAAACGTGAAACTAGAATAGGTCAGAGTGCTTAGCACATCTAGGGGAAGTACTGTATTGTGTTAAACCTTTTCAGTAATATGCACACATGTAGACCTGCTCATGTCATCTACATAAGGATATAGGCACACTTACACAGACTAGAATCAACACTGTCAGCGCGCAGTGTGCATAATGTATGATAAGAGTCAGTACTGGTTGGGCGCGGTGGCTCGTGCCTGTACTCCCAGCATTTTGAGGCCAAGGTGGGAGGATGTGATGAGAACAGGAGTTCAAGACCACCCTGGCCAATATAGTGAGACTCTGTCTCAAAACAACAAAAAAAAAGGTGAAAAAAAAGAGTATTATTCAGATAAACCTTTCCTATTATTATATATATGTATTCGCAATGTATATATCCATATATTCACACATATATACATATTTTGTTAAATTGTTTTTGGTTTTACACATATGTATATGCACACACACAGTGGAACACGGGCTTCTTGCTGTGAGTTACGGTCAGGGAGACTGAAGCCACTGTCTAAAGC
Source organism: Theropithecus gelada (assembly GCF_003255815.1). Lineage (NCBI taxonomy): Eukaryota > Metazoa > Chordata > Mammalia > Primates > Cercopithecidae > Theropithecus > Theropithecus gelada. The sequence goes on along the minus strand of NC_037670.1, from coordinate 23,902,692 downwards.
ACCTTTCAGGAGTGGCTCCCAGGGCTCCGGGAGCCCCTGAGAGGGAAAACTGCTTGGAGCCCCTGGCAGTTCTATCCTGTGGCCCCACTGTGCTGCCAGGGAGCGCGGGCAGGGCAGGGGGAGCAATGGGATGTTCATTTATTTCCTGAAGAGGCCAGGGCATAACATTAATTCTAAATGTAACAATTCAATTCCAATTAAAACTCAATTTTAAATGTGAAAGTCTCTAATAGGTACCAACCGACGTCTCTCTGCATCCATGAGAACTTCCGGGTCCCCTACGTCAAAGTTATAAGCAAAGCTCGCACCAGAGAAAGTTCCGATTTTTCATGAACCTGAGTTGGATTCTCAGGAACCAGAGATTAGAGTATTGATTCTTCCAGCATCCAGCACATCTGATAGCACCCGGGGGGTTATAAACGGCCACAAATCCTGTGAAATATCAGCCCAGAGAACACAATCTTTATTTTACAACACTTACAAAGAGATCCCCCAAGGTTTATTTTTAAAATAAATAACATTATAAAAAGCAATTTTAGTCACCAGCCTGTTGTTACAGCAAAATATCTGAGCCCCAGACTCCTAGGCAGACGCCATCACCAGCCTGTGTGTGATTAGGAAAACGGGGTCTGGTGAGGGTGGTGCCCCACTCAGTTGAGAGGCTCCCCTCTCAATCCCTGTCCATTTATCCTGCTGGGAGCTCTGTGGTTTGGGTCTCTATGTCTTCCTTTTCTTGAAGTGTTCGATTTTTCCCCAAGTCAAAAAGGGTGGCATCCTTCTAAGTTACCAGCTAAGAACATCAAAACCCCCAGGGCTCCATGTCCCGCTAAAGGTCAGGGCGAGGCCTCCGCCCCTCAGCACCAGCCCTCCCTCTCCTTCCCCCTCCGAAAGGAGGGCCAGGTGTGGTGGCTCACGTCTGGAATCCCAGCACTTTGGGAGGCCGAGGTGAGCAGATCATGACATCAAGAGATCGAGACCATCCTGGCCAACATGCTGAAACCCCATCTCTACTAAAAATACAAAAATTAGCTGGGCATGGTGGCGCATGCCTGTAGTCCCAGCTACTTGGGAGGCCGAGGCAGGAGAATCGATCGAACCTGGGAGGCGGAGGTTGCAGTGAGCCGAGATGGCGCCACTGCACTCCAGCCTGGTAACAGAGCAAGACCCCATCTCAGAAAAAAAAAAAAAAAAGGAGGAGGAGGAGGAGGACTATGAGGACAAGGAGGAGGAGGAGAAAAAGGAGGAGGAGAAGGAGGAGAATAAGGAGGAGGAGGAGAAGAAGAAGGAGAAGGAGGAGGCAGAGAAGGAGGAGGAGGAGGAGAAGAAGGAGAAAGTGAAGGAGAAGGAGAAAGTGAAGGAGAAGGAGAAGGAGAAAGTGAAGGAGAAGGAGAAGAAGAAGAGGACAGGTGCCAGGCAGACATTCCTAGTAGGAAAGCTCTCATTCAAGGGGTCTAATCACAGACCCCCAAAGTGTCCTGTCTGTGGACAGAATTCCAGCAGTCTGGAACTTGCATAGAGAAAAAACAACTTTTTTTTTTCCCCACTAATCTCTAGCTGAACATTAATATTTCCTTCCATCATGAACATACACAACAAGTCACAGAAGCAAGAACAGTACCTGGCACTTGGTCACCATTTAGAAATCACAGCTACTTTCATATGACACTACGTCTGTTCCATGAGTCTCAGAATAGCGTTCGTGCCCATCACTACATGGAAATGAGAGTAGTTATCAGAACTGTTGATAGATCTATGAAAACATTAATTTTTTAAAGAGCACAAATTAAAACAAATATTTGGGTAAATATGTATCAGTGTAATTGATTTCCTTTGTAACCCAGAGTGTTTTATTTTATACATTCAAAAGCATTCTCCTATTAAGGGGCCCATAGAGGTCATGGCACCCAAAGAGGAAGGAACCCCCTGCCCTCACCAAAAACTCAGCTCACGGGGCCGACACACACAGGAGACCCCTAACCAAGGCTGTGGGCCACATGGGTGCAGACTCTGAGAGAGGCTGCGGGGAGATGGTTGCTCCTCGGTCATCCAGCAGCATCTTCGCCATATTCACACTTTATAGTAACTAAACTGACTCAAAGCGTTTTGTGGAGCAGAAATGGCTGACGGTAATCTCTTTTTTCTCACATAACAGTTTACGGACAGTATGCAAGCCATTGCACTAGAACCCAACTGCTAGGCTGGCAGGCTGGGTATGTTGTCATTTCTTAAATAAAGAAGCTGAGACGCAAAGGAAAGTAATGCTTTGTTCAGAGTCATTGAATCCATCTGCTGGTGGCAGAGCGAAGCCTCGCAGCTGTCTTCTGACGCCAAGTCCCGGCACCTGGCTGGGCTGCCGCTCCAGGTGCGGGCATACCTTGCACCTGCGGGCATATACCGCGCATGCGCCCTGTGCTGGCCCCGCCCCTCTGGCCCCGCCTTCCACACCCGTGCCCAGCCCCTTGGTATGAACTTAGGTTCATGGGACACCCTGTGACGATGATCATTAGGACAAGTATGCACTTGTTTATTGTCCTGGGAGTCCCTTGGCTTCTCACAAGCTTGAAGCGCTGCGCCCCCCCCCATTGTCCCAGTGCCATGACAAGCCATGCAAAGGTAAACAATAGCAATAACTAATGGTCACTAGGCGGGACGGTCCACTTTCCCCAGAATATCTGCAAAAATGCATGCCAAAGGTAGTACGCCATTTCTATTTCCCGACCCGCTGCTGCACTTACAGTCCTCCTGCTTCTTCTCCAGCTGGGTCTCCCAATAAAATCCAAGGCCTGGAGAGGGAGGGTTCTGGCTCCTGGCCCCTGTCACTGGGCTGGCCCGGATGGTGGCCTGGCGATGCCGGGGGAGCCAGCTTCATGCACACCAGTCCTCTCATCTCCCCGTGCAGGGAGTAGGAAGGACACTTTTCCTCCCATTTTACAGATTCAAAAACAGCCCACCAGTGTGTGTGCAAGCCAGGTTGGCACCTGAGTCCCCACCCTCCCCTCTTGGTTCAATGTAGGACAACAAGGGCTCATGGACTCCATGCCTGCTGCATGAGACTGAATTATCCTTCCTCTCTGTTTTACAGTCAAGATCCCCCCACAAAAGGACTTTCTGGCAAAAACAGCTCTTTGTCCTCTTCCCCTGTCTTCTGACCTCTTAAACTTCCCTCCAGCTTCTGGAACTTCTTTGAAGGGAATCTCCCTAAACTACTCGTCACAGAATTACATGGGGTGGAGCTGGAACATTTTTGCTTAGGATGCAAGATCCTGTTTAAACTGCACTCTGTTTCGAAGCTCTGGTGTTTAGCCTCTCTCTGTCTCCTGGGCTTGTGGGGGTAGGCAGGGGTGGGAGTGGCGTGACTCACTGCAGTAGGTTGCATATAAACCTTGTTGGTGCAAGATGGGTGAGTATTCAGGTGCACATATTTGAAAGACCACCTGCATATCATCAGCCCTTGGATAGCATCTCTACTTTCTTGGGAGATTGGAGGTAAGGATACAAAATGCTGCAGAGACTCACCGAGTCTCCAAGCAAGAAAAGAGTCAACAGCAGCTGAAAGTTGCGGGGCAGGGGATGGTGAAGTTCAGGACCTAGCCCTGTTGAGCTTGAGCAAGGTCAAAATTTTCCTGACATCTTCTGGGTATTTCCACAGTTGAGAATGCTAAATGGTGTGGGCAGGTTGCTGGGTGCCAAGTACAACATGATGGACAGCTGGGCACTTACTGGACCCACGCTAGTGACTGTACTGCTGTGTGGCCAGTCCTGGCAGTGGGAGGTGGGAGATAACCAGGGCTTCACAAAGAGAGAACAGATATTTCCTCCACAGTGAAGGAGGAGCTGCCACTCCCACCTTCTCTCCACCTTCTGGCCAGTGTCTCTAACATGCTCAGCACAAGTGTCAACACCTGGGGTGCTTGCTAAAGACCCTGTCCCACAGCTACAGAAGCCAGCTTCCCACTCTGGGGAGCTGCAGTTCAACAAACACCCCCCTATGCCCATGGTTCCCGAATACTGATGGGCATCAGAATCTCCAGACACTTGTCAAAAATCCACGCCTTTCCATTTACCCCAGTCTATGAATCAGCATCTCCAGAAACCAGGCCAGATGATTCTCAGGCATCTAAAGTTTGAGATCCTACTTTGGATGAGTGATTTTCAAAGTGTAGTCCCCAGACAAGCAGCACCTGTGTCACCTGGGCGCTTGTTAGACATGCACATTCTGGGGCCCCACCCCAGACCTCCGGAGTCAGAAACTCGGGACGGGGCCCCGCCCTCCAGGTGAGAGCCACTGGAGTAGACTGTGAGCTTCCCAAGGCCAGGGACTTGTCCTGGTCACAGCTTAGAGTGTGGGACTTGGTGCTGAGTCAGCACTGGGGCTCTCCCTGGCTTCTAAGAGAAGTGAATGAGTTTTGCTCACCACTGACTGCCCAGGAGACCCCACCTGGGCCAGAAGGAGCTGCCTGCTGTCTCCCTCTCCCAGGTGCCAGAACACAGCTCCTTGGGTGCCTGTATTTGCAGGGAAGGCTGCTGTATGGGGAGAGAGCAGGCTTTGCCCTCAGTCTGGCTAACTTCTTACAGCTCCAATTTCATCTATCTTTCTCTGCAGCTGCAAAAGAATTGCCCCGTGCCTTATGCATTTCGCCTCAGAGTCCCACGAGTGCAATGTCCAATGTGGGGTGTGCTTTCTCTACTTGCTTACAGCACAGAACAAATATACCTCTGCTCCTATATGAACATGAACTGCTCATTCTAGTGATGGCTCTGAACAAAGCCGGGGGGCCCCTTTAAGTTGGCTTGAACGTTTGCATTTCTGTTCCAGTCCTTCTCATTTACAGAGAACACATGGAGCCCTCCAAGCCCCTGCCACCCCTTTCCAGTCCTATTCCGCTCTTCCCTCACCCTTCCCAGACCAGCTCAAGCACCCCTCATCCGGGAAACTTCTCTAGCCCTTTCCAGCCCTGGCTGATCCACCTGCTCTCCAAAGGTGAAGAAGCCGTTGCCTTCCATGAGTATTTGGCACTTTGGGGCTCTCTTGAACCTTTGTCTTATTTCCCCACTAAAAATGATAGTCTGATCAGGGCAGGGTCAATATTTATTGTTTTATTTTCATTCCATCAAATTACTCAGCACCCCAGAGAGTTTTGATCATGAAGGTGCTCAGTAAGTGTTGGACGGCAGCATAGAGGTCAAGCACAAAAGCAAGAAACCACATGGCCACTGCTGCGGATGAGTGTCTCTGGATGTGCCCACACCCTTAGAATGGTTCCAGATCAACTGGGCATCTGTCCAGCAGCCTAGGAGTGGGCTTTGGATCCTTTACAAAAACAAGAAGGCAGTAGCACCCCTTGAAAACTATGCTGCCTTACAGTTAACCTGCCTCTAAGGTACAGGCCCTTCCAATCTGCTGTCTAGCAGGGAGAAGGGGGCCAGGCGTGGTGGCTCACACCTGTAATCCCAACACTTCGGGAGGGCAAGGTGGGTGGATCACTTGAGGTCAGGAATTCGAGACCAGCCTGGTCAACATGGTGAAACCCCATCTGTACTAAAAATACAAAAATTAGCCGGGCGTGGTGATGCACACATGTAATTCCCAGCTACTCAGGAGGCTTAGGCAGGAGAATCACTTGAACCAGGGAGACAGAGGTTGCAGTGAGCCGAGATCACGCCACTGCACTCCAGCCTGGACAACAGAGCGAGACTCCGTCTCAGAAAAAAAGAAAAAGAAAAAAAAAGCAGGGAGAAGGACCTTGGAATAGGCTTCATCAGACCTGTGTTCAAATTAATCACTACGTATTATTAATATCAGAATAAAAGTTAGCCTTCAGCTGACCTCCGCCACTGCTCTCCGCTGGCCCACCCTGGAGGGATCGGCTCTGCACCCTGGATTTCTGCCCTTCCTGCACCCTCCCAGGAAGACGCTGCCTCTGCCCTGTGTTGGGGGGCATTTGAGTTTGGAGATGAAGGAGAACTGGGAAGAGAAGACAGGAAGAGCTTCAGTCATGGCCGGAGAGACGCACTGGAAAGGAGGGCAGAAGAATGCAGTCAGAGAGTGTGGGAAAATTGGAATGCCGGAAGAAGGAGAAATGAAATGAGAAGAGGTGCTGGGGATAAGTTGGACCCCCGTTAATGTACTTCCAGAAGTGCAAATAAATGATGGGATTTCCTTTACATTGATCTTCGATGATCAAACTGTGCTTCTTAAACTAAACATGATTCTCAGAGACAGTCACGGCTGCAATGTGGTTACAATGATGATGAGGAGCCTTTCTTGGCCCTGGAGCTAACTACATCCCACGCAATTGGCCCCGAGACAGGTACTGCTGTCATAATGACCTTGCAGGTGGGGACAGTCAGGCAGACAAGAGGTTGCCCCAGGCCCCACAGCTGGCCAAGGCAAAGCCCAAATTGGAGTTCATGCTGGTGCCAGGTCGGTGCTGTCAGACACTCCTGTCCTGTCTTTAGGCAGGGCCAGCCCCTCCCCATGCAGGGCTCCAGCCAGGCTCTCACCCCTTTCCCTAAAAGTGAACCAGATCCAGGACCAACAGCTGGAGACAGCACTCTGGGAAGCTGATCCCCAAGTTGACATCTGAGGCTCAAACTGTCTCTGATTCAACCCCACGAGGAGCCAGCTGGGGTCTGAGCCGGGGCAGCAGGGACAGAGCTGCCGCTGGGGGTCTGCTGCCAGCGGGCATCGCCGTGGAGGGCACAGCCTGCGGGCGGAATGGAAACCAGACAGGGGCTCTCCAGGCCCACCGGGCCGGCCATCCGGAGGGTCTGCAGCTAATTAAGACTGAAGGGAGCACTGAATAACCCTTTTGTGGATCAAAAGCACTCTGTTGGAAACCCAGCTGACAACTCCAACAAAATTGACTTCATGGTTTCTTATGAGAAAACTGTGAATACATCGAGGACTGAAGAAGCGCTTTGTTCCAGACCTTCGTGGGAGCACCAGAGATTCGGATTACAAAGCGGCCCTGCCCGGCTGCAACAAACAGCGCCTGGCTGAAGTCAAGGCTGTCTCGGTGTAGGAAAGCCAGAAATAACACATTACACCGAAGCCGGGGCACGGTGTGGCCACGACTGCTCGCTCGTGTGCTTCATTTACAGAAAAGGACACACATATCCCACCCCAATCCGATCAGAACCAGACAAGAATGGAAGGCTGGGTACAAAGCACACTGAGCCCCTCCCCCAAGAGGGTCTCCACTGAGCCTGTATCAGGATGGGTATATCCCTTCGCCTCTGCACTCCAGGCTGCACTTGGGAATCACCCAGAGCTTCAAACACGCTCCATGCCAGGATCCCAGCCCCAGGGATGTAATGTAATTGACCTGGGTGCAGCCTGACGTCAGCATTTGTAGGAGCTGCCTGGGTGTCGTGGGTTGGATGGTGTCCCCCACCAGAAGATATGTCCACCCAGAACCTCCAAATGTGACTTGACTGGAATAAGGGTCTTTGTAGATGTCAGTAACCCTTTTCCCACTTGACCAAAAATACTCCCCGGCAGCATTTACTGGAAGATAATTTGGCTACAAAATGCCTTGGTTTTATTATTATTTTCAAATCGCTCTAGTATATTGACTTTGGAAACAAAACACATCATTCCATTTATAGCATTCTGGTTTTAGTAGTGGTATTTCCATTTACAAAACTATAGTAACTCTCGAGTGCTGAAAATGTCACACCCTAGAAAATGCAGCATTCCTACACGTGATGTTAACGTCGTTCTTGAGCCATTATTGGCCAGAGATTCATTTGATGAATCCGATTCTTCCGAAACAGATGATTCTGATGATTTAGACGATTCTGATGTTAGTTCTGTGTAGAAATAACTCCAAGAACAGTTTCTGTATTTTATTTTCACATTAAAAATCCATCAGACTTGCTTCAGCCTCAAAGAGCACGTTTATGTAAAAAATGAGTACTGGCAGCAAGCTGCACTTTATTTTCTAAACAAGAAAAGGGTGAAGGTAAAGATCTCTAGATGAGATCATCCTGGACGAGGGCAGGTCCTAAATCCAATGACTCGTGTCCTCATAGGAGACAGAAAAGGAGACCCTGCAAACAAGGCCGTGTGAAGACAGAGGCAGAGACTGGAGTGATGCTGGTTCCATACAAGGAAGGCCAAGGATGGGGGTCACCAGGAACAGGAGGGAGGCCTGGAACACATGCTCCTGTGCAGCTGCCAGCAGGGGCCACCCTGCCCACACCTTGACTTTGGCCTTCAGAACTGTGAGGGAGCAAATTTCTGTGTTCTAAGCCAGCGGTCCTCAACTTTTTTGGCACCAGGGACCAGTTTTGCGGGAGACAATTTTTCCACACACAGAGGGGATGGTTTTAGGATGACTCAAGGGCATGACGTGTATCATGCACTTTATTTCTATTATTATTACACTGTAATATGTAATGAAATCATTACACAACTCACCAGAATGAAGAATCAGAGGGAGACCTGAGCCTGTTTTCCAGGAACTAGGCAGTCCCATCCTAGGGAGATGGAGACAGTGACAGATCATCAGGCATTAGATTCTCATAAGGAGCACACCGCCTAGATCCCTCGCAGTTCACGATAAGCTTCAAGCTCCTTTAAGAATCTAATGCCACCACTGATCTGACAGGAGGTGGCGCTCAGGCAGTAATGGTCACTCGCCTACACTCACCTCTTGTCCAGTACTGGTCCATGGCCCGGGGTTGGGGACCCCTGTTCTAAGTCACCCAGGTTGTAGTGGTTTGTTACAGCAGTCCCAGGAAACTCATTCAGCAGGTGGATTTGGGTGGCCCTAATCTAATAAGACTGATGTCCTTATAAGAAGAGGGGATTAGGACACAGACACACACAGGCGGATAACGCTGTGAGGGTTCAGCGAGAAGAGGCCTTCTACAAGCCAAGGAGAGAGGCCTCAGGAGGAATCAACTCTGCCCACACCTTGATCCAGGGCTCCAGCCTCCAGAACTGGGAGGAAACAAACGTCTATTGCTTAAGCCACCAGTCCGTGGTGTTTTGTTAGGTGGCCCTCGCAGACTCATACACTAGGTACTTGATGTATGTTATTTTACCTGATCCTTATGGCAATTTTGTAAGTTGTGTTTAGGCCCTGCATGGTAGCTCACACCTGTAGTCCTGGAGCCAGGAGTTTGAGACCAGCCTGGACTACATAGAGAGACTCAATCTCTGAAAAAATTAAAAATTAGCCAGATGTGATGGCACATGCCTATAGTCCCAGCTACTCAAGAGGCTGAGGTGGGAGGATCACTTGAGCGCATGAGTTCCAGGCTGCAGTGAGCGGTGATGGTGCCACTGCACTCCAGTAGCCTGGACAACAAAACAGGACCCCATCTCTAAAAAAAAAAAAAAAAAAAGGAAGTTGTTGTTTTATTATTACTCCCTTTTTGCAAATGAGGAAAATAAATATAAAAGGTTAAGTGGCCCATCCAAACTCACATATATGGTAAATGTCAGAGCCAGGATCCAACATGGCCTATCTCAGGTCACAGCTGGCGCCAGGGTCCCCGGTTCTGGGTGGCACCCCCTGGATGTAGCGGCCTTCGAGGCTGGGAAGTGCTCCCTCCCAGCGGGTAGTCTAGAGCCGGTGATGCTCACTGCTTTGCCACCCTCGGGCCTAGAACAGAGGGCTTTGCACGTGTCTCACATCGTCTCAGGGCTGTTTAGTCCCAGGTTGAGGGTAAGAGGAAGGAGGAGCCCCCAAGGCCACAGCTGGGGTCCTCAGTGAACATCCGGGGGCAAGAAAACCTCCAGAAGGTACACTTTCCATCAGCAGCCTGGGGGGGAACGATACTTTTCTATGAAGAAAAGATGCATTCACTTAAAACAGGAACGAGATTTAGTTCCCTTTAATAAGCACTGCCCATATTCTATATTGAAATAGGCTGTTTTTCAGTATTTTACCCAGAGTAGCTAACTTGATCCCCAAAACACACCAGCAAAATAAGTAAAGGAAGAATCCCTCCATTTTATAAGAAAATCTCAGGCTCAGAAACGTCTGTGTTTGGGAGGGTGCGGTGGCTCACGTCTGTAATCCCAGCACTTTGGGAGGCCGAGGCAGGTGGATCACGAGGTCAGGGGTTTGAGACCAGCCTAGCCAACATGGTGAAACCCCATCTCTACTAAAAATACAAAAATTAGGCAGGCGTGGTGGTGGGCACCTGTAGTCCCACCTACTCAGGAGGCTGAGGCAGGAGAATTGCCTGAACCTGGCGGGTGGAGGTTACAGTGAGCCGAGATCATGCCACTGAAGAAATAGCTGTGCTCTCTGCCTCAGCTTCGTCTCTGCAAAACAGTGCCCCGGCCTCCCGGGCTGTGGGGAAGACAAAATGAGGCAATGGACCCAAATGACAGGCACAGCAGTCACCAAGTAAGTGTTCAGTTAAAGGCCATGCATGACAATTTGTGCCCAAGGTCTTAGCACTAATTAGAGACAAAGCCAGGACCAAGCCCCCTGGATTCTAGAACCTTCTGTACTCAGCACAACACTCTCTGCACCCTGCCTTTTTTAGGAAGTTGATTCATAAATTCAAAAACAGCCCAACTCAGATGGTCACACTCCCCTGTCCCCTCCCCTCTCTCAGGCCCAGCCCCTGGACACTGACCACTCCCCACTCTGCTCCTCCTCCCACCAGCCCCATGGTGGGGAAGGCCGGGCAGTTCCCTAGCATTCAGCTGGCTCCTAAGTGTCGTTGAGTGATTTCATGAATGAGCAACTACCCTGATTACTCTGATTACTCTCAAGGTTCAATTTTGATTTTTTAATTTCTATGTCTCATAGTTAGTATTGCCAGTAAGAAACAAAAGCCTGATTTATAGATTAAAAGACAAATCTTCTCCATGGCTCAATAAATATTGACTCATGAACACAAGATAAATACCACTTAGTAGGAGCACTGTATGAACAACAAGAGGTTGAACATATACATTGGAGATGCGAGCTAACTCCCTGCGTTGAAAAAGTAGGTCATTTGGGCCGGGCGCGGTGGCTCATGCCTGTAATCCCAACAGTTTGGGAGGCTGAGGCGGGTGGATCACAAGGTCAGGAGATTGAGACCATCCTGACTAACACAGTGAAACCCCGTCTCTACTAAAAATACAAAAAATTAGCCAGGCATAGTGGCATGTGCCTGTGGTCCCAGCTACTCGGGAGGCTGAGGTAGGAGAATCGTTTGAACCCGGGAGGTGGAGCTTGCAGTGAGCCAAGATCGTGCCACAGCACTCCAGCCTAGGACAATTTATTTTTTTTTTTTTTTATTACCTGGGAGACAGAGTCTTGCTCTGTCGCCCAGGCTGGAGTGCAGTGGCACGATCTCGGCTCACTGCAAGCTCCGCCTCCCGGGTTCACGCCATTCTCCTGCCTCAGCCTCCCAAGTAGCTGGGACTACAGGCTCCCGCCACCTCGCCCGGCTAGTTTTTTTTGTATTTTTTAGTAGAGACGGGGTTTCACTGTGTTAGCCAGGATGGTCTCGATTTCCTGATCTCGTGATCCGTCTGTCTCGGCCTCCCAAAGTGCTGGGATTACATGGCCTAGGTCATTTTGAAGTAACAGCAGAGCAGAAACTCTTTAACATGGGAAGATGCTCATAATAAATTGGTGACAAACACTACGTATACTAGGCCCCTCAAGTTAGGAAAGATCTACCCCAAATCCTTAGCAGTGTATTTGAGTGCAGAGAGTAATGTGGATGTTTTACCTTTTAATTGATCTGTATTTCCTACAATGAGCAAACAATAGGACTTTCAAAACAAAATAACTTTATTTAAATAAAATTAAGCAAGATGTAGTGGCTCATGGCTATAATCTGTTATCTGAGAGGCTAAGGCAGGAGGATCTCTTGAGGCCAGGAGGTTGAGACCCACCTGGGCAACATAGCAAGACCCCATTTCTACAAAACGACAGCAAAAAAAGTAGCTGGACGTGGTGGCAAGCACCTGTAGTACCAGCTGCTCAGGAGGCTGAGGCAGGAAGATCGTTTGAGTCCAGGAAGTCAAAGCTACAGTGAGCTATGATCAAGATGCTGCACTCCACCCTGGGCAACAGAGTGAGATCCCATCTCTAAAAAAATGAAAAATCAAACGTCTAAAAAAAAAAAAAAGTAATAAAGGCCAGCACAATGGCTCACGCCTGTAGTGCCAGCACTTTGGGAGGCTGAGGTGGATGGATCACGAGGTCAGGAGTTCGAGACCAGCCTGACAAACATGATGAAACCCCGTCTTTACTAAAACACAAAAATTAGCCAGGCGTGGTGATGGGCACCTGTAATCCCAACTACTCGGGAGGCTGAGGCAGGAGAACCGCTTGAACCCGGGAGGTGGAGGTTGCAGTGAGCCGAGATTGCACCACTGCACTCCAGCCTGGAGGACAGCGCAAGATTCCCTCTCAAAAAAAAAAAAAAAAAAAAAAAACAAAAAAAAAAAAACTCCTAATCTTCTGTGTCTGTGTGGCAAGCTATGAACTCCTTCTCCTTCTCAGAAGAATGTTTTTAAATGCATTAAATAAAGCATGAGGTGGGGAGACTTCCGAAGGAAACCAATGATACTAAAACATACAGAATTATCAAAACAGTTCTTATGCTTCTGTTATAAGAATAGATGGGCTACTTTAACATATTAAATAGCAAGAGCTAGCAGCAAGTCTAGTGAACTGGGTACTTGGAAGCAGCAGCGATGAGCATAGCAGTATTTCTGGATAGCTGTAACACTGTGTGCCAGTATCTGGGGTTTCTGTCGTGACCACGTGGCAGGAGCTGCTGCCACTGCTGTCTGATGCTCGCCCCACAGTGGAAGGAGATGCTAAATTCCGTTATGCGTTAGAGGTCAGTGAAAAGGAAGATGCAGTTTGTTCCTGTCCAGGCACAAGGACCCTTGAATTTGTCCGTGGTTAAGAACAGCTCATCCAGGAACAGAGCGAGAGGCCGGGCTGTGCGTCCTCACCTCCTCTCCCCACCTTCGCATCCTCCTGGCTGCCTTGCGTTTCCTCTGCGGGCCTGGCTGAGCACACACACAGGCCTGGGGGAGACCGCAGTCACCGAGGGGCTGTCCGGCTGCAGAGACACATCTTCAGCCACATCTTCTGTAGAACAGTCACTATGGGATGACGGTGACTGGACAGTGGCTCCGTGCAGTCAGTATCTTTTGCAAAGATTTCCACCACATGCATCCTCCGCAGCCAACTCCAGCTGAGGCAGGATAGACCCTGGGCCAGTTGGGGCTGCCCAGCAGGTGTAGCCTGCTGCCTTCACCCCACACCTGCCACAAAATGAATCGGCCCCCTTTCCCTGTAACCCCAAGAAAAGCCTCAGGAGGAAGAAGGTGCTCATATAGAGAGAATGAAGGGATACTGCTCCTCATTCCCCACATGGCATAGCCCAGGTGTAGAAAGTGGCCAACATCCATTTAGGAAGCCCTGTTTCCCTAGCTGGGAGGGGCCCTGTCCTGCGGAGGAGGCCACTAGAAGGGACAAAATCATTTTGGAAGGAGCCAAGAGTAATACAGATGGCAGGTTGCCTGCCTTAGTTTAAACTGAATAAGCAAAGCCACGACCTCATCTGAGTCCCACACAAGGCACATCACTCATAAGCTAACTTTTCTCAGCTTCCCTTTAAAGCCCGTTGGCGAGTAGGCCATGCAACCACGGGCCACAGCTCATGTATAGAGAATCTGTTTGTTGGGGAGTCATCTTCAAACCCAAAGAACAAGGCAAACCCTACCCCCAAGGAACCCAGGATGACTCCTTATTTCCCCATTTCATTCTTAAAAAGTACTTCTCCCAGGTTCCGGCGGAGTGCTGCTCTCATTTTAGAAGGCTGGCTAACCGTGGGTGCAAGTCATTTCTCGAAGCAGTGTCTGTTTTTTTCTTGAATGGAATTGTTTTGTTCATTTGTTTCACTTCCTCTTTGGGGATACTAAGTACATGAGTTCCCTTTTTCCTGGTATTAGAAGTGCGTCAGTTCAAGTATGAGTACATGAAAAGTGAAGAATAAGAGGCTGGCTCCATTGGGTGATGACATGTACCTGCTACGAGATTTGGGAAGCCATGGCCTGTCATTGTTGCTCCCCCATTATTGTCCAGCGTGTCCCCAGAATGAGAGCCAGTCTCTAAAGACATGCCCATGAGCCAGGCAGCACATAACAGAAACAGGGAAGAGGTCCCTTGGGGGCTTTGTCACCTGGAAGAAATCCCAAGGCTTATCCTAAGGACATGGAAAGCTGAAGAACAGGAAGTCACTAGTCAATGGCAGGAGGAGGGCATCCAAGTCCCTATCAGCCTGGAACGCAGCCGACTGACAAGAGGTCAGTGCCACCATCTTAGCCCTGTGCTTTCTCTGCCCCTGGTAGGATTCCGAACTTTCCGAAGGCTTTGGGCGTGAATGATAGATCCTCCCTATGAAGAGGACCACATCTGATGTATTCATTTACAGCATCTCAACATGATTCAAAAATAGATCAGTAAGAACATATTTAGCAAAAAAAAAAAAAAAAAAACAAATGCAAGTCATCAGATGCAAATGATGACACAGATTTCTTCCCAGGCCTAGATATGCAAACAGAAGCAGTGCAAGGGCCGTGTACACAATCATAGTGTGGGTGCAGATAAGACAGAGAGCTTTGGCTGATGGAATTCCACACTCCATGGCCACACAGCCTACGAGGGAGTAGATCACAATTTCACCCAGAACCACAAACGAGCCTCCTGGTGTCAGTTACCTTCTTTTTCAAGAATGATGCCAAGCTCTAATCCACTCTCACTGAGTCTTTATGAGCTTAAAGTAACTGTATTTTAAAATCTGTCCCATTTAGACATGTTCCCAACCCCTTGCTCTCTGTTGGAAAAGGCACATTTCATGTTGACTATTCCCATGTCCCCCAATTCTTCTTTTCAATCCAAAAGCTGGGAACTTCTACTCTGACCACCAGAGCTTCTTTGGCAAGTGATTTTCCACTGCTACTTTCCTTGCTGTCCTTCTCTTTAAAAACCAACAGTATATGAACTCAGGATGTAGGGATCTCTTGTGTGATGCAGTAACAGGCAGAGTGAGGGGCAGCAGTGGGCTAGCAAAGAGGTGAAGGGTGAAGGAAGGCCTGGGAGCCAGGCAGACCCACCCCTTCCTGAGAATTTCCTCTGTTTTCTCATCTGGGCTGCTGAGATTAAGGAGATAAATGCATATAAAGCACTGACCGTGCTTTCTGGCCCAGGTCAGGACTCTAAACATGGGTTGCAACCATGCTGAGGACTAACCTTGGCCCAGGAAAAGGCTGGAGGAGGCCCACCCAAAAGCAGATGCTTCCCAAGGCCCGGTCACTGCACAAGAGCCAAAAGCACTCTCCAGATGGGACAGTTTGCAATGGAGGGGACCTGCTCTCCTGGAAAAGCCACCCTGAAAGCTTTCATTGGCCAGATCTGAGGGTGTTGAGGTTTGAGCCAACTGCAAAGAGGTAACCGCAGACCTTGGTTGCCAGAGAAGTCACTGTCTTTTCCAAGCAGCAGAACCACATTCGAATCCCTTGGAGCTTGTCAAGAGCCCTCAAAATCTTACTCTATGCAGAGACTGCCAACAAAAATGTGTCCCCTCGAATTATGGCACAAACTTCAGAGGGGAGGTAATTTAATGCACAGAACCACCCGCAAGGGAAGGACAGTGGATAAAATGAGAGATTCAAGAGACACATGGTGAAAAGTACCCACAGAGAAATTGTGACATTGAATAATATTAAATTGCAAAGGATTTTAAGCCCAGATAAACACCATGAGCTAATATCAGCCAAGGAAAGTATGATTCAGTCAATGGAAATAGGCAAACAGTTCAATTAATGTTTATAAACAGGCCTTTTCATCCTTTTCCCCAGAGGAGGAAACTCGAGGGGTGTGTGGCCCACAAAGTGAGGAGACAGCGGCTGACTTGAAGTCTTTGGGCTCCTCTCCAGGCTTCTGGCAAGCAGAGACCATGCCAGGGGGTCCAGAGAGGTCCAGCCAGCAGCAAAGCCCACCCAGGTCTTACCAACCAGGGTACGGGTCACCTGCTGCTTCTGATGTGACAGCTGAAACTCCCAGATACTTCTTTTTTGACACAGCCTTCACCTACTGTTCTTTGAAAGTGAACTTTTGTTTTCAGATTCTTGAAAATCTGGAAGAGAATCCCACCACAAAAGCCACTCATCCCTCCGGGTAACAGGCATTCCACCTGGGGGGGCAGCGAGAGACAGGTGTGTCCACAAAGTCCCAGGGCCCCTGGAGCATGGGAACCATGGAGGAGGGAGTGGGAGAGGGTGCACAGGAGCCCATGGGCAGACCTCAGGCTGCATGTACCAGGCCAAGGGGGTGAGTCCCACCCAGGGTAAGTGCTGGGAGCCCGTACCCTCCGAGCCTGTTTACAAGCCATGGGAGCTGCACCCACCCTCCCCATGGAGGCCCTGGGCTGTGAAAAGGAATTGCTTAAAAGTCAGGATAAGTATTGGCCTGAGGATGTCATGCTCCAATCAGAACGGGGACCGCTGTCATGGATCAGTTCATCCCCTCCCTGCAGCAGTTAGAAAAGGGGGCACCGATGCCATCATGTCAAACACCAAGATAACTGAAGTCTGCCAAGGAAGGTCCTTTCTCCCATTTCCTAACTTCAGCCTCTTCCTCCCCACGGCCTCCCTGCCCCAGGCCTGTGTGGGGCCCTCCTGCCGACCCCTCCCTCCCATCACCTCTGCACTGCCTCCCCAACACCCAGGCCTGTCCCACTTCCCAAGGCCTCGACAGAATCTGTTTCCTCTGCCTGTATCTTTCAACTCAAAGTTCATCAGATCAGTTCATTCCTCCACTGAGGCCAGAACTCCTGCTGCCTTTGAAAGCCACACATGCTTTTTCAGAAGATGACCTTTGGCAAAAAAACAATTTGTTCATTTTCCTTTGGCCTTAGCAAGATATTAGGGAAGTGAGAAACACAGCTGGGCAATGAAGTGGAAGTAAACGTTGAGGGGGACTGAGCAAGACTTAGAAGGCTCACATCATAAGCAGTGAACGTGACAGGGCACCTTCCTCCCTGGCAATGGTGGCCTGGTCCTGCCTGTGGGCTGCATGCCTTTGAGGACAGGAAGCTATGTCCCCTGGTGGCGGTGGCGGTCCCCAGTCCACACACGACCCACGTCGCAATGGCTACCATTAGACACTTGCTCCAAAGCAAAGCCAGCCCCCTCCACAAAGTCAGCCCCCTCCAATGCTGCCCTTCTTCTGCCGAGTGAGGAAGCCTCACACACACAGAGATTGCTCGTGGCATTGCTCCAACCATGGACTGCAGGTCACCGTCAGCATTTCAAAGTGTCCAGGAAGGAATCACCCTTATTGAAAAACAAAACCAATAAAACCTGCTTTTTGCCCTTGGTGCCCTCCCTTGCAGAGCCCTTCCCGTTAAGGAGCGTTCCTGCAATCACGGCGTCTCATTTGCATCTGTTTTTCATCAGAGGCAGAGTGTCAGCCCTTTTCCACTGGGGCCAGCAGGTCACTTCGCCTGGGAACAGAGCCATCAGGGACACCCAGCAATCCTTCCTCCTAATTACAGCATCCGTGCTAACCGCTCCAGGATGGTCCCTGCATAACTGGGGTGAAAATCTAATATAACACTGTCTGGAGATCTTCCACATTCACCTAAGCCAGGGTGCAGGAATTAAAGTGGCTCTGACATTATGCTCCCGTCCCATCTCCTGCACACTGATTTGCAAAGTGAAAATGATCCCCAGTACACAACCTGTCTCCATCTGCAACCTGCGAGAAAGATCAAAAGAGGCAGGGCGACAGCCTGAAGGTTCCCCAAAGTCCTATGGAGGTAAAGGAGAGCTTCTCAGGGAGAGGTAGCCAGGCGGCCAGCACAGGCACAGTGTGGCGTAGAATTTTTAAGTCCCAATTTGGCGTGTCTTCTCTACAAAGCCTAACTCTCGATCCATGTTATAACATCCTCACATTGCTGTTCCCACCTTGGGTTCTCAGAAATCTGTCAATGCTGGTAGATGATGGAGACTAGAGTCACTGATTAGAGGCCAACACAGCACACATTCACCCCAAATTGTCCTTGGGGTTTCCAGCAGCAGCCCCTGCTAATGAGGCTTGGTGTAAACTGACCCAGCCCCACACAGGAAGGCTTTGTGTGTCAGTTACCCCTAGGAAAAGGACAGGGTCAAAAGTCATCCCAAGAGGAAATCTGGCCCCAGCACCCAAGGCCTCCTGTCTCTGTCTCCAGGAAACTCTCATCTAACAAATCAGATATTAGCACCATGAACCCTGAGTGCCGCTTAACCTCTGAACTTATCAAACAACACCAGCAAACAGCCATTTACTCCTAGGTTACCCAAGGGTATCTAAAAGAGAAAACAGGAATGAAGGAACAGTTTTTCAGGATCTCGGTGGACATTTTATGGGCATATTTACTTGTAGGCATCTTCACGGCTTTTCCCTAAAGACTGTCATTATGGTAACAGACGGCTTCATCTTTAAGTGCTCAGTAAATAAAAGGGCTTTAAATTTTTTTTTATTAATCTCTTTTAGGTTTCATCTCAATTATCTTAGGGGAAAAAAAAGGTATCTAATGCATTGACTAGGTCTTTTTAAACAGATTAATTGGCTATGATAAATTTTTCAGTTAGACTCAAAACTCACAGAACATGTAATCCTAGCCAGAGCAAATGGTGGCCTTCTGGAAAGGTGCCTGACTTTCTCAGAGGCTCTCAGAATTTGCCATTACACTTTGTTGCTTTTACAGGGAGGGGAAGCAACAAGTCTTCTACCACCTGCAAAGAACTGCTTTCCTTGGTAACCTGCAGATGCATCTGCCCCTCGGTGGATCCATCGGAAGGAAGTGCCCTGTCTCAGTGTGCAGGATGACGTAGAATTCTTTTGCCTGCCTAGGGCACCTAGCAAGTCCGGGCTTTCCCTCTTTCATTCTTTTGTTCATTGGTGCATCCAGCAAGATTTATTGAGGGCTTATCTTTGCCTAGCACTATGCTAGATGCTCTGAATACAGTAGTGGCCTCCACCAAGTCCCTGCCCTCGTGGAGCTCACGTGCTAGTGACACAAACCAAATAATACATAAGTACAGGGGTCCCCACCCACTGGGCCACAGCCTGGTACTGGTCTGTGGCCTCTTAAGAACAGGGCCACACAGGAGGAGGTGAGCAGCAGGTAAGCGAGCATTACTACGTAAGCTCAGCCTCCTGGCAGATCAGCAGCATTCGATTCTCACAGGAGCGCAAACCCCACTGTGAACTGCGCATGTGCAGGATCTAGGCTGCACATTCCTTATGAGAATCTAATGCCTGATGATCTGAGATGGAGCTGAGGCAGTGATGCTAGTGCTGGGGAGCAGCTGCCAATACAGATTCTTGTGAGCCGAGAGATTTAACTGCACAGTGACCATAATAAGTTAACTGCTTTCAGACTCGTATCAAAACCCTCTCAGTGAGTGGCAAGAGACAATTAAGCTGCAGGCTTCATGGTGGCAAGTGAACTTCAACTGTACAGCTACATCCAGTGGCAATAAAAGTACGTCTGAGACAACTTCCCATCTCCATACATTCTGGATTAAAGTCAAGGCAAAATATCCTGTGGTTGCCAGAAAAGCACTGGAAAGCCTGCTTCCATTTCCAACATTCTATCTTTGTGAAGCAGAGTTTTCTGCAGTGACAGCAACCAAAACGAGATCACAAAGTAGACTGGACATAAGCAGCACACTTCAGGTGTTACTGTCTCCATTACCCCCAGATGGGACTGGCTCATTGCAGGAAAACAAGCTCAGGGATCCCACTGATTCTACATTATGGTGAGTTGTATAATTGTTTTATTATATATTAAAATGTAATAATAATAGAAATAAAGAGCACAAGAAATGGAATTCCCTTGAATCATTCCAAAACCATCCCCCGCGCCATGGAAAAATTGTCTTCCATGAAACTGCTCTCTGGTGCCAAGAAGGTTGGGGAACCACTGCATAAATACACATGGAATATCACATCAGGTAGGGAAGAAAAATAATGCCATGGAAGGAGACAGATAAGAGCTCTAGGCAGGTTGAGGGTCAGCAAAGAAATCTTTCTGAGGACCCTGAATTTGAGCAGAGATCTGAGTGAAGCAAAGGAGGAAGCCAAATAAATATCTGGGAAGATTTTTCTAGACCAAGGAAACAGCAGTCCTGACCAGGAAATAAGTTTGCTGTGTTCAAGGAGCATCCAATAAAGAAGGTTAGAGTAAAGAAACAAGGTAGCAGGTGGTGAGAAATGAAGCTGAGAAGATAAGGCCAGGTCATGTAGTTTTTGCCAGCCATTCTCAGGAAATTGGATTTGATCTTTTTTTTAATGAGGTTTTCCGTCTGTCTCTGGTGGATAGCAGCTTTACTATAATGCACTTAAGTGTGGTTTTCCTCATATCTGTCTTGCTTGGGGTTCAGAGTCCTTTTGGAATAAGTGGTTTAAAGCCTGTCATCTGTCTTGGAAAATTTTTCATTATTATCTCTTCAGATATGACCTCTGTCTCATTTTCTCCTTTCTTCTCCTTGTTAGACTTTTACTTTGCTTTCTTATGTCTCTGGCTCTTTTCTGATTTCTTCACTCTGTGCTTCTTCTAGATATTTTTCTTATTCCAGTTCACTAATTTTCTCCTCAGCCATGTCTAATCTGTATTAAACTTCGGAGCCTGAATTCGGTAATTTTTTCTTTTCTAAAATTTTCTTTTGATACTGTTTTATACTTTCTAGTTCTCTGTCAAAATCCCCAATTTGTATTTATTCTCTTGACCATATTAAGCATGGTTATTTTAAATCCACAAATTTAGATATATGTCTCTCTCTCAACATTGTCTTGTCTCTTCACGCACCAGGTTATTTTCGTTGAGTGCCAGACATTGTATATGAAATACATGGAGATATGGAAGAACGTTACCTTTTCCAGAGAGAAATTACATTTACTTAGGTCTGAAATCTACGGGCCCTAACAATCCCTAACCTCCTTAATCCAATCTGGGGTTGAACGAATTCAAACCTAGGCTTAATGTATTGCAAAGGTCAGACTACTTCAGGTCAATCTTTACTCCTAGGCTGTACCTCATGTGGTTTTCCCAACCCAAATACTGAGATAATTGTGGGGGAGGGGACTCTGGGTCTCAAGTTCCTTGCAGACTCTGAATGCCCATGTCTGTTCTCCTATCCCTGTTGTCTATCAACAGCTCTGTTAGCTTCTCTCTCTCTCTCAGTCACCTCTTCTGGAAAAAGGATACCTAGGGAAAGTGGTCACAAATGCTGGCTCACCTTTCCGTATTTTATTTCTCTCCCAGATCTTGTCCCTAAAATTCTTCACTGCTTTGTGAACTGTCTAGTGCCTTCAGACATTTTTAATATTTTCTTCTTTTCTAGCTATTCTCAGGAGAAGGACTGGCTTTTATTTTATGTGTGCAGAACAAATAGCTTGCAAAAATAACCCAAATTCTCCACCCCTCCTTCTACACACACACACACACACATGCACACATATGCACACACATGCACACACACATTATTTATTGCTGGGGCTCAGAGGACAATACCCCAAAGTATGGTGCTTTATATGCTGAGCACATCTTAATTAAAGGAAATTGGAAAGCCTCAAAAGCTACCACAGAACCATGGACTTTCTAACCTTCTCTTGTTTCTCTCCACATTTGTACCCTCCCCACAACCACCAAATGCAGGGAGGGGCTCTCTCTGGAATTTTCTTATTCGATTGAGGAAACTTCTTGCTAAAAGAAATTCAATTGTCAGCAGGGCACGGTAGATCACACCTGTAACCCCAGCATTTTGGGAGGCCGACGCAGGTGGAACACTTGAGGTCAGGAGTTCGAGACCAGCCTGGCCAACATGGCGAAACCCTGTCTCTACCAAAATTACAAAAATTAGCTGGGCATGGTGGTGCATTTCTGTAATCCCAGCTACTTGGGAGGTTGAGGCAGGAGAATTGTTCGAACCTGGGAGGTGGAGGTTGCAGTGAGCCAAGATCATGCCCCCGCAGCTTGAACGACAGAGTGAGACTCCGTCTCAAAAAGAAAAAAAAAAGGAATTCAGTTGTCTTAAACCCCCTCCCTAGGAATCTTATCGAACAACCAAGAAAGATTAACCCCTAGAGAAGAGACTCAAAGTCTCTACATCTGGACAGACTTTCCATCTATTCTTCTAAGGGCAGCTCTGAGAGATTACTTGAAGATATGTACATACATAACAAGGTGGCCTTTGCTCACACTTCAGTTCCACCCCTCAATTTCCTATAACTTGTCCCCAAGCTAGTTTGTCCTTTGGTCCCATTCAGCATCCAAAGAAAATAATTTACAAACCATTGTCTGGTCTTCAGACCCATTCGTGCACCCTAAAAATCACTGACTACCCTCTAAAATTGCCTGCAGCTCCCCACTTCCCTCCTTGCTACGATGAGGATATCAAAGCTTCAACCATCTGGCCTTTCATTGGTCCTCATATTTTGTATGGCTCCCATGCTTACGCATGTTAATAAATATGCCTGCCTTTCTTCCTGTTAATCTATCTGTTATTAGTTCATATCAGTGAATCGTCAAAGGGCAGAGGAAAAGCTTCCCTCTTCAACACTACATTATAAATTGTAAACATGTTCTGTTTTAATAATATAATATGTACCCCAGAAAATGTACAATGTGCACATTATTAAAAGATAGAAGGATGGGGAATGAGTAAATATAAATAAAATGTTTAATGGTTTCTGTACCTCCACACTCTGAAGACCTCTGGTCTAGGAACACTTGGGGGGCTGGAGGGCTAATTATTGTGGGGCAGGTGGACTGGGCTAGAGGTGATAAGAAGTGTTTAATTCAGAATTTATTTTGAAGGTGGAGTTCAAAAGGTTTGCTGATGAATTGGATGCGGGTATAAAAGCAAGAGAGGAGTCAAGGGTGAATCATACGTTTCTGGCCATTGACTGAGATGGAAAGGATCAGGCTGCACTGGGGATCAAGAGTCTGTGGTCCACACTGGCATGTTACAGACCCTGAAATCCAAGTCAGTAGCAGCTTTTCCCCACAAAGATCCCTTCCATTCCAGGGATGGAACTTCCCAGGGATGCAGCAGAGGACATATGTCCCTCAAGAGGGCAGGATTGTTTATCAAGGAAAAAAAAATCACTTCTCTCCAACTGAAGCTGAACTCATAAGAAAGTTGTATAAATTTAAATTCCAGCTCTTCCATAAACCTTCCTCATTCCCACCACTTCCAAACTGTGCTAGCAACAGCTTTAGTGCATCTGGACGTTTCCCAATCTGGGCTCTTCAGAATATCCAATCTACAAGTTAATACCTATCCTGTGGCAGAGGAGGAGGAGAAGAGAGAAGGAGAAGGAGAAGCCAGAAAGCGAGGATGAAGAAAGAAAAAGAGAAAGGAAAGAAAGATGGATGGGAGGAAGGAAGGAAGGAAGGAAGGAAGGAAGGAAGGAAGGAAGGAAGGAAGGAAGGAAGGAAGGAAGGAAGGAAGGAAGGAAGGAAGGGAGGGGAGAAGGAAGGAAGGAGAGAAGGAAAGAGAGAAGGAAAGAGAGAAAGAGAAAACAGGAGGGAGGAAGGGGGGGAAAAGGGAGGGAGGGAGGGAGGAAGGAAGGAAGGAGAAAAGGAAGGTGAGAAAGGGAGGGAGGGAGGGAAGAAGGAAGGAAGGAAAAGAAGTGAGAGAAAAGGAAGAGAAGGAGGAAGAGAGAAAAGGAGGAAAGGAGAAACAGAAAGAAGGAGGAAAAGGAGAAGAGAAAGAAGGAGAAGAGAGAAAGGGAGGAGGAAAAAGAAGAAGGGGAAGAAGACCATGAAAGTAAAGAAGTCTAAGAGGAGGGGGAGGAAGGGACAGCAGAAGAAAGGAAGATGGAGGAGCAGGAGGATTCTCATGACCAAGTCTGGGAAATGCTGCAATAAACAACATGCACATGTTGAACATGTTTCCTTACTGCGGGACTCCTCAGAGCCTTTAATATGCTATTGCACAATATGACTCTCACACCAGGATGCAGAGGACGTAGCCATTCCCTGACTTATTGTCTCCGAATGCTTATTAACAGCTCATGAGTAATTCTGTCCTGCTGAACAATCCAGGAGACATTGCTGTAGACCCCAGGTCAACAACTACAGCCCAAAGGCTAACGTCAGCCTGCCACTTGTTTTTGTATTGCCAGAAAGCTAAGAATACTTGCAACATTTTTAAATTGTTGGAAAAATTTAAAAAGAAAAACAAAACTTCATGGCGGATGAAAATTATATAAAGTTCAGATTTCAGTGACCCTTTATTTTTATTGGAATACTGTCTTCGTCAGCTCAGGCTAATATAACAAAATACCATCAGCTAGGTGACTTAAACAACAAATATTTATTTCTTACAGTTCTAGAGGTTGGAAATTTGAGTCTAGGGTGCCAGCATGGTTGGGGTTCTGGTGAGAGCTTGCTTCCTGGTTTGCAGGTGGCTGACTTCTTGCTATGATGAAAAAAAGAGCTCTGGTCTCTTCATCTTCTTACAAAGTCACTAATCCCACCATGGGGAGCTCCACCCGCATGATCTCATCTATACCTAATTGCCTCTCAAAGGGCTTCAATACCTGGATTTGAGGGGGACACACTGAGTCCACAGCGACAGCCATGCTCATTTACTTACGTATCATCCGTGGTCGCTTTTGAGCTACAACAGCAGAGCTGAGTAGCTTGCAGCAGAGACCGTTTGTCCCTCAAAGCCTAAAATATTTACAATCTGGCTCTTTACAGAAAAGTTTGCCGACCCCTGCTCTAGACTTCCCACATAACATAGCATTAAAATATGCATTGTCATTCTGTATTTCTTCACTGTTAAGACATTTCCTCAGCTCTATTCACTACTCTGCAAGCAGGAACCATGCCCTATAATTTTCCGTTTTTGGCAGAATCTGGCATGGTGCTGAGCACAAGGACAGTGCTCAAACACCTCTGTAGTGGCTTTCGTGCCAAGCATTAGGTATTCACTGGGAGGCCACACTTTTCAAAGAAGGTCACTGGGAGGCACGTGGAGAATGGTAGCTTTGAGAAAATATCTCCTGGGGAAACAAAGCCACTCTGTGTTACTTAGGACAAGCAAGGACGGGTCTGCTGCATGGAAGAAAAAAAAAAAAACAGCATTGGGTGAACACTGGCTTTTAAGTATACAGTGTCTTGATCATTTTTCTTTCAGGAAAGAAATTTAAACTACACGATTGAATTACATGGTATATTAGCTTCAGAGCACTCAACGCTGTCAGCTGGGAATAACAGCAATACCCCAGTCTGTGGTTGTTTTGCAAGTTAAGTGGGGGAATGGAACGAGATAATATAAATAAAAACTGCTTTGTCAGTGGTTAAGGTGCTATATCAGCAAGTTACACACACCCTTCTGGTCAGACCCATCCTAGCACTAGTGAGGCCCAAGGCACGTATAAAAATGGAGGCCCACAAACCACATGGCTAAACACTGAAAAGTAATACATCAAGTTAACAAGCTGTCCAGTTGTGTTCTAGCCGCCTGCCTGGATCAATATGCCTTATAACAACCTGGAAAACCTGGTTTGAATTTAGAGGTCTTGGGCTCCCAAGACAATGCTGGAATATGGTGGTCTGGGACGAGGCGGCTCTGTCCACTAGCTGGCATCCCACCCCCTCCTTTCTCCCTTTCTTTTCCCCCTGCCCAGTTCTGTCTCGTCTCCTAAGAAATAGGCACCTGTGGTTGTGCAGCTCACATGGCCAGACTCCAAACGCTCTCCACACACACAGCCATCTCCGCTTCATTGCAACCCTTTGCCATCTCCGCTTCATTGCTACCCTTTGCCATCTCCGCTTCATTGCTACCCTTTGGCCACTCCTTGGCTACCCCTTGGGCCTAACAGTGCACAACCAGCTGCAAGTTTGCTCTTGGGAGGATGGATCCTGGGAAGAAGCTGTCTTTGGACCATTTGAGCGGGAATTCCAGAGTCCCAAGTACCAGGAGCACGGTCTAGAAGGGAAGTGAGGGTGGGGTATGTCCTCTGAGCCCCACAGGCTCCTGGCCCCATGGGAGGCCAAGGTGAGGCCCTTCTTGTCCAGACCTCAGGACAGGACTGATTCTGACCTGAAGCTCAGTTAGCTCACTAACAATCATCACAGTGACAGCAGCAACTGTGTGTCAAGTGATCCTGCATGCCAGCCACTCTTCTACGTGCCTCGCACTTATTTTACTTAATAACGAAGTCTTGCCTCAACTGGGGCTGTCAAGCGGGAATCTGTTTGCATCTCGGCATGACTGTCACGTGAAAGCCAGTTCTCACCAAGGAGGAGAATTTTCTAAGTTCCTTAGCACACTGAGAGCAAGCAGAGAAGCACCAGCTCAGCGAGGTTCTTCCCTGGGGTAGGAGGACTTCCTCCCACGGGAAAGGCCCAGCCACAGGTAGGACGCCAGAAGGTCAAAGGATGTTAGAAACTCAGCCTCTGTTTGGCTGATCCCAGGAGAATGGAGAGCAGGAGCAAGTGAAAACCTGACCTCCCCACACCTCGATGGTTGGAGCGCAGGGCCTTTAACAACATCCAGAGAGATACCTGGAGCCCTGGAGCATCCGGGCCTGTAGCCTGCTTTCCCGGCATAGAGTAGAGGAAATTGCAAGCCCCAAGGAGAGTTCCAGCCTTCAGCTCAGAAAAGGTGGAAGAGGAAGAGGAAGGCACCTAGCAGATGGGAACCTGGGCGAGCCTGAGGAAGAGCCCACCGTGGCCTGTGTACAGCACGTGGGGAGTCGAGTCGAGGGGGTGTGGATTGGGTGAGCATGGTGGGTGTGCTGGAAGAAACCTGGGGAGTGGCAGTGATATCTAGAAAAGTTTTCTTCCCTGATAAAGAGAGGCAGGTGAGGAGAAATAGGTCTGACTCTAAACAGGCTGAGTGTAGAGGTGATGAATGGAGCAGCAGCAGCCTTCTTTCAACCAGCAAAAGATATGCCTAGAAAGCACCCACTCCACAGAGGTGGCCAAGCAGAGAGAGGGAAGGCAGCCTGGTGCTGGAAGATGCCTCTGGGCTCCTGAACCCCAGAAAGGCTGCCTCTATGCTTTAAAATCTGGTTTCTTGCTGCTTAAGTCTTTGTTCCTGGGACTCTCCCTGGCTCTCAGTCCAAAGCTTCCGAATGAAAATGAACCTTTTCCTGCTCCTACGTGGAGAGTTTGTTTTCTGTGAAGGGACTCCACGTCCTTGCCTTTCCTGGAGAAGGCAGTGGGAAGGCAAGCAGGTCGCCAACACCCACCCCTGTGCCCTGGGAGAAGTGATTTCTGCAGGGACGGTTCTCCTGAACGAGAACAAATACTTGAGAGTATTTAAGGAAATAAAGGACATCTGGTTACACATGGCTTTGATGGAGGCAGCGAGAGATGGGTGGTTAAGAAACAAAGAGGATAAACATGGGGCTGCCCGTGGAGACCCAGCCCCAGGGGCAAGTGCTGTTGGTGGCGTGGTTTTCCTTCAGAATCCTGGCACCAAGGTACTGCGGAGGCCGAAGCAAGTCCAGCAAGCTCGGAGCCTCGGGGTTCCATCTGTGTTCAACTGGTGCTGTCTACAGCATGTGAGTAAATACATGACAAAAAGAAAAGCTTTTCTTAGAGCCTACGGATATGGAACTACTAATTTAGAGTCCACGCCATCAATCCCAATCTAGTGACCCAACGGCCATGGGGTGTGGAAGCACAAAACCACTTGGATGAGAAACAGGATGGAGGATGGAACTCATTAATAAATGCCTCCTCGGGCGCCCGCTCCAGCTGTGCACTCTCTCATAGCCCACCCTCCCCACTGAGGTACGACCCCACTCACGGCCTTCCCCAACCTGAGGCTTCAGCTCCAGGGCTGTCTCGGCTCATATCGGGCCCAAGTCTGGTCAAAGGTCCAATCTCTACCTCTTGGCATGAGCTGGTTCCTTCCTTGGCTCCTCCTACCCCTACGCCCAGCAGGCGCCACCTTCCATAGATTCTTCTGTTCCCATGGGGTGTGCAAGGTAGCAGGGAGACCCGTGTCTGCCCAACAAGGCCCTGGCTCCCCTGGGGGCCCTAACCAGGGGTGGGCTGAGAACGGGAGCTCCCCAAAGGCGGGCCGTGCCCCTCATCCTCTCGCTAAGCCCTTGCTGAATGAGTGAAGGAGGGGCTTTGGAAGCTCCAGGTCTGCAGAGTCAAGAGAGAATCTCTCCGCTACCTTGTGTCCTCAAACTCTGCCCTCTACTTCCTGGGCACAGGCTGGACTTCATCTCCCAGCCTTCCTGGAAGTTGAGGGCAGGTGTCTCTTACGGAATGGGCTGAAAGCAAGGAAGCCATATCCACACTGGCCCATAAGAAGCTGCTATAGAACCCTTCCTCCTCCCTTCCTCCACCACCCAGCAGGAAGCAAGGGAGGCCGGGGCACCACAG
The DNA here is from genome assembly GCF_003255815.1 of Theropithecus gelada. Classification (NCBI taxonomy): domain Eukaryota; kingdom Metazoa; phylum Chordata; class Mammalia; order Primates; family Cercopithecidae; genus Theropithecus; species Theropithecus gelada. The sequence continues at coordinate 23,874,291 of NC_037670.1, read as the reverse complement.
TGGACCACAGGATGAATGACATGGAACCCTGGGTCCCTCAGCCACTCTCTCAGTTCCACCTCTCAGCATGAAAGATCCCAAATGTGGGAACTACGTGTTCTAGCAGCTGGCATCACCTTCACCAACTCAGGTTTAAGGACAATCTTGTTTGTGCCCCAATGTCTAACAAGACTTTTCGTTAAATAATCATCATCACAGCTGATGTTTACTGAGACCTTACAAGTTTCCAGCCACTAGCCAAGTGCTTTGGCAGGATCTGCTTTTTTAGAGCTCACGACCATCCCTGGGATGTCGGTATGTGGTGTGGGGATCGTTGCAGCCTCCCCACATCCATTCCTTTCCTTCCCAAGCATTGCATTCTGATTAGGATGAGGTTGGCCCTATCCTTAGCACCAAAGATCGACCCCAACTGCGTCCAGGGTGGACAGCGTGTGTCCTAAGTCAGTCTCAAGAGCTCAAGAGCTGTTTTGGATAGAGGAGGAAACACCACCTCTCTCCCCAAATATTAATAGGAGGATGTGAAGCCTGGATGCCCCTGGACATCCTCTTGCAATCAGGAGGGAAGCCAACCTGAGCCAATTCATCCAACAAAGCCAATTCATGATGCAGGGCAGGGCAGAGGCAAAAGAACCACAGAGAGACAGAACCAGAGCCTGGTGCCATTATACCTCAAGCTCAGCTTGGCAGAAGCAGTTAGTACTCATCAAATATCCCATGTGCTTGCCACGTGCCTTAAGCCACTAGGGCTGCCATACCAAAGTGCCCCAGATTGGGTGGGTTATTGTCTCAGTTCTGGAGACCAGATGTCCTTGCAGTTAGATTGGAGCCATATGACTAGGTCTGGCCACTAAATTGTAAATGACAGTGGTATGTGTCACTTCTTGGCTAAGGCAGGTCTCCCCCTCCCACGATGCTCTTAGTAGCCAGGTGCTGAGATGGGGAAAACAAGAGGGCAGGAACCCGCATCTCTGCATCAGGAATGGAGAAGGACCCCAGCTAGCTGCATTGAATTGTCGGTGAGCAAGAGGTGTACATCGTGGCGTTATGCCTCCATGCTTCTAGTGCTCACGATGCTGATTAATACATCTACTGTTCTTCTAAAATCGAGCTCCTAAATTGCCAAGACCAGTAAAATCCCGTTATTGTTGAAGCCAGATGAAATCAGGTTTTCTGTTAGTTGCAGCTGAAAGCAACCCAATTCATACACTATTGTCACCTCTTGAAAATTTAGAAACTAGGGCTTAGTGAAATAGAGTGACTTACTCAAGGTCACACAGCTAGTATGTGACACAACTGAGCTTCCATAATAATGCCAGGAGTTCACAGTGTGCGGTCCCCATACTACCTCCCTCACAATCATTCAGGATACATGTTCAAAAAGTAGATTAACTGGTCCCACGAATACTGATCAGTCCACCTCTGGATAAGGGGCCCAGGACTATGGATTCTCGTGAGCTCTCCAGTGGCTGCTGTCTGTTCAAAGTTGAGAAGCTCTGGTCTAAACAGAACTCTTCAGGAGGCACTGTGTCACATGTCACATGTGTGGGGAACTGGTGAAAATAAATCCATTTGAAGTACAAACATGTTTCAGTTGGCTACTCTCCATGCTACAGTGTGTTTGCCAGTGTTTATAAACACAGCTGAGAAAAAGTCATCAAACTTCATAGCCCATGGTCATTGACATAAACAAGGATACTCTCCACTGAGTTTTACTTTTAACTTTGCCCTTAAGATGGCAGTGATCTTAGCTGCAAGAACTAATTGCAGCTTTCGTGATGAATTTTTTCTCATATCCCCAAAATTACAAATTCTGTAATTCTGTAATCATTCATTCAGAAAATATCCTATATGTTATACAGGGATATGGAAGAAAAAATGCATTGCCCAAGAAAACGTGTCTGTGGGTGCCTGGCACATGGATCATGATCAAGGAAGATGTAGATTGCAATTGTGATACACAGCTAGTGCACTATGGCAATACACAGCCAGTGCCCTATTGTAATGCACAGCTAATGCATTATTGCATGCAGTACACAACTGGTGCCGCCCCAAGGATTGACAGTGTACATTAACCTAGAGGCACAAACCATCTGTTAAATTTAAAAATAAGTAAACTATCAAATGTCTAGGAATAAATCTAATAAAAGATGTGTAAAACCTCCTAAATAAACTCATAAACATTGCTGAGAAAAATCAAAGAAGACATATATAGAGAGAGATGATATAGACATAAAAAAGCTGTTAAGAGAAACAAAAGGGAAGCCACAAACTGGAAGATTTTGAAATTCATGTATCTAAGACAGGACATATTCAGAAAATGTAAAGCTATCTTGCAAACAAATAAGGAAAGGATGTAAAACCCAACTGCAAAAATAGGCAACATCAACAGGTAAAAGTTTCAGTTATACAAGATGAATATATTCTGGAGACCTGCTCTACAACATAGAACCTAGAGTTAACAATACTGTATTGCACACTTTACCATATATTAAAAGGACAGACCTCAGGTTAAGTGTTCACACACACACACACACACACCACAAAGAGATTTCTGGAGGTGATAGATATGCATAGTACCTTGATTGTGGTGATGATACCTTGGTTACATGCATTTGTCCAAACTCATCCAAATGTACACATTATATACGATTTGTGTGTATCAATTATATATCAATAAAGCTTTTCAAAATGGGCCCAAAACAGGCCAAAAAATAAAGATAATACATTAATACAGTCAACTGTTCTTACCATCCACATCTCAGACTTTCCGGGAAGGCAGATGGGTTAGGGGAAGAAACAGTAATGCTGATTCATTTCATCTTGGGCCTCTCTTGATTTGCTGTCCAAACAATACATGCTGGACTTGCAAGCTGTACCAGAAAGGCTGGAAAGGGAAGGGAAAAAAAGAAACACGCTTGGACAAAACCTCAGCAGCCAAGTTGAGGTTCTAAGCCATATGCATGTCTTTGTGTGGGTTGAAATCTATTTTCTCTGGGTTCGATGGATTATTATAACACCCAAAGTTTCCAAAAAACGTCAGACAAGGTTACCACAGCAATTAAGCTGTCTGCCATCTGCAAGAGGCTTGGCTTAAGGTTTACTGAAGTTAAACATGTTTTGAAAAGAAAAAATTAAGGCTGTCGATGTTTTGCCTATCAGTCAAGCTCAGCAACATTAGGCCTTGGAGACTCTTCAGGAAGAGTGGTTCTCCCTCAAGGAATAGTTTAGCATTGGCATGCTGAAATTTCAGAACCCAAGGAGCATTTCAAAAATAAATTATGCCTTGAGAAACACTGCACCTAATCTTGGAACTGGCAGAGTTAAAACTTTGCTAAGACATTCAGCCAAGCAATTGAGATTAACACTCTTTATCGCCTTCCCAAATGGCAAGTTATTTTAAAAATAAAATTTAAAAAAAAGACCTAAATGTTAACTGAATTTCACATTCTTGCTCCACAGTTTCTTTAAAGCAAATAAGTGTCTAAAATGATGACAGTAAAACTTATGGTTTAAAATTCTGAGGAGTGTCTGCAAAGTCTTACATTTTTCTCAGCCAGATTTTCTGGCTGAACCAAAGCTTTCCTGAGAAAAGGAGGAGAAGGAGGATGGGTTCCATGTGCCTGGAAACATTATCATTCTTTCCAGTTGCCCATCTTTAGCCCAGGGTTACTTTGTATTCTTTCTTGAGAAAACAATATTCCAGGAAGCCAAAAAAAAAAAAAAAAAACCATAGTTAAATTTTATCCTCTGAACAAGGGGTAGGGGAGAGTCAATGTCATTTTTCTCTAGGAATGATTGATAGGAGGTTTTCTCATCTTAAAGCAGTGCTGTGCTGGCAAACCAGCTCTCTGGGAGGAAAAACAAAATCCTCATTTGTAGCATTTGCCAATTTCCAAAGTGTAAATATTCCCACCATGGCTAATTTGAAGTTCTCAGTCATTTAACAACCAGATCTCAAAATTTCCAAATATTCAACAATCCTTTCTCAGAAACTAGCTTCAACTTACCACTCTCTTGAAGCGAATCATTATTATTGCCCATGACACGTTTTATTTATCCAATATTAAAAATAATTTTACCTGGCATTGGAATGCAAGAGAAAAGATAGATGACAGAAAGGAGCTCTGCCATTCAGAATCCTACAATTTAACAGGCAGGGAAAATACACAGTAAAGGCCTCTAAGAACACAGCTGCACATACTACATCTGCTTGGAGAATTCTCCTCTCTTCTGGGCACAACCTTTTAAGCAGCCCAGATAATGCCAGGCATTGAAATGGCACTGGGATAGCAGAGGGGGTCAGGCGTTAGTATGGACAGAGGTGATGTGGATGGACGGGAAAGCTCTCATGGATCCGGAAGAATGTCACTTGGAATAAGAGTTAGGAGTTACTGCTGGGCGCAGTGGCTCAAGCCTGTAATCCCAGCACTTTGGGAGGCCGAGACGGGCGGATCACGAGGTCAGGAGATCAAGACCATCCTGGCTAACACGGTGAAACCCCGTCTCTACTAAAAAAATACAAAAAACTAGCCGGGCGAGGTGGCGGGCGCCTGTAGTCCCAGCTACTCAGGAGGCTGAGGCAGGAGAATGGCGTAAACCCGGGAGGTGGAGCTTGCAGTGAGCTGAGATCCGGCCATTGCACTCCGGGCTGGGCGACAGAGCAAGACTCCGTCTCAAAAAAAAAAAAAAAAAAAAAGAGTTAGGAGTTACTTTTTCTGCTCCAAAGCTAACAACTAGGTCTAATGGATATAAGACATAAGGAAGCTGATTTCTGCTCAACATAAGAAAAATGTTTTTGTTTTTTTTGTTTTGAGACAGAGTCTCGCTCTGTTGCCCAGGCTGGAGTGCAATGGCGCCATCTCGGCTCACTGCAACCTCCGCCTCCCGGGTTCAAATGATTCTCCTGCTTCAGCCTCCCAAGTAGCTGGAATTACAGCCACCCATCACCATGCTCGGCTAATTTTTTTTTAGTAGAAGTGGGGTTTCACCATGTTGGCCAGGCTGGTCTCGAACCCCTGACCTCAAATGATCCACCCACCTTAGCCTCCCAAAGTGCTAGGATTACAGGCGTGAGCCACCACACCCAGCCAAGAAAAAGTTTTCCAGAAAAAAAAGTTGTGCCATCAGAGGAGATAAGACCATGAGAATAATAATAACCTTACAACATTTCTACCGGTTGATATTATTTCTTATATATCCTTTTGTCCAATTCTCACAATGACCTCATGGTACAGGCACTGGTCACTCCTTTATAGTGAGGAAACTGAGGCACAGGGAAGGCAAAAAACTAACTTCTCTGAGGTCTTCTATAGCAGCAGCAGGACTCAAACCAGGTCTCCTCATTCAGGTAGTTTTTTTTCCCTCTCTCAAAATGATCCAGAATGTGCCCTGAATTTCAGTGTGTTCCTTGAAAGAGGAACACCTGGCTACAGAAACTGAAGTGCATTCTGCCAGTAGCACCCGGGCCAGGCACTGCACTGGGGGGCTGAACTGGACACAGGAAACCACTCTATGCTACTTTAGATTTCTAGATAAGGGCCCGGGGTAAATAAAAGAGTGTTCTCCTGAGAACAGTCATATTGACCTGGCTAATTTCTGAGAGGGACATTAAGAGTCAGTAAGAGACTTACATAAACCACCTTGGACGCACTATGACAGGCACAGGAAGGAACAGATGAGTCTACCAGAGATGGCTTAGGACAAGTTTACCCCACTCCAAGGAAAATGTCATGGCAAATACTCTGTATACTCAGCTACAATTCATCAAAAATGAAAGTCATTCACAAAGACCGTAGAACACAGCTCTCAGGGGAACAATGATTTCTTCTGTAGGGGATCATTAAGGGTCATTGCAGATTCAAGAAGTTCCCAGAATAAGGCAAACATTCCTCCAGCACAGACGGGGTCCATCACAGACCACTTAACCACCTGCATCCCAAGGTTTGCACTTAACCCAGGACATGGTGAGACCAGACGTTGGGCTTGGACATTGAATGCGTTCAGTGACATCGAATGCATTCTCATGAGTCACTATTGCTTCACGGATTAAACTGCCCTCTGCAAACCATAAGGCCTGAACACGAGAAGACCTTTCAGGTAGTGTTTTTTTAGCTGCCAAAGGCACCCCCAGGTGGAAAAACAGTGCAGATGTCAGAAGCCCCCACGAGTGAACCCTGAACCCAAGACACACCAGGCCAGCTCAGCCATGTGGTCATTTCCACAGGTCTCTCCTCCCCTCCCCACACTGCCGATCCCCCTGTGTGTGTTGGGAGGCACAGCCCCCCCTTGGGGGGTTGACATTCCAAGTCAGTGAGTGCCACAGTCAAGCTTGCCGACCTCAGCGCAGCCCCCTGCCAGGGAGCTGTCATTCTAAACCCCATGCTTGGGACGGGACCTCCTGCTGGGGCCTGCCCCTGCGCTCCACCCGCAGCCTGTGAGGTAGTTTCCACCCAAGGGTTGAGTGTTCAGTGAGTGTCTGGTCCCTTCAACGATAGCAGATATGTTACCCTGCAGCCTGGAGAGCTCTGGGCCCTCCGTGAGTGGAAAATGAAACCTCGCTGTGAAGGTATTGAACGGCCTCCAAATAACACGGCCGGACCCGCCCAGAAAGCCCGAGTGTTTTCTGTGCACACATCGTGTGACCCACAGCCAGCTCCCAGGGGAAGTGAGAAACCCACATCACGCTTCGCCCAGGGATATGTTTTCCATCTCCCTGGTTTTGGGCATCTGGAGATGATCCCCCTGGTGCCTTGCTCACTGAGGACAGTGCAGCAGGAATGAGCCACCCACGCAGGCCACTATGCCATCAATCAACGTGAATATTATTCCTAAGTCTCCACCCCCACCGGGAGTGGTGCATTCCAGCCCCTGGGGAGGCAGCAGAGCTGTTAGAACATGGCCAGGCTTTGTGGGGAGCTGCAGCAGCTTTCCAAGAGCCTTACCCCAACTCTGGCCTCCAGCAGGGCTGCACTGCATGTTTCCTGAGGATGTCTCAGAAGAGCTCAGGGCTTCTCCTGCAAGGAGCTTGACCCAGGCTCAAGATGCTGCGATCTCAACCCTCCAGGTCCAGGCTCAAAAGCCCAGCACTGGAGCCGACTGTGGATTTTTCATGCATAGCACAGCCTCACGAGGACCTCTGGGCCCTGTGGATTTTTCATGCATAGCACAGCCTCACGAGGACCTCTGGGCCCCTCACACACAACAGCCCACCCAGGGTCTTTCCTATCCCCAATTCTCTTGGTGATCCATGCCAAAGACAAGGGCTGGGGATGAAGGACAGAGGCCAGGAGCGCCTCCCCACCACACACCACATTAGGCCTAATGGCATCTCCTCCTCCTTCTCCAAGTTATCTTCTCTTCCATGCAGTTTTTCCCAGTCCCCACAGACACTGGTCCTTGGGCCACTGCATACTTCCAGTGCAATCATGCATTTATTGCATTTGAGTTTTTTTAGTAGTTACTGGTTGCAATGGTTGATTTTATATGTCAACTTGGCTAGGCCATGGTGACCAGTTGTTAGGTCAAACACCAGTCTAGAGGTTACTGTGAAGATATGTTTTAGATGGGATTAACATTTAAGTCAACAGGCTTTGAGTAAAGCAAATTACATTACCCTCCATAATGAGAGTGGGCCTCATTCAATCCATTGAAGGTCATAAGAGAAAAGATGGAGGTCCCTAGAGGAAGACAGAATTCTGCCAGGCAATCGTCTTTAGACATCAACTCTTCCCTGGCTCTCCAGCCAATGGGCCTGCCCTGAAGAATTCAGACTTGCCAGCTCTCATAATTGCATGATCCAATTCCTTAAAAGAGAGAGAGAAAGGAGATATCCTATCCGTTCTGTTTCTCTGGAGCACCCTAATATACTGGTAGACATATGGCCTCCCCAAATGAATTGTAAGTCATGCAGAGGCAGAAATTGAGTTTCCTCAACCTCTGTGACCCCAGCAGATAGCCAGCCACAGAATGGACCCTCAATAAATGCATGCTGAATGGACAGCACATGGTCTAGGCTGGGAAGGGGTGAGGTGTAGGAAGCAGGGAAGTGCAGACGTGCACACCCTGAATGTGAGGGCCTCCTTGAGTTTGCAGCCTAGGTGCTGGGCCCTGCACGTGTGGTCTGTAAGGAGAAGTCATTGGTCTACATGCAGTGACCCCGTTGGCTTCTGGGACTCACACTCTGCAAGGTCAAGGGCCTGGTTGGCACCATGGAAAAATCCTGAAGCGCTCACTTGGCATGAACAAGGTCTGGGGTTTGTGAGAATCAGAACCTTCCAGAATCCTGGGCTGTGCACTGTTATGCTGAAAGGCTGGTGCTCATTTTGGACAGTGAAGCGCAGCCCTGAGCAGAAGGAGTCCCTCCGAGCATCGTGCCCAGATGGCGGCTCAGCCTTTCCCTTGTAATGCATGGCCCTGAGGAGGCGGCTGGCATCGTTCTGCCACAGGCCTGCTCCCCCTCAGCAGCCCTAAATGGGCAGACTGTGTGGGAGGAAACAGCCCCCTCGGATTACTGGGCTATAAAACTTCAAATGCATGAAGACTTTGGATGGCGATCAAAACCCCAGCACACCCCAAGACCTCACCATGCAAAGCTCGCCCCACCAGACAGTCCCTGAAGGTCCTTGTTTCTCAATACACAGCCCAGATCCTTCCTGGAGCTTTGAATGCAGATTTTTCTTGAATCCTCAGCAGTCCCCACCCTGCTGCTGTTAGGACAGAACCAGGGAGTCAGGAGCAACAGATAAAAGGTCCTCCCCTGCCCTGGTCCCTGCGCTACAGTGTGGGACGAGCCAGCCTCATGGCCTGTGCTGCGTGTCAAAGACAACATCCCCCTTCTCGCCCTGCCCTCCCCTCAGCACCACAAAATAAACAAGGCCCAGAAGAGGAGTCCAAATGCCTTCTCGCTGTGCCACGTCCACACAGACGCTGCTTAAGGATCTAAGTACATCTCAGAACACAAGAAGCTATGAGTGAGACTCTTGCTTTGTTCAAAGAGCTGTGTGATGTCCACACAAAATGGAAAACAAGTACAGGCCGCCAGCTCCCTGACAGGACCTGCCCCCCACCATGGAGATAAAACAAGCAACAACAGAAGCGGCCGGACCTGCGAGCCTCCTCATCGGCTGACAAAATAGCTCTGAGGAGCCCAGGAGTGTCACTAGGTGTATTGGGCCATTCTTGCATTGCTGTAAAGAAATACCTAAGGCTGTGTAATTTACAAAGAAAAGAGGTTTAACTGGTTCCGGGTTCTGCGGGCTGTACAAGCACGGCGCCGGCATCTGCTCAGCTTCTGGGAAGCCTCAGGGTGCTTTCACTCAGGGCAGAAGGCGAAGCGAGAGCAGGCACGTCACATGGCCAGAACAGGAGCGAGACAGAGAACGGAGGGGAGGTGCCACATAAACAACCAGATCTCCCAAGCACTCACTGTCATGAGGACAGGGCCAAGCGGATGGCGCTAAACCACTCATGAGAAATCCGCCCACATGATCCAGCCACCTCCCACCAGGCCCCACCTCCAGCAGTGGGATTACGGTTCGATACGAGATTTACAGGAGATGACATCCAAACCACACTGCTGGCGGTGGTGTGCATAGCAGGGAGGGAAGGCAGTGTGGATGCAGAGGCCCCAGCAGACTCTCAGATGGGGTTGGGAAGGCCCGTTCTCTCCCCCAGGAGTAGCCAGGACAGACCAGGCCTGGATGGGACCTGGAAGCCACCTCCTGGTTCCCATTACACTCGCATTGCTCAGTCAAAGACCACAGGCTGGGCAGGGACCCCAGGGTCCTCAGGACCCCATAAAAGAGGGGGCGGAGGAGGAAACAGCCTCTGCACACACCCACAGATGGGGCCTCGGCCAGCATCCGGACCAGCCCCACCACGGGGAGGGGCTTCCGTGCCGGCCAGGGTGACTCCCAGCAGCTCTGGAGCCAGGCCCTGGTAGACCCTGAGCAGAGGCTGCCCTCCCTGGCCCTACCCAGGGAAATGGGTGGACGGTGGCTTCCTCACAGAGAGAAGTGCCTGGAATGAAAGGGGACTCGGGGACAGGGGCTGGTGGGCCCCCTGTACACCCTAGAACCTGCTGTCTTCCTGAAACTCACCCGAGGGACCCCACATGAGGCCTAGTCTTTTACCCTACACCCAGGGAGACAATTCCAGCTACATCCCTCGATCATCCCAGCAGAATCATGGTCAAGCCTGTAGGGAGGTGACGAGGAGCACAGTCCTTAGTGAGAGGAAAGAGCCACAGAATCACCTTTTACTGAGGAAACAGAACCAAGCTAGGGGCAGCGAAAATCCACAGTGAACACGAGTGACAGCCCCAGTGCGGTAACAGAGGACTTTGCAAACACAAAGCCACAACGAACAGAACGAAGAAACACTTGCTGATACTAGATATGAAACAGAATTGATGAAATAAAGCACAGGAGGGATGGGCTAAGAAGCACGACAGACCCACTGAAGAGTGCACTTGGGGGTCGGGCGTGGCGGCTCATCCCTGTAATCCCAGCACTTTGGGAGGTCGAGGCGGGAGGATCATCTGAGGTCAGGAGTTTGAGACCAGCCTGGTCAACATGGTGAAACCCCATCTCTACTAAAACTACAGAATGGGCATGGTGGTGGCGCCTATAATCCCAGCCACTCGCAAGGCTAAGGCGGGAGACTCACTTGAACCTGGGAGGTGGAGGTTACAGTGAGACGAGATTGCACCACTGCAGCCACTGCACTCCAGCCTGGGTGACAACCAAGACTCCATCTCAAAAAAAAAAAAAGAAAAAAAAAAAAAAAGAGTGCACTGGGGCCCGTGGTCAGGAAGAGAGGAGAAGTGGAAAGGGCAGAACAGTCAGGTGAGGTAGAGAACAGGAGGGGCGGCAACAGCTCCCTAAAGGGAAAGAAAAGCGGGAAAGGGGCACAGGTGAGATGTCGCTCAAGAAACAATGACTGAAATTCTCCCAAACCTAAAATGAAAAAGTCACATGCTTTATAAATCCTCAGACTGACAGGATTCATGGGGAACTGAACAGGACAGGCTGAACCCACACCAGCCAGGCAGCAGGAAGGAAGAGCAAAGAAAAACATGAGATGTTATATCTTCCAGGAGAAAAAGTCGGTGACCTGCTGGATTCGTCTCCTAGGTCTGCCAGAACCAAGTGTGGCACTACACATGGGTGACTTAAAATAGCAGAAATGTATTCTGTCATGGTTCTGGAGGCTACGAGTCCAAAATCAAGATGCCGGCAGGGCCACGCTCCCTCGGAAAGCTCTAAGAGAGATTCCATTCTATGACCCTCGTAGCTTCTGGATTTGCCACTGTCCTCAACTTGTAGACACAACACTCCCAGTTGCTGCCTCCCTGCTCATGCAGCCTTCCCCCTGAGTGTTTGTGTCTCTGTGTCTCTTCCCCTCTTCTTAGAGGGACACCAATATGTTGGATTAGGGACCCAGCCTACTCCAGTAGGACCTCATCTCTTAACTAATTACATCTGCAATTACCCTAGTTCCAAAGGCATTAGGATTTCAACATCCTTTTAGAGGACCCGGTTCAGCCCACAACACCTACGAAAGAACAAAAATAAGATTTTTAACAGGCCTTTCGATAACAACAGGATACCAGAAAACTATGGAGTCATACCTTAAATATTTTAAAGAAAAGCATTTTAACTTAGAACAGTGCATCTAGTTAGATTATTATTTAACACAAAAAAAGTAATAGCTCCAGCCTCATATATAGATGATTTCAAAGAACTTGTTCCACAAAGCACTATTTGAGAAAATTCTTACAGAGTTTCCTCTGGCAGAAGAAAAAAAAAAAAAACGAATCCAACAAAAAGATATAAGTAAGGATCAGTATAAAGTTAGTAAAAGAAAGTTTTGTTGTCAAAATTAGCAAGGAGTCAAAAATATGAGGTTCTCAGCGGGGCTTCAGCAAGGCTGACTGCAGGCTTCTGTGACTCACCCCCTCCACAACGAAGACCCAAAGTAGCGAGTAGATGCTCACATTTTGAACAGATCATCTAAGAGAACACTAGAATTCAACAGAGAGTGACAAGAAACACCTAAAGCCAGGAAGGAGTGAAAAGCAAGGCAGCCTGCTTGACAGGGGTCAGCTGGGATCCTGGAGAGGCTCCCAGCATAGGGAAAGGGGGAGCGAGTGACCCCTGGAGGTCCACACTTCCACTGCAGACTCCTGCATCCTAGCCACGGGAAAGCCCTAGACACTCACAGCCCCAAAGACTTACCTAGGATGCTGCCTAGAGACCATGTGATGGCTTTGCTCCAGAGGGGCACTCATGCCAGGTCCCTCCTCACTCCACCCTAGGCAGCTACCGCAGGGTATCACACAAAAGGAGCCTAGCCCTCACCAGACCGCAGTGGACCCAACAGCCCCTGCCTCTCCACATCCCTGGAGCCCCACTGACATCCCCTGCCCACAGATGCTACCACGACTGACAGCTGCCCCCAGGGCTGAAGTGAGTCAGTAACAAAGACCCCACTGCCCCTTGCAATGATGCTGCCACACATTTTCATGCACCTTAAAAGCAAACTCCCCTGCCCACAGCAGTCACAGGTGCCAATGCACAAGCAAAGTGTGCACTCCTCAGCCACCTGCATACAGCTGCTGCCACTGAAAGCTACTGAGCCCTCCCCAGAAGCAGGGCTGCAGCATATCTTGGGCCTGGGGATCATCCCACCCCTGCCCACCACAACCAGCACCTGCAAGCACCACTGGGGGCCTAAGGACAGGTCCACCTAGCCTGGCTCTGCACCCCCAGTGTCCAAGCATGCCATCCAGAGGACTGAGGACTGCCTAGCCTAGTCCCCACCACTGACACCTGAGCCCTCCCCCCAGGGGCTTCAAGTTAGGCCCATCCAACCTGCCATCCCCACCACAGTGGGCACCCACCTGCACATGCCACCTGCAGGCCTGGCAACTGGCCCACCTAGCATGTTGTAGCCACCACCAACACCAGCACAAACTGCTTGGGAGCCAGAGATTTGTCCTGCCACTGCTACTGCCATCACCCACATCATGCTTGTTGCCTAGGGGCCAAAGAACCTGCCCACATGCCTGGCCCACCACTACTGGTATCTGAGTAAGCTGCCTGGAGTCCCAAAAATCAGCCCTCTTTTACCTGCTAACACTGGCGCCAGCGTACACACCCCTGAAGCTGAAGGACAGGCACACTTGCACACTGCTGCTACCACTGGGACCTGAGGACAGGCCAATCTGGCATCTCTGCCCCCAGCGAAACTTGACCACAGTCTCCACTAATAACCACACCCTAAGCCGCTGAGGAAATCAAACACCACTGACATTGTTTAAGGCCAAAGAAATTACACAGAGACTATGCTACTGTACCCACAATCAAAACAAAAGTGCCCTACTCAACACTACAGGTACATCTTCAGGAAAAAGGCCCCACTCATGAAAGCAAATTCAAGGAACTGGAAGAAGAGACTGTTACACTAGATGTGCAGATACCAATGTGAGAGAAAGAAACATGAAAAGGCAAGGAAATATAACACCACCAAAGGAACACAATAATTCTCCAGCAACAGATCCAAATCAAAAAGAACTTACGAAATCTCAGGGAAAGAAATTCAAAATAATGATATTAAAGAAGTAGAGTGAGATACAAGAGAATACAGAAAAATAGTACAAAGAAATCAGAAACAAAATTCAAGATACGAAAGAGAAATTACCAAAGAAATGAGTATCGTAATAAAGGACCAAATAAAAATTCTAGTACCAAGGAATGCATTAAATAAAATATAAAATACATTTGAAAGCTTCAACAGCAAACTAGATAAAGCAGAAAAAGGATGTCAGAACTTGAAGAGAGGCCTTTTGAAATAAACCAGTCAGATAAAAATAAGAAAAAAAAGAATAAAAATGAACAAAGCTAGGCCAGGAGCAGTGGCTCATACCTGTAATCCCAGCACTTTGGGAGGCTGAGGTGGGTGGATCATGAGGTCAGGAGTTCAAGATCAGCCTGGCCAAGATGGTGAAACACTGACTCTACTAAAAGTACAAAAGAAAATTAGCCAGGCATGGTGGTAGGTGCCTGTAATCCCAGCTACTTGGGAGGCTGAGACAGAGAATTGCTTGAACCTGGGAGGTGGAGGCTGCAGTGAGCTGAGATCACGCCACTGCACTCCAGCCTGTGTGACAGAGCAAAACTCCATCTCAAAAAAAAAAAAAAAAAGAAAGAAAATGAACAAAGCTTATATGACATATGGGACCCTATAAAGTGACAAAATATTCTAATGTTTGGTGTCCCAGAAGGTAAAGAGAAAACTAAAAGAATAGAAAACTTATTTAACAAAATAAGAGCTGAAAAACTTCCCAAGTTTAGCAAGAGAGGTACACATCTGGATACACGACTCTCAGTGACCCCCAAATAAATACAGTGCAAAAAGCTCTTCTCTATGTCACATTATAATTAAACTGTCAAAAGGCAAAGGCAAAAAGAATTCTAAAAACAAGAGGAAAGCATCTAGTCATTAATGAGGGAACCTCCATCAGACGAACAGTGGATTTCTCAGCAGAAACTTTATAGACCAGGAGAGAATGGAATAATATATTCACAGAGCTGAAAGAAAAGGAAACTGCTGACCAAGCATACGATACTATACCCAGTAAAGTTTTTCTTTATAAATGAATGAGAAATAACGCATTTCCCAGACAAGCAAAAGCTGAAGGAATTCATCACCACTAGACCATTCCTACAAGAAATGCTTAAGGCAGTCCTACATTTGGAAGCAAAAGGACAGTATCTATCATAATTAAAATACACAAAAATATAAAAACCCATTGGAAAAGCAAACATACAAATAAGGAAGAGCGAAGACTCAAATGTTACTACTATAGAAAATTACCAAACCACAATCACAAATAAGAGAAAAAGGAACAATGGATATACAAACAACCAGATATCAATCAATAAAATGACAGGAAAATGTATTAACCACTCCACTTAAAAGATATAGACTGACTGAATGAATTTTTCAAATGATCCAACTATATGCTGCTTACATGAAACTCATTTCACCTCTAAATTTAGACACATATCGACTGAAAGTAAAGTGATGAAAAAGATATCCCACACAAACAGAAACTCAAAACCAAGCAGGATTAGTTATACTCACATCTGATAAAACAGACTTTGAGTCATAAACAGTAAAAAGAGACAAAGAAAGTCATTATATAATGATAAAGGGATCAATTCAGCAAGAAGATACAACAATTCTAAACATATATGCATCCAACACTGGACCACCAGATATATAAGGCAAATATTACGAGATCTAAAGGGAGAGACAGACTTTAATAAAATGATAGTCAGGGAGAGGACTGAGTGGCTTAAGGTGGGTCACTGAGTTTCCCAGAGGTTCAAGCTTTTAAGTGGAGGAGCTCAGAGTCAAGCCCCTCTCCCAGCTCTGCAGGCCTCAAATACAACCACCATCCCACCAGAAACAGGACCCCTTTGGCTCTGATGTACCACTGAGTTTAAGAGGTTCCTGAGACCCCCAGACATCTCTTCAAACAACACTACATCTGAAAGTCACACATCTGCGAGGTCCTTAGGGGTATCAGTCTCATTGGAGACAGTGACAGAAGCTGGAGAAAGGCTGGGAGTGCAGTCCCCCAGCAGGAAGTCTCACTGCGGATGGGAAGAGACCTGAATCATCTTCAAACACTCTTGCGTGTCCCATTTTAAGAAAATGGAACCAACGTGTTTCCAGCAAATTGAACACACATGGACATTTCTTAATGAACTCCAGTCAGCCCATCTGAAACTGAAGATGCTGGAGAAACCTAAGACTCCTCTAAAGTTACAGCCAAAAAGATGTGATGCAGCTCCAAAAACTGCACAAGGGATGCTGCTAGCACCACTTCAGTGTTGTGGTCAACAAAGGAGTGGGGTGGAGGAGGAGTTTCTCTCTTGCCCTTCCCTGCAAAGATCGCTTTCCCCAGCATCGTTCCCAAAAATAGTAGCCGAGCTTTTAAAACACACACACTCCAGATCTGTGCTCCTGGGAGAGCTTGTTCAACTCACATCCTGCGTGTATACAGAGCTCTAAATAGAGACTCCCAAGTCTACAAGGGAATTCCTTTTAAGGAATCCACCCAAATTTGTTAATAACCAATCATAGAATAAACACCAAAGGATCGAGAGAGAGAGAGAGTATGTGTGTGAGTGTGTGTGAGTGTCTGCACGTGTGCACGCATGCACATCAGTGCATCTAAGTGTGTATGGGGGTGAGGGACCTTCTCCTGCCAGAACTTCCCTCCTGCCATTTGTCCTGCCGCTGCTACTGCCTACCTACTCTGTAGCATAAGGGCCTGCAGACCAACAGGAGCCCAGGTAGCAAACGTCACTCCTGAGGGCCCAAGTAAGACTCTGTCACTCACCACATACCAAATAAAATGATATATATATAATATACATAATACATTAATCATAGTTATAATCTGTATTTCATATGTATATATTAATTTCATATCGTGATCATAGAGAGATGATATATATATTCTGTTTCACTGTGCTTACACTATTTTCATTGCAGAAAAGGGACAAATAGAGGCTGCGGCACGATGGAAGGGTCACTTGCTTTTACACTGTGTACCTTTTTGTGGCTTTGAATTTTGTACTTGAAAAAATTAATTTGTGTGTATGTGTCCTGCAGGTAAACTGTTATCTTCTAAAAAATTTCTGCTTGACTTCCCAATCTCCAGCCGGGACCAAAACTTTCTCAGGAGCTCACCATGCCCTCCCCTCCCCACCCATCCCCAAAACACAGGTACTCATACACATGCATGCCACACACCCACACAGCACACATATATGCACACACATAGGCCATACACACCACACACATACACACACCACACTGACACACACACACACACACACGCATTTGTCAGGAAAGAGCCTTTCACCACCCCCTGAAACCCCTCCCACACCATTTCTGAGCGCAAGTGCAGGCAGGGCTCAGCTGGCCAACCAGGCCAGCATCAAGTCACAATGAACCTGCAGCATGGATGGGAAGAGCCCGAGTCCTCTAAGCCTCAGAATTCACTGCCACCTAGAGGCTCCTCTGTTGCATGATTTCTCAATTCTGAGTGAAAAGGCAGGCCCAGCCATTGGCCTCATGAAACAGGAGGGGGTCCCATGAGCCCGCAATGTCCAAGGCAGGCACTCATATTTCTCATGAGGACTTGAGAGATTGGGGCTGCCTGTCCGAGCTGCTGGCCAGGTCCCCAGGACCTGAAGTGCTCAGTATCCTTTTGCAATTTTGCTCCTCTACTCGGAGTGCAAACTGGTCAATCACTTCTGGAAACTATCTGGCCACATCTATTTAAGTTGAGCATACGTAGCCCCTCGGCATAGCAGTCCCACTCCTGATCTATACCCAACATATATGTGCACATAAAACTCCTGCCCACCCCAGCTCATTGAAATAACACCCCTGAAAATCCCAGCCCCTCAGCTGGGCCATTCCCCCTTGCAGGGAAGGGGCTGGAGGAAGCTGGGAACCCATGTTGCTCCCAGGACCAGCAGCATCGCAGGTATGGATGGCCCCCTCCACCCTGCCCTCTCTCTGTCCCCACCCTCTGAAGCAGCAGTTCTCAGCCAGGGATGATTTTGCCCTGTGGGGGACATTTGGCAATATCTGGAGACATTTTTGCTTGGCATACCTGCGGAAGGGGATGTACTGGCAGCTGGCAGGTAGAGGCCAGGGGTTCTGTGCAGCATCCTACAGTGCAAAGGGCAACCCCAAGTGAAGGAGCATTCGCCTCCAAACGGCAATAGCGATGAAGCCAAGATACTGTGCCTTAAGATCTCAACGGTGGAACAGTGGGTGTAAATTATTACTACTTTTAAATAATTGGACATTTCAGCTAAAGATTTAGAATTTAAAAATTCTATTACAGGAGAACTCTGTTCTAAGGCAGATGCATTCATCTTGTATTTTAAAAGAACAAAGCTGCCTAATGCGAATGGCAAAGAGTGAGACCATGCACTTCGCGGGCTTTAGATGCATCTTCTTCTCAGCCCGGGAAGCTGTTCCGTTCTCCAGCAAACACCACTTACTACCTAACGACTGTTCCCCCAGGGACCTGTGAGTGCACTCAAATCCAGAGTTTTTATGCTGGATCACTCAAAGGGATAAAAATACATTTCCACTCATTCTTTTCTTCCCTAAAGGTAATGTCTTGTTTATCCTTCCTTGTCTCTAAACAGATAATTTAATTATTTTAACTATTACATTGATGACTAAAGGCATAGTCAAAATGAACTAGCCAGATGATCTACAATAATCGACATTAGCTGTGAAAATTGTTTATGGAACTACTCGCTACCCAGCATAGACGTATTGCGCATTTCCTTCATAGCGCCTAGATTCTACTAGACATCACAGAAGCACAGCCCCTACAAATTAGTGATTTTATATATATATATATATATATATATATATATATATATATTTTTTTTACCAAATGCTTTCTAGATTGTTGCCCTATTTGTTGTTTAAGAAATGCTGACCCTTTTCACAAGATGGTGCTGAAAGCGAAGAAGGAAGTTCCCAAAGCGAAGGCTTTAAAGGCCAAGAAGGCAGTTTGAAAGTTGTCCACAGCCACAAAAAAAAAAGATCCGCACGTCCCGCACTTTCTGGCAGCCCAAGACACTGCAACTCCGGAGGCAGTGTCCTTGGAAGAGCACCCCCAGGAGAAACAAGCTTGACCACTATGCTGTCATCAAGTTTCCACTGACCACTGGGTCAGCCATGAAAAAGATAGGAGACAACAACACACTTGTGTTCATGGTGGATGTTCAAGCCAACAACCCCCAGATCAAACAGGCTGTGAAGAAGCTCTATGACACTGACATGATCAAGGTCAACACCCTGATAGGCTGTGAAGAAGCTCTATGACACTGACGTGATCAAGGTCAACACCCTGATAGAATGTGAAGAAGCTCTATGACATTGACGTGATCAAGGTCAACACCCTGATTCGGTCTGATGGAGAGAAAAAGGCATATGTTCAACTAGCTCCTGATTACAATGCTTTGGGTGTTGCCAAAAAAATTGGGATCATCTAAACTGAGTCCCGCTGGCTAATTCTATGTATATCTTTTCACTATTAAAAAAAAAAAAAAGAAAGAAATGCTGAAGGCTCTTTTACTGTTTTATATATTAATTCAAGTTGTTCAAATGCAATCCAACTAAATTTTTAATTTGTCTCACTGTTCTCTTCTTAAACAATTAAGTATTATCCTTTGGAAAACAGAGTTTGATAAAAGAAACTAAAATCCAACAACTCAAAATATCTCAGCAGAAACCAACATAAGGAATCAGTACAATCCTCATTGGCTGCCCCCAGAGTAATTTAAGGAATCAACATCAAAGTAAAAGTAATCAATAATTTGCTTTAAATTCAAAAAGATGCATACATCATAAACTAAAATTCCAAACACTATCAGAAGGTATACAATAAAAAAGGTCTCCCTGTCATCTGATTTCCCTATCACCCTACCGTCAGCAGTTTTTTTGTGTGTTCTTTCAGAAATTCTTTACACATACAACCAAAAATATATATTTTGATAAATTATAGTTGTGTTACATACACATTGTTTTGCTGGTGGCTTTTTCTTCCTTTTTTCTTGTGGTAAAATGCACATAAAATAAAATGTACCCTCTTAACTATTTTTAAGTGTATAGTTCAGCAGTATTCAGTACATTCACGTCTTTTTACAGCCATCACCATTATCCATCTCTGGAACTTTTTTCATCTTGCAAAATTGAAACTCTGTACCCATTAAACAACAACTTCCCATATATCTCTCCCTCCAGCCCCTGGCAGCCATCATTCTTATAGTCTCTATGAATTTGACTACTCTAGATACTTCATGTAAGTGGAATCATAGTGTTTGTCTTTTGGGGACTGGCTTATTTCATTCAGCCTAATGTCCTCAAGGTTTGTTCATATTGGAGCATGTGTCCGAATGTTCCTTTTTGAGGTTGGATAATATTCCATTGTTATATGTAGCACACTTCGCTTATCCATTCATCACTGGTGGACACTTGGGTTGCTTCCACCTTTTGGATGTTGTGAATAATGCTGTAAATATGGTGTACAAATATCTCTTCAAGACCCTGCTTCCAATTCTTTTGGATCTGTATCTAGAAGTGGAATTGCTTGATTATATTGTAATTCTATGTCTAATTTTTTGAGAAAGTGCCATACTGTTTGGCACAGCAGCTCCAACAAGTTACATTCCCATCAACCATGCACAAGAGTTTCAATTTTTCCACATCCTCACCAACACTGGTTATCTTCTGTTTTTGTTATAAGAGGCATCCTAACCGGTGTGAGGTGGTATCTCATTATAGTTTTGATTTGCATTTCCTTAGTGATTAATGATGTTGAACATCTTTTCATGTGCTTACTGGCCATTTGTACATCTTCTTTAGAGAAATGTCTATTCAAGTCCTTTGCCCCTTTTGCAACTGGGTTGTCTGTCTTATTGTTGATTTTTAGTCCTCTATATATACTGGATATTAATCCTGTCTCAGATATATGATTTGCAAAAATTTTCTCTCATTCTATGGGTCGCCTTTCTACTCTACTGAAAGTGTCTTTTTGAAGTGTCTTTTTGAAGCACAAAAGTTTCTCACCCTCATTGAGTCCAATTTGCCTATTTTCTTCTTTTGTTTTTTAAGCCTTTTGTGCCATATCCAAGAAATCCTCACCAAATCCAATGTCATGAAGCTTTTGTCCTGTTTCTTCTAAGACTTTTATAGTTTTTAGCTTTTACATTTAGGTCTTTGATCCAATTTGAGTTAGTTTTTGTATATGGTGTTAGAAAAGGTCCAACTCCATTCTTGCGTTTGTGGAGATCCCAGCACCATTTGTTGAAAAACCATTCTTTCCCTATTGTCTTGTTGATTTGTCCATGTGGGTGCATACAGAATTGCCTCATTTCTTTCATGGCTCAGTCATATTCCATCATATAGAGGTACCATCCCTTTTCAACCTGTCCCCTGCTAAAGCCCTAAATTCCTTTCTACTGTGTTGATTTTGTAAAAATGGTAGAGTATACATTTTTTTTATGTACAGATGTGTGTGTGTTTGCATGTATACACACACACACATAAATTCTTAGCAGTAAAATTCTTGGCATAAATTATTTGCAGTAAAATCTCTGGCTGAAAAGGTAGAATCATCCAAACCACCACCAGATAATGCACTTCTGTGTTTTAAATAAAAATTAATTGTAATAAAATTTAAGCAGTCAAGAGAGACGTTAAATGAAAAATGAAGACATTTTCACCTGAGCCCCAGTCATTCTACCCACTGGTTAACAATTCCTTGCAATTTCCTTCCAGAAAAAAATGGTTATGCATATACTCAGAAATATATACTTATATATTTTTATTTCCATGAGTAGGCAGACTATAGACATTACTATACATCCCAAATATATTCTAGTACTCTGCTTGTTTTGTATGTGTGTGTGTGTCTTCTGGAAAAGTGACACATAATTAGATTTCTACCAACAGAATTGTATGTTAGAAGGAAAGTTTCCTTACACCAATGTCATCATGGGGAACCATCAACATTTTAACATTGCCATTTAGATAGGTAAAAAGTATGTCTCAGAGAAAAGAGATATTACTTTTCTTAAGAATAATATGGTTTATGTTCTAGGAGCCAGGAGATGGGAGGAGAATAAGATGGAACAACTTTCCATCTTTTTATATTTATTTTCTTGTGAAGTATCTTTGTCTTTTGCCCAGTTTTTATTATTTTGTTGCTTTTTCTTCTTGAATTGTATGTTTTATTTCTTATGGAAATTATTAGGCTAGCTGCTATAACAAAAAGAGCCAACAAAATTCAGTGTCTTAAATGTAATAAATGGTTGTATCTCTCACCTATGACAGTCTGAGGTGAATGTCTCATTCTACTACACATGGCCACTCATACGATACACTAAAATCACATTCAGGTACTCAGGTTCCTTCCATCTTATTTTTCCACCGTGACTCAAGATGTTGTTCTCTTCTGCAATGTCAACACTGGGGTACAGGCACACCTGTGTTCTAGCCATGGAGAAGGGGGAAGAACATGGGCAAGAGTCATGCCAACTCTTTCAAACTCCCAGCCCAGAAGTGACCCACATTGCTCTGTTCATATCCTATGGGTTAGAATTTGGTCATATGGCCACATCTAACTGCCAGGGCAGCTGAAAGATGCAGTATAGTTAGGCTGTGTATTAACTATCTACTCTATTCTGCCTAACAATATTACCACTAATAACTTAGGGCTTAAAACTAAACATTCCTTATCTCACAGAGTCTGTGAGTCAGGAGTTTGGTTTGGCTCAGCTGGGTCCTTTGCAAGGTGGTAGTCAAGGCACTGGCTGGGCTGTAGTCTCATCTGAGGTTTGACTGTGGAAGGACACACTTTCAAGTCCAGGCAGGTTGGCAGAACTCAGTTGGACTGGTGGCTTCAATGTCTTGCCTTGTTATCCATCAGCCTTGCCCTGGTATCCTCAGCTCTTAGAAGCCCTCAGTTCCTTGCCATGTAGGGTTTCCTCAAGGCCAATGGGGAGAGAGAAAATCCAGCAAAATGGATATGACAATGCTATATATATAATTACATACACATAATCATGTCAATCCTGATACCTTTTCCATGCACTATTGATTAGAAGTCACATGTCCTACCCATACTCAAGGGGAGGAGGCTACACAAGCACATGAACACCAGCTACTAGGGATTGTGGGGGCCACCCAAGAGTGCTGTGTAGGCCCCCTTAGAATCCCATGACAATTAAAGAAGGAAAATAGATTTCAGTGGATATCTAGCTGTCAGCTTCCACCACAATGTGTTGCAAATATTTTTCTTAGCAAAGGAAAATGCTCAGAAAAGTGCTAGGTTGAAAATTGGGTTTATACTTTAATTTGATGGTTATTTTGAGGTTGGTATTTTAAATTTGCTTATGGAATTCTTGACTTATAAAAGCTTTTAGTTTGTGTGAAGTCAAATTTATCAATATTTTCCTTTACTGCTTCTGGATTTTGTTATGATTTATGGCATTTCATGAAAGACCTCCCCTAAGATTATGTGAAATTCCATCCATGTTGGCTCCTAAAATAAGTCATATTATTATGGCCAAGCATCCCATTTTTCAGAACATTTTCTTCACTACCAGGATAATTTGTTTGTAGAAACTATTTTGCTGCTGACTTGCTTGAAAGCTATTTGTTCACAGTTTTGCTCATCAGTGACTTTTTAAGGTAAAGAAGTGGGATTTCAGCAAATTATTTTCACCCTTTAGTTTACAATTCTTAGTACGGCTCTAAGATAAGCAATAAAATTTCATGGAAAGCTTTTTTATGCAAAATCAGCATTATTCATGTATAGTCAATGATACAGTTCTTTCCAGCTCTCTTCGACCTTTCTTCTACAGGGGACACATTTTTGTGGTCTCAGGTGTCTGCCCTCAGAGGTCACTCTGGTGCTGTCTGTTTCCTTCCAAATAGAAAACGATGATTGTGCCAATAGGATCCATTTACTTACAATCACCTGCCTCTCAAACAAAGGCTAAATTATTGGGAAATTCCCAAAGAAACACAGAGTTTCTTCTTTTCCATCAGCAAATATTCAGTGTGCCCTCTACTCTGGGCCAAGAACTCTGTGCAAAGTGGGTAGCTGCTGGCAAAACAAACAAACAAACGCCCTTTCAAAACTGCCACCAGGAAAGGCAACTCATATTTTAGTTCTACAGATTCTACATTTCTGATAATATTCCAATAGTCTTCAGATGACCAAGTAGCATTAAGACCTTTCAGCGTGGTCACCTAGAGCCCTTGTGACTGGACTAGAGAGAAAAAAGATAGAAGGGAGGGGCCGACTCATGCATCCCTGTATTGGCCACATTTTTTGAATCTGCAATACCCAGTGTTTTGCCAGGCCCTTCATAACAGATCTCCGTAAGTATCTGTGTAGCAGGCACCAGTCTCTGTCAGTGAATGCAGGTGTGTGAGAAATTCAGCTCTGTGCATTCCTCCATAGCATGGCTTAATTTCCACCATGACCCCTCACCCCATCAATGGCAGAGACCAAAGCTCAGTCCACTGGCCGAGCTGCAGCTGAGGTTTACGGGACTTGTCTCGTCCTTACCTTGGGGAGGGGCTGAGGTGGACCGAGGGGGTTGATATCCATGCCTGCCCCTCTGAGGGGACCTCATGGCTATCAATCCTGGCGTGGCACCCCCACTCCCCATTCAAGGCCCCCACAGGGCTGAACTGTCTCTGCATGTGCTGGCAATGGGTCCCTCACATCTGCCTCCCCACCCAGTGTCTGTGCACAGCTGTTCCTTCTGACCACCCTGAAAATGGAAAGCCTAGACCTGACCCCAGTTGATTCTCTTTCAGCTGTCCCATCTCTTCCCTGAGACAACCAAACCCTACCCAAGTAAAGGGTTACAGGACAAAAAGGGAAGCACCAGTTGGCATTTCCAAGTAATACCCACCGCGCCTGTCCACAAGGCTGGAGGGCAACTGGAAGATTCAGACCCAAGACAAAAGTGACCATCAACCGATCACAGTGCAGGAAAGGCCTTCTTAAAAAGGAAACTGTAAATTGCTCCTTAACACTGCAAGGCGAGGTAAGCCTTGATTTAGATAAGTATGATTAAAGTAGCTCTCAGGAGACACTACAAGCTTATGACTTTAATTATAATACAGGCTCATATTAACAAAGACACATCCAAAATAATACTGATTTAAACAAGAAAACCTTTTATTTTCTCTTGCAGAGCTGCACAGGTTCAGTTTCCTCCTATCTCTTTGTCCTGCCACCTGGGCTGCAGGCCTGCAGATAGGAGGGGGAAAAGGGAAGGGGCCTGTTCCCCTGGGGGCCACAATCCAAAAGGTGCCTGAATGCTTTCCTTCCCTCCCCAGAGCCATTCCTAGCCGCACGGGAAGATGGAAAAGGCAGCCCTGATGTTGCCGAAAACTGTGGCTGCTGTTAACTACAGAGAAGGAACAAATAAAGATTAAAGGACAAGGAGCAATATTTGTCACTCATACAATAAAACAGCTACTTTTTAAACAGTTTTATCCATTCTCCAATGCCCAGGTCCAATATCTCCAACACCGTTAGTTCTCTGAACTAACAGCGATTCCTTCCCTCTCCAAACTTTACCTGTACCATTCATGTGATAATTACTCTCACAGGGCCTATCTCCTGCAGGCTGACCCCTGAATCTCCTCTACATCAGCATAACAGCGCCCACCTCCGCTAAGGGGGCTCCACTTTCCTGACTAGCTCCTTCAGTTTCTTGCCGTGAAAATGGTCTTTGTATTGCACTTTGTGGCTGACAGACACCTTCCATTACTTCTCAGCACTGGTTCAATACACACATATTAACACACACTAGCGTGCACACACACGTACACACTCGCAGACACTCCCACATGTACACATATACACACACACCCACACACATACAGTCACACACACAAACTCACTAACACAAACATGTATACATTCACTAACACATACAAACATGCACTAACATATGTACACACTAACACACAGACTCACGTATACATTCACATACAAACATGTACACTAACACACATACACGCTCACATGTACACATTCACACACGCACACCTAACACATGTATACACTAACACACATGTACACATTCATTAACACACACGTGTACACACATGCACACTCAGTAACCCACATGCACACTAACACATTCACATACACACTAACACATGCATGCACATTCACTAACACACTCACACTGTAGCAGGACAAGCCGCAGACAAAAACCCTCAGAGTTAAGGAAGGGCTTTATTCGGCCGGGACCTTCGGCAAGACTCACGTCTCCAACAACCGAGCTCCCCGAGTGAGCAATTCCTGTCCCTTTTAAAGGCTCACAACTCTAAGGGGGTCCATGTGAGCGGGTCATGATCGTGAGAGGGTCGTGATCGATTGAGCAAGCAGGGGTACGTGACTGGGGGCTGCATGCACCGGTAATTAGAACGAAACAGAACAGGACAGGGATTTTCACAGTGCTTTTCTATACAATGTCTGCAATCTATAGATAACAGAACCCATTAGGTCAGGGGTCGATCTTTAACTACCAGGCCCAGGGTATGGCGCCGGGCTGTCTGCTTGTGGATTTCATTTCTGCCTTTTAGTTTTTACTTCTTCTTTCTTTGGAGGCCGAAATTGGGCATAAGACAATATGAGGGGTGGTCTCCTCCCTTAACACACATACACACTAACACACACACACACACGCACACATACACGCGCGCACACGCACACACACACATACACGCACACGCACACACACTCACACACGCATATACATACGTGTACACGCGCACACTTCTGTACTAACAGAGCCCCAGTGTGTTCCGAGGCAGTGGAGAGGACACCCCTACCCCGCACTGTGGTGAGCCATGATTGGTCTAGACCAGATGTGGCCATTTGTTTTCCCTGTGCTGTCCAGAGGTGGCCACATGACCCAGGTCTGGCTACTGAGATGTAAGTGGACGTTCTCTGCAGGGGCCTTCTAGGAAACCTCTTGCTTTTGCATCAACAGGGGTCAGCCTGGGCTGGCATCACCTTTCCCCTACCCTTCCCCTTCCTCCAGCCTCAGTCTTCGAGGTCTCAGTTCCTGGAGGTGCAGCTGCCTCTGCAGCTATGAGGGGATCAGGCGACCCGATGGAGAGCGTGGAACGGAAAGAGCAGTGGGACCAGGTCCTTGATAACCTCGTTGAGCCCCTGCAGCATCCCGGGACTGTCCACTCCAGACTTCTGGACAAATATGACTATTCAATTATTCAGTGCTAGAAAAGAAATGAGCTGTCGAGCCACGAAGAGGTGTAGAGGAACCTTAAATGCACACTGCTAAGTGAAAGAAGCCAGTCTGAAAAAGCTACACACTGTGTAAGTCCAACCATGTGACATTCAGGAAAAGGCAAAACTATGGAGACAGTGAAAAGTCAGTGGTTGTCAGGGGTGAAGGGGAGGAACGGATAAACGGGGAGCACAGAGGATTTTTAGGGCAGTGAAACTGTTTCGTATGATGCTACAATGGTGGATCCATGTCATTATACATTTGTCCAAGCCCATAGAACATACAACCCCAAAAGTGAGCCCTGTGTCAACTCTGGGCTCTGGGCGATGGTGATGCGTCAATGCAGGTTCATCCGTTGTAACAAATGTACCCTCTGGTGAAGGATGTTGATAATGGCGGAGGCTGTGCATGTGTAGGGGCTGGGACACCTCTACCTTCCACTCCATTTTGCTGTGAACCTAAAACTTCTCTAAAAAGTAAAGTCTATTAATTTAAAATATATATGCCTATATAGATGACTATTCATGTTATTTGTTTCTGCCTCTTCAGTACTTGCAACCACGTGTACTTCCAACAGATACCATCTGCCTTCCTGCCACTTCTCTTCCAGCCCATTGTGAACTCACAGAACACATCCCAATTCCTTCCCAAGTTGAAAATCTGGAAAACAAACCACGTGAGTCCACGAGCATGCCACTGCCTCTGGTGCACCCCACATTGCCTTCGTGGCCCTGGGACGGACTTGGGTTTGATGGACCTGGAAGTCAGCTGGCCCCAGGCTGGATGGCCCCCACTCAGGTCCTGTGTGTGCACATGAGTCCAAGAGACCCTGGGCTCAATTCTCAGCTGAAACCTGAACTCTGCAGGATGGATCAGTCATCTGCCGCTGGCATCTGCCAGGCCTGACTCACTGAGTCATAACGAGGTCAGTTATGTGATGGTCAGCCCTGGAGGGCAGGCAGAGGCTGCTCACATCCCTCTGTGGGGCCTTAGGGCTTCACACTGGACCTGGCACCACATAGGAATCCCCTTAGTGTTTCTTTTTCTTCATTTTTCTCTTTTTTTTTTTTTTTTTTTAGAGAAGGGGTCTCACTGTGTTGCCCAGGCTGGTCTCAAACTCCTGACCTCAAGTGATCCACACTCCTTGGCCTTCCAAAGTGCTGGGATTACAGGCTTCAGCCACAGCGCCCAGCCTCAAATGGTCTTTTCTTTGTGATAGCATCCAGTCTCCTAGAATCTAGCTCCCAGCTATCCACAGAAACTCTCATGGCCTCAGCTGGAAGAAGAGAGCTCCCAGCAGATCAGACGGACAGCACCAGACAGAACCCTGAGGCCATCACCTCCCACACTCCTGAGTCAGCAGAGGCTGCAGATAAAAGCTGCCTGGAGAGGGCTCTTAGCTCTCAGCTCTGCAGCCTGGAAGGAGGCCCAGGAGGTGTGAATTGATGATTGCAGAGAAGAGAGGTGGGAGGTCAGCCCCTCCAAAGGTGCCTGGCCAGAGCGCGTGGGGTCACATATGGAAACCATTTCTGGGGAGGGAGAGAGAGGGGGAATCTGGAAATGAGGCCACACCAGGGGGTCCGGCCATGAACACAAGAAGGAAAGCCTTGTTGAAGGGAGGCCCACAGCAGACACAGCTCAGTGGAAGCAGGAAAATACTCAGCATTCCAACAACTTCTAATAAGAAACCTTTAAAAAATGGAGAAATCCACGCGCTTGTGGTTTTAATAAATGCAACAACACAACAGGAGGCTGGCTCAGAGCAACATGAGGAGGATGAGGGAGGGCCAAGAACACTGAGGCCTAAATGTGGAGCACACCAGTGTGGACACAAAAAACTGGCAGTGTGATCTGAGACCACTCAGTGGCCCCGTTAAGTGGTGACAATTTCCACCCAGAAGAAACGGGTGACAATTTTGAGATCCTGATTCAATAGGTTCCCCACAGATCAGTTTCTCCTCGGAGAACAGAACCTCCTGAATCTTAGGAATATTAATATCTCCAGGGCTGAATGTCCCAGCATTGCTGATAAAGAACAGCCTCTTCCAGGAAAAGGAGCAGTTTTTTATCTTTGCTAATAACCAGCCAGTCTCATAAAAACTGGAAGGGAAAAAAAAATCCTTAAAAATATTTACTTAAAAAACAATCAACAGACACACTAAAAAGCGCATGCATACTGATTTCTTTGATATGTTTTTAATTGCTTAAGGGTCTTTGTAGAAAAAGGAGCAAAGAGCATTATTTATAAATTTACATATTTAGAAGAGGGCAGGTTAAAAACTCCAACTTCACCAGCAGCAGCAAAGAACCTTTGTTGAGCAATACTGCCCCCTTGTGTCCGATCTTCACTTAACGCTTTCCTGAGTTAAGTACATCTGCTTAATGGGACATTCTGCAGTAATAAACGACTTCTATATTTTGCAGCCCTTTCACACTTGCATTCCTGAAGGAAACATGCATATACAATACCAATTCTAAGTAAAGGGAAATGTGACTTAAGAAAATTGGCCTCAACTATTCATGATGGAGTTCACAGCAGGACTTGGGAAAACGTGGGCCACTGATGTGGTGAAGAAAGCCTGACTTCCATCCCAGCTTTTTCACTGTTCCCCACGAATAAGTGAACAGCAAATGTGCAAGGGAGTTAAAGTGTAAATTCCTCCTGGTCCATATAATTGACTTGCCAGATTTTTGCAGTAACAAAAGACTGCTGTTCAAAATATTTCCAGTGACGTTTTAAGACTATCTGTAAAGAGAAGTTTGGGCCAGGTGCGGTGGCTCATGCCTGTAATCCCAGCACTTTGGGAGGCCGAGACAGGCGGATCACAAGGTCAGGAGATCGAGACCATCCTGGCTAACACGGAGAAACCCCATCTCTACTAAAAATACAAAAAATTAGCCTGGCGTGGTGGTGGGCGCCTGTAGTCTCAGCTACTTAGGAGGCTGAGGCAGGAGAATGGTGTGAACCCAGGAGGCGGAGCTTACAGTGAGCCAAGATCGCACCACTGCACTCCAGCCTGGGCAACAGAGCGAGACTCCGTCTCAAAAAAAAAAAAGTTTGCGTTGGTCATTTTTGTGCTGTTTAGGATGTGTAATCATTGGCACTGTCCCCACAGGGTCTTAATCCTGATATTCAGCAAACATTTATCCAATTCAATATGGGTTTATTTATTTTTGAGACAGATTATTTTTATTTATTTATTTTTTCACTCTTGTCACCCAGGCTGGAGTGCAATGGCATGATCTCGGCTCACTGCAACCTCCGCTTCCCAGGTTCAAGCTATTCTCCTGCCTCAACCTCCCGAGTAGTTGGGATTACAGGCACCACACCCAACTAATTTTTGTGTTTTTAGTAGAGACGGGGTTTTGCCATGTTGGCCATGCTGGTCTCGAACTCCTGACCTCAAGTGATCCACCCATCTCAGCCTCTCAAAGTGCTGAGATTACAGGCATGAGCCACCGCACCCATCCAAGCCATATTATTTATGATCTGTGCTCTTTTCTGTATGTGGGACTTGGGGAGGGTGGGACACTCTGGAGATTCCTGCCTCAAGCCACATTCTCCTCTGCAAGATGGCTAAAAGGTTTTGTGCTTTGTGAAAGAGCAGAATCTGTTTTGTACCTAAGGCCTCCGGTCTCTAAATCCTAAAATCTCTCTGCTGGGGTCCCCTGAAGGGTCTGGTGCTTACTGCTCTTCTGGCTGTGCCTAATTAAGACGATCTGGATCCGCATGACAGGAACATATGGTAATTAAGTACCCAAATCTCAGAAAAGCACAAGAAATCAATCATAGACGTTTCTAGTAACATTAGAATTTAAATCCCTATTTATTAAGTCTTCTTAAAGAGACATACATACCATAAAAGTTCTAGCAAAGAATTTACAAACTGACTGAAATGTAGAATGACTTCACATATAATCTGCAAATCGGGCCACTGCGTGACCTACTTCTATTCCCATTTTATGAGTAGGAAAACTGAAGTCAAAAAAAAAAAAACAGGATTTGAGTACTACTCGCAAGTCACTGGCATCAAACTCTCCCATGCACACCCACGGTCAGGTGTCACCACAGCCTGTGGCCACCAGCTGCAGAACCCCATAATATTTGTGAGCCAAAATGACACAGCAGGTGGCCCCAGGTGGAGGGGCACAGCCCTTCATCTAGAGGAACTGCAATACCACAGGGCTGGATGAGCTGGCTCAAGGTTTTCTACTTGAAACATGGCTGTGTACTATTATGCTATAGGTGACTTTGTCTGTTTCTACCTGCCTGGAGATACAGGAAAATGCCCACGCTTCACACCCAGAACCCTCAGGAAAGCAGCATGGACCCCTCAGAGCCTCCAGGTTTCCAACCAGGTAGGAGGAGACTCACACATCTCTTGGGATGGAGGGCAGGAATGCCTAGAGAGGGATCCTCATCATTCTCGGTTTTCTGCCAGAGCCTGGGGACACGGGAAGGCAGGAAGACTCGGGACTGTCTAAATCCAAGTTGACATCCTGACTCAGTTACTCACTAACTGGTGATGGATACATTAGTTCCCTGATTTGCAGTTTTCTCAATCATGAAAAGGAGGTAATACTTAGCTTGGAGAATTGTTATGAGTATTAAATGTATCTAAAATGCCTAGAGCTTGGCCCATAGTAGAAACTCAATTAAAGCAGAGCTTTTCCCAACTTGCTGATGACAAAGTGAGCACACAACCAACCAGCATTTCTGAGAGTGAGGACATCTCTTACAGAATCTTTCCAAGCCCAGGCCACTCCTCTCTCAACCTGTTCCACACGCCTGAAGGGATTTCTGCCAGCCTTGCCTGCTGTCTGTCCCAAAACGAATAGAACTTTCTGAAACCCTGGAAATGTTCTGTATCTTCACTGTCCAATAAGCCATGTGGGGCTACTAAGCACTTGTACTATTAATATGGCAAGAGCCTGGAGGAACTAACGTTTTCTTTTCATTCTAAGTAATTTGAGTATAATTGCCACATATGACCAATGGCTACTGTACTGCACAGTTCAGAGACCACATGGTTCATTGCAAGCATCTGACTCATCCCAAGCAAGCACAGCCCAATGTTCATTAAATTAAGCAGATCAAGAGCTGCCAGATCACACAGGTAGTATCCAGAATGACCTCCATACGAGATGCCAATGCCTAGCCGGGATTATGGAGTTAAGACAAATATTTGTTTTTACACTTTTATAAAGCAAACAGCCCTGATTGGACATCAACCCAAGTTACAGCTGATTTATTAGGTAATTGTGCCTAAACTATGTTTTTGTTTCTCTCTTCATTGTTCCATATGTCACATGCCCACCCCACACACACACACACACACACACACACACACACACACACTTCCATGAGTCGAACCCTACCCGCTCAGTGCTTTGATGCTCCAGCCTCCGCCATCTGCTCTGCAGCTGGCTATCATGAGGACTGCAGCTTGGAGCTGCTGGAAAACAGAAACTTGCTCATTGATGAAGAGTTTGGGGACAGTCTGACTGCATGGCATCCTTCATCAGAGCCATGGCCTGTGCGGCCTTCCTGGGCTGGCCCAGGGCAGGATCTGCTTCTCAGGGACTACAGCAATGGCAAGATCTGACTTTCTTTAAAAACAACTGGTTACCAGCTATGAAGCAGAAGGCTCTTCTCTTTGCATTTAGCAAAGAGTCATTGATGCAGTCAGCATGTCTTGTGCACTGGGCATGTATAGGCATCGTTCCAGGCAGTGGCACAGTCACTGTTCCAGGTAGTAATGCCTTGAGGACGAGTGGCACAGACTGGGTGTCCACTTTCGTGAACCTTTGTCCTGGGGTAAGGGGCGGGACTGACAACAAACAAGCAAACAAATAATGAATTCAAGGAGGTGATTATAATGAAAGATAAAGTGGGCCAGTGTGACAGAGAATGACTGGGTCAGGTGGGAAGATCAAGGTGCTAGAAGGACTGGTGTCCTCTGAGGCCTCTGTCCTTATGATATGGTTTGGATTTGTGTCCCTGCCTAAATCTCATGTTGAATTGGAGGAGGGGCCTGGTGGGAGGTGATTGGATCATGGGGACAGACTTCCCCCTTGCTGGTCTCATAATAGTGAGTGAGTTCTCCCAATAGTCGATCATTTAAAAGTGTGTGGCACCTCCCCATTCTGTCTCTCTCTCCTGCTCTGCCGTGGTAAGCGTGCTTGCTTCCCCTTCACCCTCCACCATGATTCTGAGTTTCCTGAGGCCTCCCAGCCATGCTTCCTATACAGCCTGTGGGGCTGTGAGTCAATTAAACCTCTTTTCTTCATAAATTACCCAGTCTCAGCTAGTTCTTTATAGCAGTGTGAGAACGGACTAATACCAAAAAAAAATGGTACCAGAAGAGTGGGGTACTGCTATAAAGATACCTGAAAATGTGGAAGCAACTTTGGAACTGGGTAACGGGCAGAGGTTGGAACAGTGTTGAGGGCTCAGAAGAAGGCAGAAAGATATGGGAAAGTCTGGAACTTCCTGGAGACTTGTTGAGTGGTTTTGTCCACAATGCTGATAGTGATATTGATATGGTTTGGCTCTGTGTCCCCACCCAAATCTCATCTCCAATTGTAGTCCCCACATGTTGAGGTGGGGGGTCCTGGTGGGAGATAACTGGATCATGGGGGCAGATTTCCCCCTTGCTGGTCTCATGATAGTGAGTGTGTTCTCGTGAGATCTGATTATTTAAAAGTGTGTGGCACCTCCCCATTCTCTCTCTCTCCTGCTCCACCATGGTAAGACACGCTTGCTTCCCCTTCCCCTTCTGCCAGGATTGTACGTTTCCTGAGGCCTCCCAGTCATGCTTCCTATACAGCCTGTGGAACTGTGAGTCAATCAAACCTCTTTTCTTCATAAATTACCCAGTCTCAGCTAATTCTTTAGAGCAGTGTGAGAATGGACTCATACCTTGGCTGGCAGATGGCCACGGCCTTGCTGGTTGTTTCCATGATCATCCCTCTGTGTCTCTTCCTCTTCTTACAAGGACCCCAGTCATACTGGGTGAGGGCCTACCCCAATGCCCTCATTTGAATTTAATCACCCTTTTATAGACATATCTCCAAATATTGTTACAGTTTGAGCTACTAGGGGGGTCAAGACTTCAACATACAAATTTTTTGTAGAGGGCACAATTCAGCGTGTTAACAGTTTTTTAGATAGTACGTATTTTTAGATAGTAGGAAAGAAGAGAAGATCAATTTGCTGTGGACCTAAGAATAGAAGAGGTCAGGCTGGCTTCTGATCCTAACCTCCTGGGGGTAACTTAAGAACAGATCTGTAAAAGCAGTAAGCCTTGCTTGTGGTTTGTCAGCCCAGCCCCTGAAGGCAATTTGCTTCCCCATCCCAGTGCCCAGGGACAGAATGGTAAGTCATGCAGGAGCAACACGATTCTTCCTCACCATCAGGGAAAACACACCAAGGGCCTAAAGAAACAGGAGTAGCCCTGATAAATGGTTCTCTTTGGTTAGATTTCTTTATAAAATGCTTGCATTTTAGTGTCCAGCACCAAAAGTTTAAGAAACGGAACTTCCAAATGCACCAGAGAAAGACCAGGAATGTACCTATAAGACTCAGATAAGCACGTGAGATAGCACTGAGAGAGCTGTTCATTGTGAATGCAGGATCATGAAGATGCTGAGAACCAGATGCTGTCAGCAGGCACCACACACAGTGCCCAAAGGGTCTCCTCAAGCACCAAGAACAGCCACCCAGAGGAAATGCTCTGGTGAAGATTCCCCCAATCAGGAGAAAGGAGAGAGTCAGACACACTGTTTCATCATTTGGGGAGGAGATGCTATATTCAATTCGCTGGATGGAGAGGACAATAAGCAATCAGATAGAGCTGGGGACTCTAAAATCCTAAGTAGAGTCTAGTATCTCCACTGCAGGATGTGGCGAGAAACAACAACAACAAAAAAACTGTTTAGAAGTACCAGTGGGGTAGAAACTGTCAAGTCCATCAGCTCCACTGCCTTTGCCTCCTGGGCATAGAACAAGCCTGCGTTTCCCATCCTCCTTTGCACTGGGGGAGCACGTGTCTATGTCTGGTCAATGGAATGAGGGAAGAAGTGAGGTACGGTGTTGCCCAGCTTGGGTCTTTGGCAGATTGTTTGCAAAATGGCTTCCATAATTCCTCCTCCTGTTTCCTCCCACACAGTTCCTGTTTGTTTTGGCCAATCACAGTTCCTGGTTTAACCATGTGATTTGTTTTGGCCATTTTAGAAGCAGAAATTGAAAAACTTTTCCAATTTTTTTCTTTGGGCTTGCCCTCTCCTGTGGCTGGAATTAGTCTCCTCCATGTGAACAAGTGGAGGCTGGCATTCTGGAGGAAGAAGCACAGGGACAGAGGCCCAGCCATCTCTGTTGAAGCCCTGGATAAGTGAGCAGATTCATTCTAGACCAGCCAGCCTCAGCTCAGCCAGCCCAACCAGGGCAATCACCCAGGAAGTCCACAAAATTATGAGAAATATTAAGTATTTATTGTTTTAAGCCACCAAGTCGGGGTGGATTAATGAACAGCAAAATAGCCATAAAAACCTCCTGCACAATCTTCTATGTTTGCTCCTTCCCCATCTGCAGAGAAAAAACTCTGAAGATCTGGGGGAGGGAAGAGCTAAAACATGAAAAAAGCCTAGTCCCTGAGTGACTGTGTGGAGCAGAGTGTCCCTTTTTGTCTCCCACCCCAACTCACACAGAAATAGAACATGAGCAAGGAATAACAGGGATTGTGTCAAGGCCCTGAAATTTGAGGATACTTTGTTATAGCAGTCAGTCTACTTGGTTAATGTACTACCCACTTCCTAGAAACTGAAATCTGCCAACACACTTGTGGAATGGCCCATATTCCCAGACTATGGCCACTGGTAGCTAACAAAGACGAATCCTCATCCTCAAGACTCTGACTCTGTGCAGCCTCTGTGTAACTCTCATTCACTTTTCCATACATTCATTCAGTAAATACTAGTTACCAAGAAATGCCAATCACCTGGTGCCAGCAGCCAACACAAGAGTAGTCCCTGTTCTTAAGGCACTTGTAGTCTAGTAGCGGGCTAAGGAGGGGAGGACAGTCACCGAACAAATAATCCCACTGCAGGCTCCAGGAGGAGCAGGAGGCCGTATCTATTTTGCATACAATTGTATCTGCAGCCCTCTGCTCAGTGTAAGGCATAAAATAAGGGTTTAATAAGTCGTTGCTGAATTCATAAGCACAAGTCAATATTTAATTACAAACGGCGATACGAACTGTGAAGGAAAGTTTAAGAAGCCAGGAAACACTATAAAAGGGGGATCAGAAAAGTTATCTCTGAGGAAGTTAACACTTGAGAGCTGAAGGAGGGAGAAGGAAAGGAGGGCAGTAGGGAGCTAGCGAACAGTAGAGTGAGAGAAGCTTTGAGGCAAGCGAAATAGCTTAGGCAAAGGCCCTGAAATGTAAAGAGCCTGCTGCTGAGTTAGAGCGACCAGAAGACCAGCATGGCCAGATCATGGTGTGTGAAAGAAGTGGGGTAAGATGGCGAAAGCAGTACACAGGATCTGTTACATAGATCACTGTAGGCCAGGTTAGATTTATGTTTTAACAGCTTTGTTGAGGTATAGTCTACCTGCTAAAAAAGTTTACCCACTTTAAGTGTACAGTTCAATGAGTTTTGATAACTGTATGCTGTCATGTAACCACCAACACAATCAAGGTTTAGGACGTTTGAACTACCCTCAATGTTTCCTTCATGCTCTTTTGCATTCAGTCCAGATCCCTACCTGACCCCAGGCAAACAAAGGTCTGCTTTCTGCCTCTCTAATTCAGCCTTTTCTAGAATTTAATAAAATAAATTCACACAGCATGTAGTTTTTATGCCTGGCTCTTTTACTCAGCAAAGTAACTGTTTAGATTCATCCATGTTGTTGTGTGTATCAGCATTTTTTCCCCTTCTATTGCTAAGTAGTATTCCATCATATGGACATGTGACATTTTGTTTGTTCATGCACCAGTTAATGGATATTTGGATTGTTTCTGCTTTTTGGAATGCTACTACATGCATTTAGGTACAAGTCTTTTTATGAATATATGTTTTTATTTCTCTTGGATAGATACCTAGAAGTGGAACTGCTGGGTCATATGATAAGTTTAACTATGTAAGAAACTACAAAACTGTTTTTCTGATAATTTTGCATTCCTAGCAGCAATGTTTGAGGGTTCCAGTTGTCCCAAATTCTTGTCACAACTTGATATTTTAATTCATTTTAATTGTTGCTATTCTACTAGGTCTGTAGTAGTTTCTCATTTGTGGTCGTAATTTGCATTTTCTAAAGACCAATGATGTTGAACATTTTTTCTTCATGTGTTTACTGGACATTCCCATATCTTGTTTTGTGAAGGGCCTCTTCAAATCATTTCTCCAACTCTACTGGGTTATTTTTCTTACTGAATTATAAAAAGCTTAACTTTTTATTGCAAGGTGATTACAGTGTTTTTTTTGTTGCATTATTTTACATTATTTTTTATTTTTACTTTAGATCCAGGAGCTACATGTGCAGGTTTGTTACATAGATACATTGCATGCTGCTGAGGTTTGGTCTTCTAATGATACCAGTGCCCAAGCAGTGAACACAGTATCCAACAGGCAGTTTTTCAAAATTTGCCCCCCCCCTCCTCTTTTGGAATTCCCAGTGTTTATTTTTCCCATCTTTGCATCTGTGTGGACCCAATATTTGACTCCCACTAATAAGTGAGAACATACAGTATCCGTTTTTCTGTTTTTCGCATGAACTCACTTAGGATAGTGGCCTCTACCTGCATCCATGTTGCTGCAATGGACATTATTTTGTTCTTTTTTATGGCTACATGCTTTTTACATCAAAAAAAAAAAAAAAACCTCATCTTATCCCCCAAATCATAGCTTTCATTCTATGTTTTCTTCATAAAGGTTTATGATGTATCTCTTGTGCATAATTTGTTTAGTTTATTTATTTATTTAGAGATGGAGTCTTGCTCTGTCACCCAGGCTGGAATGCAGTGGCGTGATCACAGCTCTCTGCAACCTCCACCTCCAGGGTTCAAGTGATTCTCCTGCCTCAGCCCCCGAGTAGCAGGGACTACAGGTGAGCACCACCACAAAAAAAATAATTTTTGTATTTTTGATTGAGAGGGGGTTTCACCATGTTGGCCAGGCTGGTTTCGAACTCCTGGCCTCAGGTGATCCACCCGCCTCGGCCTCTCAAAGTGCTGGGATTACAGGCATGAGCCACTGTGTCTGGCAATTTGTTTAGTTTCATAATCCATTTTGAATTTATTCTTGTGCATAGTGTGAGATATGGGTAAAGGCTTTTTTTTGCCATGTGAATATTTTATTATACCAGCACCATTTATTGAAAAGATTATTCTTTTTCCTGTTGAATTACCTTGGCACCTTTTCAAAAGTCAATTGACCATATATGGATCTAGTTTTGGATGTTCTATTCTGTTCCTTTCATCTATACGTTTACCCTTATGACAATCCCATGCTTATTTACAATAGGTTTAGAGTAAACCTTAAAATCAGATAATTTAAATCCTCTGACTTTGTTTTTCTCTTTTGCAATTGTTTTGGCTATTCTTTGCTTCTCCATATAAATTTTAGAACCAACTTATAATTTCTAAAGAATTCTTGCTGAGATTTGTATTGGGATTATACTGAATCTACATACAAATTTGAGGATGACTGCCATCTTAATAACACTGAGTATTCCAGGTCATAAATATGATATATCCCCCATTTTATTTAGATCTTTTAAAATTTCTTTTATCAACGTGTTTTAGATTTCAGAACATAGATCTTGAACTTCTTTTTGTTAAATGTATTCCTCAATATTTTTTGTTTGAATGCTATTGCAAATGGATTTTATTGTATTTTAAGAGTGTTTACTATCAATACATAGAAATACAATTAATTTGTGTATATTGAGCTTGTATCCTATAACCTGGCTAAATTCACTCATTAGTCCTGGTAGCTGTTTGGTAGATACATTAGGAATTTCTACATAGATAATCATGTTATCCACTAATAAGATAATTTTACTTCTTTCTTTCCAATGTGTAAGTCCTTTATTTCTCTTTCCTTATTGCACTGGCTAGGATATCTAGTACAATATTGCACAGATGTGGCAACAGTGGACGTCTTTGTCTTGTTACTCATCTTAGGGGGAAAGCATTCAGCCTTTCAGCTTTAAGTTTTGTATTAGCCATAGCTTTTTTGTAGATGCTTTTTATCATCTACAAATCCTCTGAGGGACTTATCTTCTATTGGGTGTTTGCTGAGGGTTTTTGTCATAAATAGACGTTGAATTTTATCAAATATATTCTCTGCCTCTATTAAGATGATTGCATGTTTTTTCTCCTTTATTTTATTAATATGGTGTATTGCATTAATTTTATTTCTGGGATATACACCACTTGGTGACTGTATATTATACTTTTCATATGTTGTTAGATTGAAGTTGCTAATATTTTGTTAAGATTTTTTTATCATATTTGTCTTAGTCTGTTCAGCTGCTATAACAAAATACCTTAGACTAGGGAATTTATAAACAACAGAAATTTATTGGTCACAGTTCTGGAGGCTGGAAAGTTCAAGACTAAGGCACCAGCCGATTCCATGTTTGGAGAGGAGCCATTCCTCACAGATGGCGTCTTCTATGTATTCTCATATGGCAGAAGGGCAAAAGACTCCCTCAACCCTGTTTGATGAGACATTAATCTCAAGACTTAGTCACCTCCCAAAGGTCCCATCTCTTCATACCAACACATTGGGGATTAGATTTCAACACAAACTTTGGAGAAACAAGAACATTCAGACTATAGCAATGTTCAAGAGGGACAATGAGTTGTAGTTTTCTTTTATTGTGATGCCTTTGTCTGACTTTGTTATCAAGATAATACTAACAAAAAATGAGTTGGGAATTTTTCCTTTCCCCTGTTTTCTGAGAGACTCTGGGTGAAATTAGTACTGGTTGTTCCTTACATGTTTGCTATGCTTGACAGGAGTCACCAATAAAGCCATCTGAACCTGAACTTTTCTTTGCAGGAATGTTTTTAAATATGAATTCAATTTTTTTTAATGTATAGAGCTATTCATATTTCTATTTCATGAATTTTTTTTTTTTTTTGAGACAGTGTTTTGCTCTGTTGCCCAGGCTGGAGTGCAGTGGCACGATCTTGGCTCACTGCAACCTCCACTTCCCAGGTTCAAACAATTTTCTGCCTCAGCCTCCCGTGTATCTGGGATTACAGGCGCCCACCACCATGCCTGGCTAATTTTTGTATTTTCAGTACAGACAGGATTTCACCATGTAGGCCAGGCTGGTCTTGAACTGTTGACCTTGTGATCCACCCGCCTTGGCCTCCCAAAGTGCTGAGATTACAGGTGTGAGCCACCGCGCCTGGCCACAAATTCTATTTTCTACTTGTTGTTTGCCTTGTTAGGTTTTGGACTTACTTAGGACTTTGTTATCCCTTTCTTCCTGTTTCTCCCTTTTGGAGTGGGAATGTCTGTCCTATGCCTGCCCTGCCATTGTATTCGGGAACACATAACTTGTTGAATTTCATAGGCTCACATGTGCTTCAGGATGAATCACAGTTTGAGTCTCACCCACATCTGCTTTAGAGGATATTTAGATGAGACTTTGGACTTCGGACTTTTGAATTAAGGCTGGAATTATTTAAGACTTTTGGGGTTACTGGGATGGAATGAATGCATTTTTCCTGTGAGAAAGACATGAATTTTGGGAAGCCTGGAGTTAGTATAGACCCTTTTAGGGCTCCGTCCCACAAGACTGTCCCCATTTCAGATGTCAGTCACAAGTCTGAACTGCCCAAAGTTCTGACCAACCAGCTATCAATCGGGGGTTCCCACAACACTTTCCTTGGCTTAATTTGCTAAAACAGTTCACAAAGCTCACAAAAAGGAAACATTTGCCTATGTTTACCAGTTTATTATGAAAGGTACAAGTCAGGAACAGCCAGATGGAAGAGATGCCAAAGGCAAAGTGTAGGGGAGCAGTGCAGAGCACCCGTGCCCTCTATGGGTGCACCACCCTCCCAGCACCTCCATGTGTTCACCAACTAAGAATCTCTCCAAATACCATCTTTTTAGTATTTTTATAGAAGCTTCATCACACAGGCATGAACAATTAACTCAATCTGCAACCCCTCTCTCCTCCCCAAAGGATGGGGATTGAAGCTAAAAGTTCAAAGCTTCTCATCATGGCTCGGTCTTTCTGGTGACCACTCCCAATCCTAAAGCTATCCAGGAGCCCACCAAGAGTCACCTCATTAGAACAAAAGAGGCTCCTATCACCCAGGCAAATCGAAGGGACTTAGGAGCTCTTGTCAGGAACTAGGGTCAAAGACGAAATGCTAGGACAGAAGATGCTCCTAGCATGCTTACTATTCAGGAAATCATAAAGGTTTTAGGAGGTCTGTGTCAGGAGCCCAGGGATGAAGACTAAATATATATTTCTTATTATATCCAAAATCACAGAATACCTCCAGGCAGGAAGCTCACAGATCAGCATTCTTAGCAAATGCTGTAGCAGTTTCATGAGTAAACTCTTCTCAAATTTTGCCTTGTCTTTGATCATTTTCCACTGGCCTGAAATGACTGTCTTTAATCATTTTGTCCATTTTTTACTTACTTTCTGCCAAAGGAAATCCCTTGACTTTCTCATACTACCAATACTAGAAGTAGATCCCCCAGGTTTTATTCCCTCTAAACCAGGAAGCCACTAAAAGGAGTCAAGCTGCAAAGTACCAGGAATCAGCTTTCTATTCCTGTACGCTCACTGTGCCTGCTGTGGGAGCATCGGTTGGTAGGAAAGAGTTCCAGTTAGGAGGCTTTCAGTGGCAGGTCCCAGGAAGCAATGAAAGAGTTATGTTGTCAAGTAACTGAAAAGTC
Source organism: Theropithecus gelada (assembly GCF_003255815.1). NCBI lineage: Eukaryota > Metazoa > Chordata > Mammalia > Primates > Cercopithecidae > Theropithecus > Theropithecus gelada. The sequence goes on along the minus strand of NC_037670.1, from coordinate 23,832,448 downwards.
CTGTGCAGCTTGGGCCAGATATTCATGACATTCTTCAGAGCAGTAGCTCTGGGGTGCCACTGGATCTGTCTCACTGTGCTGTCTTGGTCCTCAAGCCCTTGTGGTAGTGAGAGGTCTGTCAGTAGCTTCTAGACTCTAGAGGCTTCCTCACTTACATCCAAGGAGAGGGAACTTCTCTTTCCTCGGCCATTGAACAAAAGCCTTGGGCTTCCCTCTGGTTGAACCGATATGCTCACTCCTGAACTCATCACCATGGCCCAAGGAATTCAATGTGCAGACTGGCTTTCACTGCTCAGGATCGAGTCCACTCAAGCCCCATAACTAGGAACATCTGATTCCTGTAAGGAAGTGGGAGCGGCTGCATGGAGGCTAAGGAGGTGGTCTGGGAAGCCTGCTCCAGGGCACAAGAGTGGAGGAGCCCTGATCTCACTCTTCATTATTAAATGCAGCAGGCAGCTTGGGCTAACCTAATGAAATTCCAAGCACTGGGTGGCTGAAACAACAGAAAATTATTTTCTCATAATTCTGGAGGCTAGAATTCCAGGACTGAGGTGCCCACAGGGCTGGTTTATGGTGAGGCCTCTCTCATCATGGGTGGACAGCACCTTCTCCCTGTGACCTCACATAGCGTTTTCTCTGTGTGCCTGCAGAGAAAGAGCTCTGGTGTCTCTCCATCTTCTTCTAAGGATATCAGTTCTGTTGGATGAGGGTCCCACCCTTATGACCTCATGTAACCTTCGTTACCTCCTTACAGGCCTTTCCTTCAAATACAGTCACAGTGGGTGTGGTGGGGGACATAATTCAGTCCATAACACCAGAAAGGGGACAAGGTTTTGCACCACTGCCTGCCCTCCTCAGCTCTAGCCAGCAGAGCTGCAGAAAGATCAGTGATGAGACTGAACTCCAGCCCAAAGGTTCTGCACTGGCCCTGACAGGAAAGGGAAGAAGGGAGAGTCACACACCCCAGAAGTTCTATGATATATCCCACTCCGCTGAGATGGAAGACTTCGAAAAATAAATGTCTCACTGGTAATGAAAGGATTAGGATAGTGGTTGTGTGCTATGACGTAAATGCAGTGGCAGCATCCCAAGAACTGTGCTTTTAAGCTCCAAAGCAACCAAAGGCAGGGAAAAATGGTCATTGAAAATGAAAAATAAAACCATGTCTGAAAAATAACCCAGACCCGGTGCAGTGCCTTACTCCTGTAATCCCAGTACAGAGGCAGGAGGCTCACATGAGGCCAGGGTTTCCAGACCATCCTGAGTAACATAGGAAGACCCCCTTCTCTACAAAATATTTTAAAAATTAACCAAGTGTAGTGATATGTGCCTGTAGTCTCAGCTACTTGGGAGGCTGAGGCAGGATTGCTCTAGCTCAGGAGGTCGAGGCTGCAGTGAGACATGATTGCACCACTGCACTCCAGCTTGGGTGGCAGTGAGACCCTGTCTATAAAAAACAAAAAGTAAAGAATAAAGAATAACCCAATATTAAATCCAGGAAAGAGGAACTTATAAATATGATTGGACTTTCCCTCCTGCAATGTGTTGATGTGTTAGCCCCAAGGACTGCTCTCCACACCACAGAAGCATGGATCCTGTATAGCCCCCACCCCCTCTCTCGGCATCTTCCTCCCCATTCTCCGCAAGTGCTGAATGCAGGATGTATCCTTCCCTGACTGCAGAAATCTCTCCACACCTTCATATCCAGGCTTGCCCTGCAGTACAATGGTTCTTCCTCCTCGACACGTCACCATCCTGCTGTCCACACAACTCCCAGCCTCCCAGAGGCCTCAGAGAACAGAACCGTCACCCTGAGAGATGTCCACCCAACAGGAGTCTCTGTGGCTGGAGACTTCCAAGCCAGGTAGTGTAGATTCTCACTATTCATAGTAGTGACCATGTAGAAGTCACCACGAACAGTGAATTAGGAAACACTGAACCTCTGCTCCACGGGGAAATATTTGCATATATTCAGAATATACCTCTCTCACATAGAGTCAAGATTAAATTCTAAGACAACTCACCCAAATAGATTCTATTTTATGTTACAAGAGGAAAAAAATGAGGTTCGGAAGAGTTAAGTGACTCAGCAGAAGCTGCCCCACTAACAGGTGCCAGAGTTAGGATTCAACCCTGTCCAAATGGCCCAGAGCTGGAGCTTCCCTCCCATCTCCCCCAACAGGCCATCTATGTATGAGGCTGAAACAACTGGGCAGAGTATGGCCTGCTTCAACCTCAGGTGGGAACATGCGTATTGGGGACCTGAGAATTTTCACTGTTCTGTGTGTGTCTACTCAAATGACCACAAATCGTCCCAAAGTATTGATTTGGAGGTTACAAATAAATTTTAGCAAATAGGCAAATTTTCAAATATGGAACGTGCAACTGTACTTTTCTGCCACCATGTCATAGCCTGGACAAAAATCAGCCTTGTCAGGATGGACAGTCTGTAAGGGTGGCTGCCCCGAGTTTGCTCATTAAAGATAGGACCTGGGTGTCAGACCCAGGCATCTACCAGGCTGGCTCCTCACTGCTATAGCTTGAATGTCTGTCCCCTCTAAAACCCGTGTTGAAACTTAATCCCCAGTGTAACAGTATTAGGCCTTTAAGAGGTGACTGGGTCATGAGGGCTCTGCCCTCATCAATGGATTCATCCATTTATGGATTGATGGATTTGTGGGTTATCATGGGAGTGGACAGCTGGCTGTATAAAACGAGGAACAGACCTGAGCAAGCACTCTCAGCCCCCTTTTCATGTGATATTCTGAGCTGCCTTGGCACTCTGCAGAGTCCCCACCAGCAAGAAGGCTCTCACCAGATGCAGCCCCTCGACCTTGGACTTCCCAGCCTCCAGAACTGTAAGAAATAAATTGCTTTTATAAATTATCCAATCTCACATATTCAGTTATAGCAACAGAAGATAAACTAAGACACTCACTGACCACAAAATACAAGGACAGAAACTGCATTCATTGTCCATCACTGCCTCCTGAGCAATTGGAAGTAAGCACGTGCCAAAGAGTGGACAGAGGAAAATGAAGGATCCAAATTTTTAACTCAGATCTTTAACCTTTGTTATAAAGATTAACAAAAGATTTGATGAGCATACCTGACTGCTCATTCTAAATTGAGATCCAAGGCAGACACATCTAAGAATGAAACACAGTGGGTCTCCTTTTCATAATTCATTCATTTGGAGTCTATATTAGTTCATTCTCACACTGCTATAAAGAACTACCTATGACAGGTTAATTTATGAAGAAAAGAAGTTTAATTGACTCATAGTTCCACAGGCTGTACAGGAAGCATGGCTGGGAGGCCTCAGGAAACTTACAATCATGGCAGAAGGTACAGGGGAAGAAAGCATGTCTTACCATGCTGGAGCAGAGAAGAGAGAGAGGGAGAAGGGGGAAGTACTACACACTTTCAAACAACCAGATCTCACGAGAACTCACTCACTATCATGAGAACAGCAAGGGGGAAGTCTACCCCCATGATTCAGTCACCCCCCACCAGGTCTCTCCTTCAAACCTAGGGTTTACAATTTGACATGAGATTTGCATGGGGACACAGAGCCAAACTGTATCAGAGTCTTTTCCCCCTAAGTATGTAAGTAATCCACTCTCAATATTGAAAACTTTTTTTAAAAAGAGTAACAGCAAAAAACTACCAAATTTTTTTTAACTTCTGACTTTTTATATCTTTTGCTCCTGTTTAATGAGTTCTCTATCACCTAAAAACAAGGACTAAAATTTAAGCAAATATTCTTTCAATGTTTTTTTGCCCACAGCGTTTGCAGTGGTGACTGAGGCCTGTTTTCCTCATAAATCTCTGATCCCCATGCCTCCCTCTTGCATTCCCCACCCCATGCCATGTAAACAGATGACACCCCAAAGTCTAGAGAATAGGAGTTAAACTCTGGGCATTTAAAGTCCCAAAATGTGACGTCTTGGTCTACACAGAAAGATGAGAAATACAAGATCAGTCTGAACCAGTTCTTCCTGTCCCCAGAGATGGGATTAAAGGGCATCTGGACAAAGAACAGGGAGACAAAGAGCACAGGTGTGTTGTTGGGGTCCCTGAGTGTACCCCACTTTGGAAGCCAGGACTAGGCAGAGGGTGAGACCATAGAATCCCATGATCAGAGGGCAGAGCCCAGTGAAGTGTCTGACCCCAGAATTTGCACCAGACATGCTTATAACTGAATTACAAGAAACAGAATGGGCTCCCTGCAGTGGAAGCAGAAGTAATACCTTCCTGTGGTGTCAAGAAGCTAGGCCTGAAATGGTCCTCACTGCCCCTGGACACCTCAGCAAGCCAAGCACATCTGAATGCATCCCTCTGTGGCAGAAATAGCCCTAAGAGGTCCCTGAGGTCAGCACTTGGAGAATATGGATCAGTCACCACAGTGGCATGAACGGCCACAAGGCTGTGTCCATAGATGCCAGCATGAAAGGTTGAAAACGAGCCCTCCCACTGTGGCTTCCTCAAGGCTATAGCCCTGGGTCTGTCCCTGACATGGGAACACACCCAGGGAAAGGGGCCATTTCTGAATTGGCAGAAATCTATTCCTGTCATGGTGCAACGTGGGCCCAAAAGAGAAGCTAACATCCAGTTATAGGAAAGTAAAGCACATGTATAGGCCCTAGGGTCTGGGGGCTGAGATCTGCACTCACTACTCACATATCCAAATACATGACCTTTCTCCTTTTCAAAGATGGTGCCCTCCTTAGACACAGTGTGTTCTGACAGTTCTAATTCCTACTTGCTGATAAATTCCTGAGAATCATGAAGTGCTGGGGCTAAAATTCTGCTTCTAAACTGTGGGAATCCCCCGGGCTTGCTTTCTTTTCTCATGTTCTCCGCATGTGTCAGCGTCTTGTTTTGGGCCCCTGACTCCCAACTGCAGAGAGCCCTCACCTTTGCTTGGAGACACATGGAAGGCAAAGTCTTCCAAGGCTGGGGGTGTTTTTTGTTTTTAGAGTCAGGGTCTCGCTCTGTCTCCCAGGCTGGAGTACAGTAGTGTGGTCACAACTCACTGCTTCAAACTCCTGGGCTCAAGCCATCCTCTGCCTCAGCCTCCTAAGTGGCTAGGACTACAGGCACACACCACTATACCCAGCTAATTTTTTTATTTTAAAAGAAAATTTTAGGTGGCTCACATCTGTAATCCCAGCACTTTGTGAGGCCAAGGTGGGTGGATCACTTGAGGTCAGGAGTTTGAGACCAGCCTAGCCAACATGGCGAAACCCCATCTCTACTTAAAATACAAAAATTTGGCCAGGCACGGTGGCTCATGCCTGTAATCCCAGCACTTTGGGAGGCCGAGGCGGGTGGATCATCTGAGGTCGGGAGTTCAAGACCAGCCTGACCAACATGGAGAAACCCCCATCTTCTACTAAAAATACAAAATTAGCCGGGCGTGGTGGTGCATACCTATAATCCCAGCTACTCAGGAAGGCTGAGGCAGGAGAATCGCTTGAATCCGGGAGGTGGAGGTTGCAGTGAGCCGAGATCACGCCACTGCACTCCAGCCTCTGCAACAAGAGTGAAACTTGGTCTCAAAAATAAAATACAAAAATTAGCTGGGTATGATGGCACATGCCTGTAATCCCAGCTACTCAGGAAGGCTGAGGCAGAAGAATTGCTTGAACCCAGGAGGCAGAGGTCGCAGTGAGCCGAGATTGCGCCACTGCACTCCAGCATGGGCGACAGAGTGAGACTCCATCTCAAAAAACAAAGTAAAATAAAATTCTCTATGATGGGGCTAAGCTGAGAAGAGGTGATTGGATATTTAGGAGGTACTGGCCTCTGGTGAGTTAGGCCTGCCTCACCTACCCTTACAGAACATTCTTCCAGAAGTGCTGCAGCAGAAGGTCAAAAGACAGGACAGCAACTTCAAGGACTAGCAAGGTGGAAAGAAGGCTGGGGGTTTCTAGAACAGGAAAGAAGAAAGAGTATGTTGGCTGATGAAGGACAGAGTTCCATGGAGAGAAACAGAATGAAGGTTCAGTCAAAAATCTAAACAGATCATGAATTAAAAAGTAGAAATGCTTTTGGGGTTATAAATAACATCTACAATTGCTGAATAAGGATTTCATATCTCAAAAGTTCAACTCTTTCTGCGAACTTGCAATAACAATTGCACATTTTAATCCTTTAAAGCTCGCCATGGCTATGAGCAATCAGATGTAAATGGCTATTTCCTTTGGAACAAGTACGCTTTGAGCTATTTTGGTATCAGTAACGTTTCATATGGGTTTCACAATGTATAGACATAAATATATGAACAATCTCCCAGTTCCTATTAAGAGATTGAACAGATGGCCAAGTTATTAATACGTGGCTTAAACCCAGCACTCAGATGTCTGAGAACACGCGTTGGATTCCTGAGGCATCACAGCAATGCTCAGCAGGCTGGCTGCCACATGGTGGCCCAAGAAGCAGGTTGCTTGTTATAAACATCAAAGCCCCACATGGAACCCAATGGAGACATCCCTGTTCAGAACACTTGCAAGGCAAGACCAACGTGTGTGAGCTCAGAGTCCAGCAGTGGCCCATGGCCCCTCACAAGGCCCTGGAGGTGCCCATGCTCCGCCTGGCCCACGGACCCCACTGCAGGCCAGCTCTGGCTCAGTCCCCAGAGCTTGAGCCTAACAGACAGGACAAGCCATGCCATCTGCGCATTCTAGGGCCCCTGTCAGGCCCAGTGGCCCAGTTTCTCCTGAAGTTGGAGGCATTCTGGGGCCAAAGAGAGAAGCCCAACCTCTTCTGGGGTGAGTCAAAAAACCAACCTGGACTGCCAAAACTGCCAGGCCTGCCTGAAGACAGGGGTTTTTCTTGGGTGCGTGGGCTGGCACAAAGTGTTTGCCATCGGGATTATCAGCCAGGCCTAGCAGGTGCAGCCATCTGGAGTCTAACCTGATGCAGCAGGTGGACCCTGTGCGCCCTGGGATGGCGCCTTGGCCCTCAGCAGCCTCAGTCAAAGGAACTGACACTCCCAGAAGACAGGCTTCCAAGTACCATTTTGCTGTCTAAAGCACAGTTCTGTGGCCAGTTCTCCAACTTTCGGTGTATCTTACTCTTAGCAAAACAACTCCCAAAATCCTCAGTCTGACATGCCCAAATGACCTTGAATTTCCTTTCCAGTACGACTTGAGTGTAGAACTTAGAGCCATGCTCTATGAAGCCTCCCACCCAGTTTTGAAATTGATGCAGCAGGAGACAGGCTCTGGACAAAGACTTCTGAATTCAGACAAGGGCAGTGAGTGTCCAGAGAGCCAGGTACGAAGTTCGCAGAAACTGTGATCAGAACACACCCACAGGACTTGGAGAGATCACAACTCAACCTTGTCTAATACCAGTCTGGTTGGCCTGGTGCAAACTGGGCTGGCCAACGTCTGGCCTTCTGTGCTGTGCCCACCCACAGTGAGATGCAGAGATTTGTGATGCCGCTATCTGCTGAGGCAGGGAATCTGGTTCTTTGGGGTTGCAGTCCCTGCAAAGTTGCTTCCTCCAGGAGCCCTAGGGTTTCTGTTCTTTCTGGGTTATTCCAGCTGCAAGGCCCCAGAACCATGGCATTCTCTGTGCCCTCAGGGCCAAGGGGGACTCCATGTGCCCACCGGTGGTCTTCTATGCCAATGTCTGCTGCCATGATTCCTAGAGGGTCCGACTGGCCTTGGGCAAAGTCAAATCAACCAGCTGGCCCTGCAAGCTTTGAACACAGAGCCGAGTCTGAATCCACTTCTTTCTTAACGTCCATAAGCCTTAGTGCCCTTGTTTGAACAACAGGCCTCATCTCTAGGCCTGTTTCAAGGATGATATCGAAGGATGGCAGAATGTACCATCTCAATATGCCACTTTGGCATAAGGAGCATTCTGACTCAAAGGAACTTAGAAAAACCGCAGGTCCAAGAAGGGCACTCTGACCCCAGCCTCACCCACTTACCACTTTTTTTTTTCCCCCTAGAGGCAGGAAATAAAACTCCCATGTGAAAGGCACCCTCCCTTTAGCGGGAGGAAAGGATCATTCTTATCACTAGAGACGGGGAGTCAAAGATCCAGAGAATTCTGTACAAACAGACTTTGTGAAATAACTTTTATTTTCCTTTCGTCTCCCCACATCTCTTAGTTACTTTTCACAACTGCCTCTCTTTGTTCAACCCAGTAGCTAAGCACTTGGGTTTTGCCACTTCTTTGGGTCTTCGTTTTCCTATGGGGACTCTCGTGTACATGTAAAAATCTGTGTGCTTTCCTCGTGTTAATCCTTCTTGTGCCAATCTGATTTCAAGGCCTAGCCGGGGACCCTAAGAGGATAGAAGTAAAGTTTTGCTTCCCCTACAATATGAAATGACAAATCTAAAACTGTCTACACACCATGTCTAGTGCACTGCAGGGAATTAAAAAGCATCAGTTTCCTTCTCTTCTGGTTAATCACAGAAGCTCCTTTTTAGGATGGTGGCATCCACAAATGGCAATGAAGATGCAGGAAGGAGAGGGAGGTTTTGCTCATATTGTTTGTCCTTTTTCCAAATAAGTAAAACTGACATTTCTGGCTTCTAAAGTTATCATTTCCTACAAGTAACTACCCTGAATTGGCTTCATTGAAAACCTTTTATGGGCACTCTCTCTCACGGATTTGTTATAATGAAACCAAAGGCAACACAAATAAATCTGCCGATAACCCTGGATTATTTTTATGGTGTTAACAGTAATCAAAACGATCGCGCTTTCATCTCCCCTTGTTTCCTTTTCTAAGGTGTTAATAAGGAGTGATATCACCCTGGAATTTCACTAAAGATAAAATATAATTTACAGATTATGCTGAGATAAGGCTTCTATTTGTGGTTAATGGAGTTTATTTAAACAGCGCCAGATTGTTCTTGAGTTAAAGAGGTCACCAAATAGGGGCTGGTGATATTTTTCATGTTCAAAATGTTTGTGGTAATTGTATATAATGTGATAGGAGTGGACCACAAATTGGATAACCAGTACTGAGGTATTCTAAAGTCAGATTATTAAATCAAGAACCTCCCAGAATTAGATGGCACAGCATGCAAATTGAGTTCCTTCTGCCCCCAAAGGCTCCCAGCCCAGTCTCACCTATCTAAGCTTTTCTTGAAGCTTGATTTATCAAGAGTTCCAATGCTGGACCTATTTCTCTACCCAAAACTCAGAATTCCAGGCAGTCATCAGTGCTCTCCTTCTCTCTCTCCTTTCATCTTTCTCTGCATCCTCCTTCTCTCTGACCCTCTCCCAACCCAAATTAAGACTGCAAGACTTGGCCGGGCGCGGTGGCTCAAGCCTGTAATCCCAGCACTTTGGGAGGCCGAGACGGGCGGATCACGAGGTCAGGAGATTGAGACCATCCTGGCTAACACGGTGAAACCCCATCTCTACTAAAAAAATACAAAAAACTAGCCGGGCGAGGCGGCGGGCGCCTGTAGTCCCAGCTACTCAGGAGGCTGAGGCAGGAGAATGGCATGAACCCGGGAGGCGGAGTTTGCAGTGAGCTGAGATCCGGCCACTGCACTCCAGCCTGGGCGACAGAGTGAGACTCCGTCACAAAAAAAAAAAAAAAAAAAAAAAAAGACTGCAAGACTTGACCAAGCCTGATGGCTCACACTTGTAATCACACTTTGGGAGGCCAAAGTGAGAGGATCACTTGAGGCCAGAGTTTGAGACCAGCCTGGGCAACATAGTGAGACTCTATCAGCATGGTGGCATACCTGCAGTCCTAGCTACTCAGGAGGCTGAGGTGGGAGGATCACTGGAGTCCAAGAGTTCAAGGCTGCAGTGAGCTATGATGGTGCCATGGCATTCCAGCCTTGGCAACAGAGACTCTGTCTTTAATTAATAAAATAAAAATTAAAAGACTGCAAGACTTGAACACAACTCAGTAACAAGTCTCCATTGGCAAAAACAAGAGATAAACTGGAACATTTGTCTCAGCCCATTTTGCGCTTCTGTAACAGAATACCTGAGATTGGGTAATTTATCATGAATGGAATTCTGCATAAATGTCCTGGCTCACAGTTCTGGAGGCTGGGAAGTCCAAGATCAAGGTGCCAGCAGGTTTGGTGTCTGGTGAGGGCTTGGTATCCACTTCCAAGGTGGTGAGGGATTAACTCTCTTCCTCACATGGGAGAAGAGCCAAGAAACAGCAAGAAGGGGCCAAAACTGCCCTTTCATAACAACACCAACCCCACCCATGACGGGGTAACCCTTGTGGCCTAACCACCTTGTAAAGCTTCCAGCTCTTTTTTTTTTTTTTTGAGACGGAGTCTTGCTCTGTCACCCAGGCTGGAGTGCAGTGGCCGGATCTCGGCTCACTGCAAGCTCCGCCTCCCGGGTTCACGCCATTCTCCTGCCTCAGCCTCCCAAGTAGCTGGGACTACAGGCACCCGCCACCTCACCCGGCTAGTTTTTTGTATTTTTTTAGTAGAGACGGGGTTTCACCGTGTTAGCCAGGATGGTCTCGATCTCCTGACCTCGTGATCCGCCCGTCTCGGCCTCCCAAAGTGCTGGGATTACAGGCTTCAGCCACCGCGCCCGGCCAGCTTCCAGCTCTTAATATAATCACAATGGCAATTAAGTTTCAACATGAGTTTTGGAGGGGACAGACATTCAAACCACAGTGCCATTTGTGTTCATTCTGCTTTTTACTTTTCTCCAGAAACTATTAGCCTTTAAATTAGTAATTTACTGGCATGAATATAATTACAAATTCTTTGCATCTAAATAATTGATCTGTAACTCACAATTTCAATATAAAGTATGCAATATATAACTCATTTGACCAACCAGTACATGCTAAGTCCAGTGACTGAGCATCAATCCTCATTTTCCTTGGTGTATCAGTTGCACTATACCCAGGTGAGCCATCCTTCCTGCTTCAACACATTCTTCACCAGGCTTCCAGGAAACCATGGTTTCATCCTACCTCCCATGGGTTCTTCTCCATCTCCTGTCATCTCCCTGACCACGTGACACTGCAGAGTCCCAGGGTTCATCCCTTGGTCCTCCTCTCTCTGTACTCATTGCCTGGTTATCTCAACCAAGCCCACAGCACTATATGCAATCTTTTCAGACAAATCCCATTTTTAGCCGCCCCAGCTGCCTATTCAACAACTCCCACTTGAATGTCTAGTTGACTTCTTAAACTTGATGTATACAAATCAGAATGTCTGGGTTTCTGTCTACAGCATTCCCCCATCTCAGCTAAAATAACTCCATTCCAGTTGCTCAGACTACACATTTGGTATCAACCTGGGTTCCTCCCATTCATACCTACATCTGAGCTGTTAGCAAATCCTATTGGTCAGATTAATCAGAGTGGTTAATGGAATGGTAATGGTACAGATACAAGGGGTGAATACTATCAGAATACAATTCTTCATGGGTCGCTCACATTTCTGCACTTCTTGAGAGCAGAAGTACTCTCTCTTCAAGGCTGTTTGTAGAGCAAACAGTCTTAGAAGATAGAGATGCTATCTCCTAGATCAAAGGGCAGATTTGCTATGTGGTAAAATAGAGAAAAGGGCAGGTTTGTTTGCCCATCATAAAAGATTTGGACTCCCTAAGTTCAAGGTTCCTCAGTTGTGACACACAGCTCCCACCTGGACTCTTCTTCATCATCCCTGTGGGGCTTAGGGGACGATGGATGCTGACAAAAACATGAAGCACACACTTCTTGCTATCCTGTAAGAAAATGCTCTGTCTCTAACCTAGAAATGAGTGAAATCTGTCAGTCGGTTTGCAAGTAGGGCAAAACTCCAGACCCTTCAGTTCTTTGACTTTTGGAGCACAAAGTGGACTATAAGTAGACATAAAGAAAGCCCACAATGTTTTTAAGGGTACTGTATTTCAGACATTCTTCTTTCTATGGATAAGAAAGCTCCTCACGTGCCAATAAAAGGCCATTTCTTTGGAAGCAGGCACGGCATGTGATGAGAAAAAGATATCTTAGAAAAGAGCCAAGAACAAGACTGGAGAGAAACTGCCAGAGAACAGAAACTGGGCTTAATCAAGGAACATCTCTTGCTCCCAGAGTAGGCGGCTGGCAATATTTTCTCACTGAAATTTCAGAATTGTTATAGACTACTGACTGCTCTATGTGTTCTATTTGTTCCCTTTTCAAATGGAAGCATTTATTGCAGTGACCTGCCTCTGTCCCACCATTGTATATTAGGTTTGTAGCGTGTAGACAACTTGACTTTTTAGTTTGTAGGTTTCTGTATCAAGAGAAGATGTGTGTGGGCCTAACCTAGATTACACGATCCTGGACTTCAAGTCTGGTACCATGACTGGATGAGACTTTGACTGTCTTAGAATTGGGGTGAACATATTTTGCCAGTGGGAGGGCATGAGTAATTGTGGTCAGAGGGTAGACTGTCCCTCATACCTATTCCTTTTCATGGTGCCTTCCCAAACTGCCTCTGGAGGTGGCCACACAAATGGCTTTGGCCATTGTGACCATGGGAAACTTGATGCAGAGTCTGGAAAAAGCACTTGCATGTTTCTGTCCCCTCTCTTGTTCCTCTACAATCAACACAAGAAATGTCTAGGCAGGTCTGAGCAGGCCCATGCTCACCTGCTATAGAAGAAGAATGGCCCATGGAAGAGGGTTACATTATCCCAACCAAGACGATCTTATGCCAGCCAGGCCCCAGCCACTCAACTAAGATACATGAACATAGTTGCATGAACCAAGATTAGCTGTGTATGGCCCAGACTAGCAGCAGCATCCATCCAACCTACAGACTCATGAGAAATAAATACTAGTTATCTTAAGCTTCCAAGTTTCAGTGTGGGCATTAGGTAGTAACAGTTAATGAATAAGACAGATAATCATTTTATCTGTCTGGATACTTATACAATGATTTCTATTTTTTATTGATACATAATATTTTACATATTGATGGGGTACATACGACATTTTGTTACATACATAGAATATGTAATGATCCAGTCAGCATATTTGAGGTGTCCATCACTTTGAAAATTTCTCACTTCTGTGTGTTTGGAACGATTCAAGTCCTCTCTTTTAGTTCTTTTAAAACATATAATACATTGTTGTTAACTGTAGTCTTTTTTGTTGAATGACAGGACTAATACCTTTTATCTAACTGTATGTTTGTACCTGTTAAGCTCGTTCTCTTTATCCCTGCCCCCTCCTACCCACTCACTCTTCCCAACCTCTAATATGTATCATCCTATTCTACACCTGCATAAGATCAACTTCTTTAGCTCCCATACATTACCAAAAACATGTCATGTTTTGTCTTTCTGTGTCTGGTTTATTTCACTTATAATATCCAGTTTAATCCATTTTACTGTAAATGACAGGATTTCATTCTTTTTGTGGCCAAATAGTATTTCATTGTGTATATATATTGCACTTTCTTTATCCATTCACCCATTGATGAACACTTAGGTTGATTCCATATCTTTGCCATTGTGAATGGTGCTGCAATAAACATGCAAGTGCAGTTATCCCTTTGATACACTGATTTATTTTCCTTTGGCTAAATACCCAGTAGTGAGATTGCTGGATCATACAGTAGTTCTACTTTTAGTTTTATGAGAAATTTTCATACTTGTCCGGTGTTTGTATTAATTTACATTCTCATCAACAATGTATAAGACTTCCCTTTCCTCCACATCCTCACCAGCATCTGCTATTTTTTTGTCTTTTTAATAACAGTCATTCTAACTGGGGTGAGAGGATATCTCTTTGTGGTTTTGATTTGCATTTCCCTGACATTTAATGACGCTGAGCATTTCTTCTTACAACCTGATGGCCATTTGTGGGTTTTTTTCGTTTTTTGTTTTTGAGAATTGTCTACTCATTTTTGGCTCACTTTTTAAAAGATTTATTTTTTTTATTGAGTTTCATGCATATTAGTCTCTTACCTGATGAAGAGTTTGCCAATATTTTCTCCCATTCAACACACTGTCTCTTCACTCTGTTGACTGTTTCCTTTGCTGTGCAGAAGTACTTTAGTTTAATACAGTCCCATTTGTCTATTTTTCAGCAGTCTATGCTTTTGAGGTCTTAGCCACAAAATCTTTGCCTAGACCAGTCCTAAAATGTTTCCCCTATATTTTCTTCTAGTTTTATTGTTTCAAGTCTTATATTTAAGTCTATAATCCATTGAGTTGATTTTTGTATACAGTGAGAGAGGGGCCTTGTTTCATTCCTCTGCATATAGATATTTAATTTTCTAAGCACCATTTATTGAAGGTGTCCTTCCCTATTTTATGTTCTTGGTGCCTTTGTCAAAATTCAGTTGGCTATAAATATGTGAATTTATTTCTGGGTTCTCTATTTGGTTCCATTGGTCTATGTGTCTATTTTTATACCAATAGCATGCTGTTTTGATTACCATAGCCTTGTAATATATTTTGAAGTCAGGTAGTGTGATGCCTCCAGCTTTGTTCTTTTTGCTCAGGATTGCTGTGCATACTCTGGCTCTTTTTTGGTTACATACAAATTTTAGGATTTTTTATTCCTGTGAAAAATGGCATTAGTATTTTGATAGGAATTGCACTGGATCTGCATATTGTCCTGGACAACATGGTCGTTTTAACAATATTAATTCTTCTTATCTATGAGTACGAGATGTCTTACCACTTATTTGTGTCCTCTTCGATTTCTTTCATTGGTGTTTCATAATCTCCCTTCTACAGGTCTTTCACCTCCTTGGTTAAATTAATTCCTAGGTATTTTTTTGTAGCTGTTGTCAATGGGATTGCCTTCTTGATTTCTTTCTCAGCTAGTTCATTTTTGGTGCATAGAAACCCTATTTTGGTATGTTCATTTTGTATCCTGCAACTTTACCAAATTTGCTTATCAGCTTTAACTGTGTATTTTGCTTTGTTTGTAGAGTCTCCTGGTTTCTCTAAATGTTAAAACGATGTCATCTGCAAAGGGGGACAATTTGACTTCCTCTTTTAAAAATCTGTATGCCTTTTATTCCTTTCTCTTGCCTGATTGCTCTGGCTCTACCTCCAGTACTATACTGAGTAAGTGGTAAAAGTGAGCATCCTTCCTTGTCTTGCTCTAGTTCTTAGAGGAAATACTTTCAGATTTTCCCCACTCAGTATGATGTTAGCTGTGGGTTTGTCATATACAGTCTTTATTATGTTAAGGTATGTTTCTTCTGTACCTAGTTTGTTGAGAGCTTTTTATCATAAAAGGATGTGGAATTTTATCAAATGCTTTTTCTGCATCTATTGAGATGATCATATGGTTTTTGTCATTCATTTACTGTTGTGATGTATCATGTTTATTGATTTGCGTATGTTTTTTTTTTTTTTTTTTTTTTTTTTTTTTTTTTTTTTTTTTTTTTTTGAGACTGAGTCTGGCTCTGTCGCCCAGGCTGGAGTGCGGTGGCCGGATCTCGGCTCACTGCAAGCTCCGCCTCCCGGGTTCACGCCATTCTCCTGCCTCAGCCTCCCGAGTAGCTGGGACCACAGGCGCCCGCCACTTCGCCCGGCTAGTTTTTTGTATTTTTTAGTAGAGACGGGGTTTCACCGTGTCAGCCAGGATGGTCTCGATCTCCTGACCTCGTGATCCGCCCGTCTCGGCCTCCCAAAGTGCTGGGATTACAGGCTTGAGCCACCGCGCCCGGCCGATTTGCGTATGTTAAACCATCCTTGTGTTCTTGGTATAAATTATACTTGGTCATGGTGTATTCTCTTTTTGGCATCCTGTTGAATTGTTTGCTAGCTTTTTGTTCTTTTTGAAAATTTTTGTGTCTAGGTTCATCAGAAACACTGGCCTGTAGTTCTCTATTTTTGTGTGTCCTTGTCTAGTTTGGTGTCAGGGAAATGGTGGTCTTGTAGAATGAGTTATTTTTTCTTTGATTTTTTGCAAGAGTTTGAGGAGAATTGGTATTAATTCTTATGTGGTTGGTCAAATTGGCAGTGAATTCATCCAGTCACAGGCTTTTTTTGGGGGGAGGCTTTTCATGACTGAGTTAATCACACTGCTCATTGCTGATCTGTTCAGGTTTTCTATTTCTTCTGGAATCTTGGTAGTTGTATGTTTCCACCAATTTATTCATTTCCTCTAGGTTTTCTAGTTTGGTAGTATATAGCTATTCATAATAGTCTCTGATCATCTTTTGTATTTCTGTGATATCAGTTATAATGTCTTTTTCATTTCCCATTTTATTTGGGTCTTTTCTTGGTTAGTCTAAGGGGTTTATCAATTTTTTCTTTTTGAAAAATCAACTTTTTGTTTCATTGACCCTTTGTATGTTTTTAGTCTCTATTTCATTTAGATTTGCTCTGAACCTTTACTATTTCTTTCCTTCTACAATTTTGGGTTTGGTTTGTTCTTTTCTAGTTCCTTGAGGTGCATGATTGAATTGCTTCTTTGAAATCTATCTACTCATTTGATGTAGGTGTTTATTGCTACAAGTTCCCCCCTCCTAGGGCTCCTTTTGTTGTGTCCCATAGGTCTTGGTATGTTGTTTCTATTTTCATTTGTTTCAATAATTTAATTTCCATATTAATTTTTATCATTCAGGAGGAGCATGTTATTTAATTCCCATGTATTTGTATAGTTTCCAAAGTTCCTCTTATTTCTATTTTTATTCCACTGTGGTCTGAGAAGAAACTTGATATTATTTCAATTGTTAAAAATTTGTCAAGACTTGTTTTGCATCCTAATACATGGTCTATCCTGGAGAATGTTCCATGTGCTGATGATAAAAACGTGTATTCAGCAGTTGTTGGGTAAAATGTTCTACAAATGTCTGTTAGATCCGTTTGGTCTAAAGTCTAGTTTAAATCCAATGGGTTTTTGTTACTTTTGTCTAGATGATCTAATTCTGAGACTGAGGTGAAGTCCCCAACAATTATTGTGTTGGAGTCTACCTCTTTTTAAATCTAGAAATATTTGCTTTATAAATCCGAGTGCTCTAGTGTTGGGTGCATATATTTAGTTGTTAATTCCTCATTAGATTGATCTCTTTACTATTATATAATAACTGTTTGTTTGCTGCTTCTGGCATAAAGTCTGTTTTATCTAAGTATAGCCATTCCTGCTTGATTTTAGTACCAGGTTGACAAAGGGATGCATAGAGAGTTGGTAAAGCATGATTTCTGGGTGTCTGTGTGAGGGTGTTTCCAGAAGAGTTTAGCATGAGTCTGTGGAGTGAGTGGGAAGATTGTCCCTCAATGTGGGCAGGAACCATCCATCCACTGGGGGCCCAGGTAGAAAAAGATGAAGAAATGGTGAATTCTCTCTCTCCTGGAGCTGGGTCACCCTTCTTCTGCCCTTGAACAGGACATCACAACTCCAGGCACTCCAGCCTTTGGACTCCGAGACCGACACTGGTGTCCCTCCCCAATCTCCCCAGGCCCTCAGGCCTTTGGCCTAGGACTGAGAGTTACACCATCAGCTTCCCTGGCTCTGAGGCTTCTGGACTTGCACTGGGCCATACTACCGCATCCCAAGGTCTCCAGCTTGCAGACAGCCTGTTGTGGGACTTTCAGCCTCCATAATCAGGTAAGCCAATTTCCCTGACGTCTATATAGACAGATATACAATCATGTTTTGCTTAACATCCTGAAAAATGTGTCGCTAGATGATTATGTCATTGTGTAAACATTATAGTGTACTTACACAAATCTAGATTCTACAGCCTACTACATACCTAGTCTATAAACATGTACAGCATGTTACTGTACTGAATATTGTAGGCAACGTAACACAATGGTGAATATTTGCATATTTAAACATATCTTAACACAAAAAAGATACAGTGAACATAAGGTATAAAAGACAAAAACCGGCACACCTATATAGGACACTTACCACAAATGCAGCTTGCAGGACTAGAAGTCGCTCTGGGTGAGTCAGTGAGTGAATGCGAAGGCCTAGGTCATTACTGTCCACTACTGTAGACTTTATCAATACTGTACACAGGTTACACTAAATTTTTTAAAAATTTGTTCTCCAATAATAAAGTAATCTTCGCAGCCTTTTTTTGTTATTCACTGTGGCATCCAGTTTCCATTCACAAAGAAAAAGCTCCAATGCACCTTCAAATTTTTTGAAAAATTCCTATTACAGAACTAAATTGAAATGTATTAACATCCCACTCTTACATTTTCATAATAAACAGAAAAATTCATAAGCCAAAAAACAAAAACAGGGAGGGCCAGGCACAGTGGTTCACGCCTATAATACCAGCACTTCGGAAGGCTGAGGTAGGTGGATTGCTTCAGCTCAGGAGTTTAAGACCAGCCTGGACAACATAATGAAATACTGTCTCTCCGAAAAATTCAAAAATTAGCCGGGTGCGGTGGTATGCACCTGTGGTCCCAGCTACTTGGGGGTCTGAGGTGAGACAACTGCTTGAGCCTGAGTGGTCGAGGCTGCCGTGAGCCATGTTTGCCCCACTGTACTCCAGTCTGGGCGACAGAGCAAGACCCTATCTCAAAAAACAAACAAACAACAACTACAAAAACAGGGAGAAATCTATATTGCTAAATAAAATCTCAGCATCAACACTGGAACAGAGAAAGGAATTAAAACACCTTAACTTAAAAAAATGGGTGGATAACAGGCTGGCACAGTGGCTCACACCTGTAATCCCAACACTTTGGGAGGCCAAAGTGGATCATTTGAGCTCAGTTCAAGACCACCCTGGGCAATGGAGTGAGATTCCATCTCATTTTTTAAAAAATAAAAAATAAAGGAATGGATGATAGTGTGTAAAAACCAAAATTTCACAAACTATTTAAAACCTGGCATGGCTGCCTGTTCAGAAACTATAGATTGATGGTGGGTGGTGGTGAACAGCGTTATAGTACATGAATCTGCACTGTTCTAGCTGTTCTCCATGCCACTCATCCTAAGGAGAGCCTGACACTGATTAGCCATTGAGCCAGGCTAATGCTGGCAGCAGATCCAGTGATGGTAACCTGCCTATCAGTAGATCCCTTCCACTGGGTTCACAATTTTGATCTACACTCTAGACATCTGATAGACCTCATTGATTCTGGTGCCTTGACGCCTGATTATGCAGGCAATATCATTTGGAATGGTGAGTTTATGAGAAGTGGTCTGAGCAGATGCATGCAAACCTGCACTGAATCCCAGCGTTGCCATCCACTTGGGAAAACTAGTTTGTTGCATTGTCAACTGGTACAGCTTGGTCAACTCTAGAAGTGGTCCCTCTAGGTCACAGTTGAGGCACATGGACGAAGTGGTGTGGAGAAAGCTCACACTGTGGCTGCCTGTGCTGTACCTGTCCTGATCACCCACAAAGATGACCAGAGAACTGGACAGCTTGGGCCAGTATGGGATGGCCATGCGCTTGGGGGAGACTCCAACATGACCACACAGACCTGTCCAATACACTCAGTGATGGACTGTGGAATGCCAGCGATAATGATGGCTCAGTCAGCAGTGTTGGGGAGCATATACCCTGTCACCTGGACCTGAGCCCTGTACTCTCTCGTATTGCCTTGATCTTGCAACCACCTTTTCCAATGAGCCACACTGACTAGCAGGGATCGACAGCATCAGGGTGACCAGGGGGTCTACTGGCAGCTGTGCTATTGGTCACACAGCTACTGATATCCTCTTCCAATCTGGCTTTGAAGACGGCACTAGTGGGTCCAGCCAAGGTGATAATTCTCTCAGAACAACTCCCTTCTGAGATGCTGATACATGCGCCACTCTCCTCATGCATCTTAACTGATTCTCCTTTCTTTCTGATGATACTGCCAACTTCCTTTCCATGCATAAGTAGCCAGGTGGTGAGAATGACATTTAATCCAACTTCATTCATACCAGTGCCCATATAAAGCAGGGCTATGGGGAGCTGGACTTGGGAGCGGTCAAGTCCTTGGCCAGTGGGGATGAAAACCAAGAATTCTAGGCAGGAGGCGACTGAGGGAAAAAAAGAGCAGGCAGGGGCAGGGCAGGGGTGGAACAATAGGGGTGGGCAGAAAGGCAAGGAGGAGGAGGAGAAAAGGTGATGGAGGAGGAGAAAGAAGGGAGAGATCCCAGGGCAGGTGGGAGAGGGCGCAGGCTGTAGCTGCTCCAGCTGCTGCCTCTGCTGGTGTCAACCTCAGCTTCCCGTAACTTTTCTGCTTTCTAAATTTTTTTTAACTTTCTGACTCTTTTCTAGTAACTTAGCTTAAAACACAAATACACTGTACAGTTGTACAGAAATACTTTTCTTTATATCCTTATTCCATAAGCTTTTCTCCAATCAAAAGTTTTGGTTTTTGGCCGCGCGCAGTGGCTCAAGCCTGTAATCCCAGCACTTTGGGAGGCCGAGACGGGCGGATCACGAGGTCAGGAGATCGAGACCATCCTGGTGAACACGGTGAAACCCCATCTCTACTAAAAAATACAAAAAAAAAAACTAGCCGGCCGAGGTGGCGGGCGCCTGTAGTCCCAGCTACTTGGGAGGCTGAGGCAGGAGAATGGTGTAAACCCAGGAGGCGGAGCTTGCAGTGAGCTGAAATCTGGCCACTGCACCCCAGCCTGGGCAACAGAGCGAGACTCGGTCTCAAAAAAAAAAAAAAAAAGTTTTTTGCTTTTTATTTTTGTTAAAAACTAAGACACAGCACACACATTAGCCTAGGCCCACACAGGGTCAGAATCATCAATATCACTGTCTTCTGCCTCCATATCTTGTCCCACTGGAAGATCTTCAAAATAACACACATGTAGCTGCCATCTCCTGTGATGATAATGCCTTCTTCTGGATACCTCCGGAAGGGCCTGCCTGAGCCTGTTTTATAGTTCGCTTTTTGTTATCAGTAGAAGGAATACACTCTAAAATAGCAAAAAATAGGATGTTCATAAACCAGTGGCATAGTCATTTATTATAAGTATCACGTACTGTTCATAATTGTATGTGCTGGATCTTTACATAACTGGCAGCACAGTAGGCATGTTTTCACCAGCAACAGCACAAACACAAATAACACATGAGCTGTGACCTTAGGATGGCTACCACAGACTAGGCGATAGGAATTTTTCAGTTCCATTATGATCTTATGGGACCCCTGTCTACATGCGGTCCGCCACTGATACGTCCTTATGTGGTGCGTGACTGTACACATCCTACTGCTTTTCTGTGGACTGTTCTAATACACTGGACATATAATGTCTTGTCTGTGTCATCTGTTACTTCTCCATTTCTGTCCTGCATCTTAGGACACCATCTCAAGTTAGTCCTCCACATAATGGCTTTGTATTACACACTATTTTATATATATGTAATATATATACAACTTAGATCACATACTATTTGTTCTGTTATTTAATATTATATAATACTGATTTTAATTTTAAAGTTGAAGTTTTGCCTGTTAAAATCTTTTCCACGATATCTTTAAAATTTCCTTTCAGCTAGCTGCTGCTTCTCATACATCTCGTTATTTACTTTTGGAAAAAGCAGGGGTTCCTGACTTTTAAAAAACAGCCGTTTCCTAGAGTCATGTTTTTCAACAGAATGCTCTTCTTCCGCATTTTTAATGCTGTTTCTATCCTTCCTATTGCTTGTTTTCTTCAGGTACTCTCCTTTGACTGGGAAACCTACCCAGGCCTGATGTCTGCTCAGGCTACACTCGAACTCCTGGGCTCAAACGATCCTCCTGCCCCAGCATCCCAGGTAGCTGGGACTACGGGCAAGCACCACGTACCTGGCTTGGTATCTGGCCCTAACGTGGCTCTGTTGCACTGACAGCCAACTCCTGCACCTGCTGCCTGCTTCTTATCACAAGAAGAGGTTTACTGCTGAGAAGTCTGAAGCAATTATGATTCTTTCCTGACCAAAATTATAACTACAACGCCCAGAGTTATCTGCTTCCAGGCTTCTCCCAGGATTACTGCTGATGCAAAACTTGTCCCCCAACTACTTCCACTCAGCCATTTGACACTGCCGAGCTCCACGGTTCTCAAGTTAGCAGGAGGAAGTACAAGAAGGAATGAAGAATGAGAGCTCCAGCTGCCCCCAAAGCAGCTCCCCGCTCCTTTCTTACCACAACACAGTCAGTGGCTTTGAGGTGGGGCACACGAAGGTGTGTCAACATGGAAATACCACCTTACGGTTCTTCAAAAGCATTCTTATATCATTATTCTCACAATTCAGCAAAGCAGAGAATTTCCTTCATTAAGTAGATGAAAACCTGGACCCCAAGGGAAGTAGGTAACCACCAGGGAGTACTGTCACCAGTATTATCTGTAGTTTACAGCTGAGAAAGTTGTTGCTCAGGAAGCTTCAAGGCATCTGCCCAAAGTCCTCTGGCCTGTAAGGGGTGGCCTGGGATTGAACATAGTCTGCTTTTCCAAGGTTACTCTTCCTTACTTACCACACTGACCCTCAGCACAAGAAGAGGATCTAGCTCCAGCTAGGACCAGATTCCATGTCATATGATGTTACCTCACGGCTCTGCAGACACAGTTCTGAATGAATGCAAACTTTTTTGCAACAAGGGAAATGCCTAGATTTCTGCCTTCAGGATATATTCATAAACACACCATGCACAAGACTTCCAAAACTTGATTATGTTAAGGAAACCAAGTTTACTCAAGAAGGAGTCAGAACACAGTATCTCCTTACCCTACTTCTAATCATTACCAAAAACAGTAAATGAACTGGAACTAGAAAATATAAATGGGTAAGTACTCTAAATCTGCAGGATGTAAATGATTCAATAACTAAAAAGGTGAAAAAGAAAGCAGAAGAGATAAGCATTTAACTCCACCATTTTAAAATTTAATTTCATGAATGCAGTTCAGTTTGTGGTCCTGTGAAGTCGTGTGGCTACTCCGGGTTCATGATTCCATTCACACTCCTAATGGTAACACATGACTGTAAGAAAACTGCTGATACGCACAGAGCCAGCCTTGAAAGAGAGTCCTAGGAAAGTCTGGGTGAAGAGGCTATCTGTCAGATATTACTAAAAAGTGAGGAATACACATCTCTGTTTCATTTTTAGTAAATACATAATTTTGTTACCTTGTCATCAATTTTTATCCACAAGACAAAAAAACTGCAGGACTCCTAAAATATCCAGAAACTTTCCACATATTAAGAATTACCAACAGGTCAGTGAACAGTTACACCTAATTAACTACACTTTGCCACATGAATACAATTTGCTGATCTCTATAGCTTTGAAAAATTTAACTAAAGTTGAGCACAGTGGCTCACACCTGTAATCCCAGCACTTTGGGAGGCCAAGGCAGGGGAAATGCTTGAGCCCAGGAGGTCAAGGATTCAGTGAACCATGATAGCACACTGCACTTCAGCCTCGGCAACAGAACAAGACCCAGCCTCAATAAATAAATAAATAAATAAGATAAAAATTTAACTATAGTACCTCAAAATATTCAAATACAACAATACTCCCACCTAGTGGATAAAAGGAAAATGCCTGGCTTATTTTGGTTATGAATAATATCATAAATAAGGAATTAAAACTACAATTAATTTTTTACAATTTTATTCCGTTTCATCATTCTCAAAATATATCCCCCAAAAGTAATCTACAAAAGAGTGCACGCTGCTCCCCTTAAAGGAATGGACAAGTAATACACATTACAAAACAATGTTTAAGATCATGTATAAATGTTACTCTGAATCTCATTTGTTGTCATCAATTTCTTTAGTATCTCAGTGCTTTGGGGAATATTCTGAAAGGAGAGAAAACAATGAATACAGTGAGACCCCAGGGATTCAGGCAGAGGTAACACCCCTCCCCAAACCCCACAATCTCCACACTCGAGACTTAAAGACAACAGCCATGGGACAGGCGCCCCCTTTACTCTCCCCTTCTCAACAAAAAAGCAAGTGGGAAAGTCAGTTCAACAGGCCCTTTCCCAGCCACACTCGCCGATGATTTCCTGGCCTCTGATGCTCTCCCGGCCTCCAGAGGAAGTCCACACGCCAACCCGCCCGACCTTCCCCGCAAGATGTCTTCCTCCCCTCTCCACTAACACCGTGCTCCTCATGGCTCTCCTCACACTTCCCCACTCTGCTCACACTGCTTCCCTCTGCACACCTCTACCCCCTGAGATTCATCCGTCTTTCAAATCAACTATTCTGCCACACAGCAAGAATTCAAAATAATTCCACCTTATTGAAAATACCACTTTTAAATGGTCAGAAACAATGAACTGACTCAGGCTGATGTATTTGGTCATTAAGAAAACAGCCCCCTGCAGAACCACCATCTTACCCTCCCGCTAATCATTATCTTCAAAGCAAAAATGAATATGCTGAGTTAAATTTCCACTTGAAAGTATAGTCATAAAAGCTGAGTTTCTTTAAGCCCCAAATGACAGATGATTTCCAAGTTTCAGAACAAGTCCAAATGTTTACGACACACCTGTGTACTACACACAGTCCTACAGCAGTAAACAAAACGGCCCAGCCCCTGCCCATGGGAACTCATCTTTAAGTTAAGTGAGATGAGGCAATCGGCTATTTAAACAAACAAGACAATCAGCATATACTTTGAAAGAGATGCTAAAAATAAACTAACTCCATGTGCCAGAAAGATTATCCCTGATTCTAGCAAATTTGAAAGATCAGCTTGCAGTATACTAAATTACAGAGTTTTACAGCTGTACTCTTCAACAAATGGTTATTGATGGATTTATTCAACATGCCAGGTATGTGGTAAACTTGGGATACCAAAATTAAAAAACGTGGTCCATTACCACAAGGAGCTGACAATCTACTAACAAACTAATTTATGAGACCTGGGAAATGAGCTACTTCCAACAACTTATCACAAAAGCCTTAACACTAATGGCCATGCCAGAATAAAAGCAGGCTGAGGGACAATGTTGTGACAGCCTCTTTCCTGTAAAGAAACTGTGCTTAAACCAGAGACTGTGGACTTCCAAAAAGTCTCTTCAGAGAAAGCAATGGAATCCCTCAACTACCTGAGATCACAGGCAAATATTTTTATGTACATGTTCCAATTTTTTTTAGAAAATGAGCCCAAAGGTATAAACCAAGGGTAAGGAAGAGGTTCATCACGTAATTCTCTCATCTTCACATATCCAGTTCTCTGTAAAATTGGGTAAATATTATAGTAATTTGATCCATACTATACTCAAAAATAACGTTCTCAAAAATTAAATTAAAAATTTTTTAAAAACCTTCCAAAGTAGTTCTAGAAACTTCTTGAACAGTAAAACCATCTGTCCACATAGACATTTGGGATTTAATTGCATTGCATTAATCTGTCACACAAGAACAAAGCATTTGTCAAGTTACAGACACATACAGAAGAGACGATGACAAATTCAAACTGCCAGACTAGGAAGCTTCACTTTGAGATGAATGGGTCTCCAAGCACTGCTTAGGTTTAAAATGACACCATACATTTATGTTACTAAGCTCATTGTAACAACTCAGCTATTAATTTAAATGAGTTAAAACCTTACCTTAACCAAACCCTTCAAGCTTCTGGTAGAAAGTATAGGCTTAAAAGCTTCCACTGTAATTAGGTCTAATTTCATCACATCAGTATAACACAAGTACAGAATTGCTGGGATTTTCCATACTTGACAGTAACTCAGAACTGTGAATATACAAGAAAAAAAATAATAAACACGTAAGTCTTCTATTATGTTACTTTTAAACACCTTTAATAAAAAAGGCTGTTTTTAAAAGTAGTTATCTCAGCTGCCTCTTTCAATCAAGGTATTTACTGCAATTTTGAACCAATTATAATGTAGATTTTCTTTCAAAGTCAATTTATTTTCCTAATAATCTCTTCTTTTGCAAATATTAACTTTACATTTCCTGAAAATACAGCTAAGATGATTTTAAGTAGCTGAAAGATTAAAATTCTACTGACCATAATGAAGTATACATAACAAATAAATAAAAAACACACAAAGTAAAATATTTAGCCACTTCTCATTCTAGTAAACACTGAAAGCAAAAAAAAAAAACCCAACCAAACCCATTTTAATACAGTTCATATAATAACAATTATGTAACACATTACCCACTAAAAAGTAAATGGTAGTCTCTTTGTCATATGATGGCAGATGTGACAGTAATAAAAAAAAATTAAAGCAACTATCAAGATTCAATATTCAAAACTTCTATTTTGATAATTAAAACATACTTTATCAACTTTCCATGCACCAATAATTTATATTTAACACTGGCTTGCATTCTGAATAATCAAAGACCAAAAAGAAACACAGCATGTCTGAAGCCTAACAGTTAAGAAACCTGAGCTCCTCAAATAACTGTCTGGAAAATCTGAAAACTCAAACTAAATATACTGCACTTGCAACTACAGATATTGAGGACTAACAGCAATATACTGGTATCAATCATCATTAGTAAACTACCTCAAAAAGACCTCTAATGGTGAAAGTAATAAGTATCAATAAAGCAATAAGATACAATGTAAATGTTACAAATTTTAATACCACCTGCTGCAGGAAGGTCGTGTACTATATTCGGTTGTTCTAGCAATGGGCAACACGCAGGGTCTTTGAAATTCTGTGTTTTCAGGGCTTTCAGGAAAGGAGAAGGAAGGCTGCCAGTGGATTCTAAGGTTTTATAATCGGTAACATGTCGACATGTGAGAATAGTTATCTGCATGTTCTTCCTTGGACAAGAGCCAAAAACCTAACATAAAATTGATTTGAAATTTTAAAAAAACACATAATTTTGTTACAGAACGGAAACATTCCTCTAGGTATTCACTAACACCACAGACAATAATAACATGCCTAGCAGGGGTGGGAGTGTGCCTTGGAGAAACAGAACACACCTGCGGTCTCAACCTGGGTTTGATCTTGGTTCTGCTTTCTAGGTGGGCAATTTTTTTTCCAAGACACTTTCCTCATTAGTGAATTAAGGTGATATAGTTTAGACAACTGTCCCCTCCAAATCTCATGTTAAAATGTGATTCCCAGTTTTGGAGGCAGGGCCTGGTGGGAAGTGACTGGATATGGGGGTAGATCCCTCATGAATGGCCTAGCACCATCCTGCTGGTGATATGTGACTGAATTCTCCCTTCTCACTCACTTCATACTAGAGCTGGTAGTTCAAAATAGGCTGGCTCCTCCTCTCTCTCATGCTCTCACCATGTGATCTGCCTGCTCCCCCTTCACCTTCCACCATGATTGGAGGCTCCTGAGGCCTCAGCTGAAGCCAAGCAGATGCCAGCACCACGCTTCCTGTACAGCCTGCAGAACTGTGAACCAGTTAAACCTCTTTTTTTTAATAAATTACCCAGCCTCAGGTATTCTTTATAGCAACACAAGAACAGATGAACACGTCATGCCAGCACTGCCTACTTAAGGGGCCTGTGATGTGGAGTAAACGAAGTCAGGGTGCCAGAATAGTGACTACAGGCCTGCTGTCCAGAGGAAAAAAGTCACAAGTAC
This sequence comes from Theropithecus gelada, assembly GCF_003255815.1. Taxonomy (NCBI): domain Eukaryota; kingdom Metazoa; phylum Chordata; class Mammalia; order Primates; family Cercopithecidae; genus Theropithecus; species Theropithecus gelada. The sequence continues at coordinate 23,805,033 of NC_037670.1, read as the reverse complement.
ACACCTGACATTCATTCCCTCTCCCACCTATCACTGACACCTGAAAAATAACTCTCATGAAATTCATTTTTGGAATTACTACACTTATAGGTAAGTTTCAATCACGGTGGTTCTAACTGTCCTCTTCTATAACCGGAAGAGTCTGGATTTGAGAGATTTCTAAGAACCCTTTTACCTTTTAATAAGATCTAAAGTGATGTAAACAAAGAAAGATGGGCGGGACGAATCCAATTGTGTTTTATACTTCTGTGACCTACCGTCCTCAATGCTGAGGACCAACTGTGTTTTATACTTCTGTACCTCAGCATTGAGGATGGTAGGTCACAGAAGTATAAAACACAATTGGTTGGTCACGTTAAATAAGCAAGTTCTTTTATTCTTTATATTCCAAAAGAAATTCCCACAATATTTTAAAGAAATAAATATCTGACTGCATAAGTTTAAGTTAAAAGACACCGAACCCATAAAAAATGAAAACTCCTGTAGACTAACCATTCACAGGTTTTCATTTCGCTCTTACCTTTTCCAGCCACTGATACTGCTGATCTTCTGCAACGTAGCAACTGCATTGACAGAGGAAAACCTGAAAAGTCAAGTTCCACGTTTTTTGTCAAGTAAGTTTTACACACACCCCAAACTATCACCATATATGTAACATGTGAATGAAAACACTTAGGTAATACTTATTTTCCTGGCTCCACTATTGACCTACTCTCTTTAAAATTTAAGAGTCAAACCACTACTGGTGATTAGTATCAAAAAAGTGCACTGACAGAGCAACTGAAAGACTTGCCATACTAAAGTATACTACCAGTAAATACCATATAAGTGATACTTAAATAACTACTTTTCGAACACACAAGTCCCACCTACCGAGGGATTGGATTTGAGATGATAAAACCCACAAAAAGCCTCTGTGGAGGACAGATGTGTAGTGTCTGCTGTTCTACACCATTCATTCCAGAGTTTAGCACAACCAACTTCTTCCCAGACTCCTGAATTCATAACAAATGATGACAGAAATGCTGTAAAAAACAATTCACATAAGTCAGTGTTTGGCTCTGCAAGCTGTATTTTCTATTCAATAAAAAGCAAGCTCAAGTTACTGTAGAATTGGAGAGCTGTAAGAGCCATTCAAGACCATCTACCTAATACCACCATTACACAGAAAAAGAAACTGAGGCTCCCAAGAAGTAAAAGGCCACACCCTGATTAAGACAATCCTAGAGCTAGGGATCAAGAAGGCAGGTTTGCTGACAGCCTTTCTACCACGTGCTCATGGGGTAATACTCTTCTGAAAACCTTTAGGCCAGCAGAACTTCATATAAATGAGTCCATAGTTACTTGCCATCATGCACTTACTATGTTCCACAAGCACTAGGGGTACCTTACAGAGGAAGGAATCTTAACTGGGTTTCCTGAATGTTCTCATCAGAACCTGTGAACACCCTAAAAATATTAAGGTATGGCCGGGCGCGGTGGCTCAAGCCTGTAATCCCAGCACTTTGGGAGGCCGAGACGGGCGGATCACGAGGTCAGGAGATCGAGACCATCCTGGCTAACATGGTGAAACCCCGTCTCTACTAAAAATACAAAAAACTAGCCGGGCGTGGTGGCGGGCGCCTGTAGTCCCAGCTACTCGGAGGCTGAGGCAGGAGAATGGCCTGAACCTGGGAGGCGGAGCTTGCAGTGAGCCGAGATCGCGCCACTGCACTCCAGCCTGGGTGACACAGCGCGAGACTCCGTCTCAAAAAAAAAAAAAAAAAAAAAATATTAAGGTATATGTGTGTATTTGTACATGTATATTGTCCTAGCTGCACTCTACACTGTTTTTACTTTAATCCACCAAGCGAATTAATACATGCAAGGACCTTAGAACTTAAGTACTTAAACATGTTGATAATTATTACTGTCTTCAGAGTTTTCATTGTGTTCTCAAAGGAGTCCATTAACTCACAAACATTTATATAAATCCAGATACGTCAACACACTAGAAACAGCTCCTTGAGTTTTGAGTTCCCGAGGCTAAAAACATTTTCTTTAAAGCTTTTCTCTGAGTTGGGGTCTTGCTTTGTCACCCAAGCTGGAGCATGATCAGTGGGAGGATCATGGCTCACTGCAGCCTCGAAATCGTGGGCTCAAGCAATCCCCCCATTTCAAGCTCCTCAGTAGCCAGGACTACAGGCAAGCACCACCATGTCTGGCTATATTTTTTCTTTTTTTTGTAGAGACAGGGTCTCGCTATGTTGCCCAGGCTGGTCTCAAATCCTGGCCTCAAGTGATCCTCCTGCCTTGGCCTCCCAAAGAGCTGGGGCTACAGATGTGAGCCACTGCACCCAGCCTAAATCTGACCTTTTCAGTTTATTAAAAAGATAATGCAGGCCAGTTGCTGTGGCTCACACCTGTAATCCCAGCTCTTTGGGAAGTTGAGAGCAGGAGGATCACTTGAGGACAGAAGTGCAAGACCAGCCCGGACAACACAGCGAGAAACCATCTCTACCAAAAAAAAAAAAAAAAAAAGATGCAACATGAACAGGAGAGAGATTTTACTCAGAAATACACTCTGCTGTGGCTTTTTAAAGTACCAAACATTTTAAATCTTTTATGATGGAAGAATATAAGTAACTTTATATTTCATTCTTTCAACAAAATGACTAAGTCTTCTGCATTTTCACTTACCTACTGCATTATTTCCTATAGCAATTATAAACTTGGAGCACGGATATTTTTCTAGCAAAGAAACTTCCAAAGATGTTTTTGTTTGTCTTCGAAGGAGCCGCACCTCCCTAACACAAGAAACAAGATGAAACTAAAGCAACTTCAATACAAACAGTATCATATTATGGCAAAAGGGCACTATATGTATGTATTACAATAAATAAAATGCACTTTAGTTTTATAAAGAATATAACTAATATCGTCAGAAAACGATGGACTCAGGCAACGATAACCAACAGATAAAACTATTGCATACGTGTTTAGGGAGAACTCTAAAATAGTGGTCAGGCTGTCCACCTGACCCAAGGATCAATCTTAGATCCCTAAAAGTGAGACAACTTGGGGATAGCCTGCAACAAGAAACAGAAAGCACCACTTAGTAGAAGCATTCTTGCCGACAAAACATTGAATGTGAATCTGACCAAACCTACAAATGAACATTCATTTACAGGACATGCAGGTGAAACACACGTTAAGTGATACCACAAGGAAGCTATCAGACAAATTCAGAGTGTGGGGCACTGGACAGGTCAGCCAGTCCTGTCTCTTAGGAGGGTTAAGAGGAGGCTGCTCTAAATGAAGTGACACGTCTAAACGTAACCTGTAGACCTTGTTAGGATCCTCATTCACACAAACCACTGTAAAATATCATGTTTGAAAAAACTAGGTAAACGTGAGTGAGCATGGACTATGAAATCATACTGAAAAGTTAGTATTAGTGTTGTTAGAAGTGATAATAGCGTATGTAAGAAAATCCCTAAAACGTTTGAGATGTATTCTGAAAAATACAGAATTTGTGAAAGGTCATGATGACTGGAATTCGCTTAGAGTGGCGGGAGAGGAAATAAACGTGGCAAAATCTTCCCGTTGAATTTACCTGGTTGTGTTAGGGGTCAGGGCTCACTTGACTACTTTCTCCCACATTTTTATGTGTTTGGAAACAATTTTTTTAAAGAGTGTTCATCTGCTACTGAAATATTATGCTAATTTAAGTGTGGGGTGGAGGTTTAAAAAGTTTTGAGGGAATCGGTGCGTCCGTGAACAACCCACGACAAACGTCGTGGGACCCGCGGGAGCGCTGCGGCCCAAGATAATGTGACAAGACGCGGGAAGATCACGAGTCCTCAAGACACCAAGCCTCCAGGAAGCCTTTAAAGAACGGTTTTGAACCCAGCCCTCCCACAGCGGCTTCACCCTGGACTCCACGAAACGCTAGCGGATCCACCCGAGCACCGCACCCACCTGGGGCTGGCGCCGACGGACTCCGCGGCTTCACGGAGACCCAGGGCCCAAGCAGAGCCACGGAGCGGCGGCAACTGCGGGGATTACTCGGAAGACCGCGGAGCCCCGGCCTTCGGTGCCGTCGCGGCTGCCAGGCCCGCGCACTTTCCAGCAGCGGAGAGCGCGCCTCCCTTATCCGGGTGCCTCACCTCTTCCGCGCCAGCTGTTGACGCACCTCCCTGTCCTCGGGCGTCTCCCTCCGCCCCTCCTCCTCCTCCTCCTCGTCCTCTGTCCCAGCTCGGCATGGCGCCTTCACCACCTCTCCGAAGAACGTGGCCGCCATAGCCGCCCCGGGACCTGCTGGACACAACTGCGGCGCCGCGGGACGGCGCACGCCAGCATGCGCGAGACCACGCTCCCTCACCGCGCAGGCAATAAGTCCCGCCCCGCACAGGCCACGCCCTCCGCGCACTGCCCGAGCTCGCGGCCACAACCCCACGTCGCGGGCGCCACGCCCCTAGACGCACCAAGAGCTTGCGGCCACGCCCTCTACAGGGCCCGCCCGCGCACGCCACGCCTTGGGCCAGGAGTACCCGCAGTTTGTTTTTAAATTACAGATTGTGGGTTTGGGGTCTCGCTGTGTTGCCCAGACTGGTCTCGAACTACTGGGCTCAAGTACAATACTCCTGCTTTGACCTTCCAAAGTGCGTGGATACAGGCGTGAGCCACCGCGTCCGGCCCCCAAATGCTTTCATTCGCAGCTTGAGCCCTGCGGGCGTCGAGAGGTGGGAGGACTGCGGGCTAGAGGGGCGGGGGGGGGGCGAGAGGAGAGCGGGGCCTCCGGTCGCGGCGGTAGCGAAACCAGGCATGCAGGGGCGGGGGCGGCGCCGGCGCCGCTGGCAGTGGCGTCCGGAAGCTGTGAGGCCTTTCCCTTTTCCTTCTGCGATAGGAGAGACTGGGGGAACCTTAGGGCACTCGCTCCAAATTTCGACTGCCCAGGTAGGTGGCCGCGCGGTGGCACTGGGGGCCCCCGGAGCCAGGCGCGCCCTCAGATACTGGGCACGGGCGGACGCAAGGGCAGCAAGAAATACAGCGCTTCGTGGTGGTATAAAAATGAGACTTTTACTCTGGCAATAGGTATTCACATTTCAAAAGCTGATGATTGTCAAGCCGATTTTAAAAACATTTTTATGAGAATGTAAAAAATAGTGTATTTTTTAAACTTGGCCATTTTCTAATACAAAATGTTTCTTTTTAAATAGCCTTTAATTAAGCAAAATGTGTGATTAATTGGTTCTCTTTCAAATGTGCTGGAAGACAAAGTTCGAGGAGCACTGTTTCAATCAAGAGAAAAAGGGGACATAATTTAAATGAAAATGAAAATATGCAGTAATGCAATGAAAAATAAAAACTGTTTCCTAGATTTAGTTGTACGGAAATACATGACATCGCCTGCATGTTGTGACTTTGTCAGTAGTCACAAAGGTAAGTACTACTTTGGGGTCAGAGAGAGCCTGTTGAGATAAAATCTCAAAGCTGCCAGAAACATTTTAAGATGTGGAAAAATAATGATCAACAAAATCATTTACATAAAATTAGTGTTTAGCAGATCTACACATCTGCAAAAAAAAAAAAAAAGTGTGAGTTTGGAAGCAAAATTTGAACATTTAGCAATAAAATTAAGACTAAATTGCTAGCCAGTAAGAGCTTAGGAAACTTTGGATATCCTTAGTGCGATGGAATAAACAAGATTACCAAAATGATGTTTTAAAACATGAGGACTCCTGGGTTAATTGGTCTATTATAATGATGGAACTGCAGAATAAAAAGGTTGTTTGGGCACCACTTGTCTTAGTCCTTTTGTTAATTTGTCATTTTTACCAGTAAAGATCTTCAATTTGATTTCACAGTTCCATTATGAAGAAATATTTTCTGCAAAGCAAATTACTGTAAATAGGGTAATAGTAATACATTTGGCCATGATTTAAATTCTGCACACATTTCAGAGAGAACAATTTTACAATGTTAAGTTTTAAGCAAATGCTTATTTCATGCAGTTACAGTAAGTTAGGCCACTTTTTAAAAAGGCAAATATGTTCGAATTAAATACTTAGCCAAAAAAGGATTCCATTATGCAAGACTGATAATAGTCTCAAATACTGACAGAAATTAACCCCACCACAGCAAATTATAAATTAAAAGCTTAAATTCTTTCGTTACACTGAAATTGCCACAAAAAAAAAAAAAAAAAAAAAAAAAACCTTTGCATAAAATAGTCTTCACTGAGAGTTAAGTACTTCATTTTATAGTTATTTGTTGAGGACATAATAGACTCAAGAAATGTAAATTAAGTAAATTTTGAACTGGAAAGAAGTTTAAGCATTTCATTAGAACTCAAAAATCAAAACCCATGCACCTAAAAGTAATAGCAGTTTATTAGGAATTCTTCCCTTCTCACCTGTGCATCAACATACTGGGGATCAGTAGTTTAGATGAAAGTATACTACAAAAGGAGCAAAGGACACAGACTTAGTAGGTTAGAATATTCTGGCTTATGCTAAAAAACAAAAGCCTTTTTTTAAAACAGACATGCAACCACAAATTTCTCAAGTATTTTGGACACTTGGTTCATCTGTATAACAACAAAAAAAAAATGCATTTGACTTAAAAAAGAAATAGAAAACCCTAGATTTCTGTAATTTAGTTTTTCAGATTTACACATGCAGATCATATACTTAGATATTTTTAAGTGGGAAAACAACTTACTTTCAACAACTTAATTTTTCCAATAACACGTTACTATGTTAAAAAGATGTGACAGTACATTCATTTAATCTGGCAATTTTAATTTCAACAAATACATATTAACAACAAATTAAATCCTATTGTAAATACACGTGTTATACCACGACCAAATTTTCTAATCCTAGCAGAGGCCACGATGAAATAGGCCAAACATGCTACCATTAAAGTTTGTTGGGATGAGACTGTAATAAGTACTCAAAGTATTCAAGTTCTAATTTTTAAGGTGCTGTAGAGAAACATAAAAGATTTCACTGTATCTAAAAATATGACTGTTTTGATCTTAAGCTATATATTTTATTTTTATCTGAACTAAGACCTGCCTCTTAATGAGGCACATTTTTGGCATTTCTGTAAATGCTGCTACATAAAAGTAAAAATAAGGAAAAGCCGTGATAGTAACATTCATAGCTTTCATATAAAAATATATATTCCCTGAATTAGTCATATCAAGTGGTCATTCAGTATGAACTACAATATTATAAACAAAATGACATCAATGGACTTTCTCTAATTGCCTATTTCCAACACTCTACTTCAGAACTCAATAATCAACATCTCCAGCTGACATTCCCAGGTCCTCCTAGTTTGTTTTTGACCTTTGGGGATGTGAATTATAGGGACTGGATCTAGGTAGTTTTTGCTTCACTCAGAAGTCAAATAGGCCCATTAGCACTTCCTTTGGAAAAGTGCCTGATTTTTTTTCTTCATGACACCATGGTTGTCGTGGTCTTAATTTTTACACTCTAATGGAGAACCCTTAAAATTAGCATCAGGTTGAGATTTTGAAATTTTTTCACTCCAAGTTCTTCCTAGCCTGTACACTTCCCACTATATTCTTCCTCTAAGGAATCATGTCTTCAAGGCCTTGCTTTCTGGGAAGGAATAGTAGTCATAATTATAGCAGGCCATTTGTCTTTTCTTTCCACCTCTCCACCTACAGACTCTGCAATCTATTTCCTCCTCAGAATTCCCTGGAGCACGTGTCTGTACAAGAGCTGACTGGAAGGAACCCACTGGATTATGGCTTTTAGAAAATTCCTCTGAAGATGCCAATAAGGGAGTAATTTTAGAGCTGGGAGCAGAATGTAACTGCCAGTTTACTTGTAGCCCAATTGTTTTCAGATAGCACTTCTACATTCTCATAGTCACTATTGTGTATTTTCTTTCCAGGATCTGAACCCCCTTAAAAAAAGCACTTTTCTATTAATATCTTCTAGCTCTTTTTCACTTTCAGAATTTATGGTTGTATCATCCTCTTTATAAACATTCAGTAACTTTTTCTTAGCCGCAGCAGAAGCATTTCGATGGGGCAGTTTTCTGCTACTCTTCCTAATCCAGACATTTTCTGGTCCTGAGATCGTTTCTTTTAGATTACTCATTATCTTTATTTTATTTGCAGCAACAGTAGCACATCTGCGGGGAACTTTCTCAGGTACCATTTTTGCTTTCAGAGTTTCACTAGGCATCTGCACTGCATCCTTCTGATTATGCATACATGTTCTCACTTTTGTATTGGGTTTTCTGTCTCTAGGAACAAATTCTGAAAAATGAGTGAAAGTTCATGTAAATGCAAAAATCTTGTAACACAAGATTTTACTACTGCTAACATTCCTCAACAACACTCATTCGGAAACAAATTTAAAAGTCATACTGCTAAATGATAAATTTTAAAATGTGATACTAAGGGCTCGGCATTAATAACCTTACATTTGCTTATCTACAACTCTAAGGATGTCACTTAAAACAGTAGCAGACTTGTAAGAATGGGGTGAAAAGTTCCTTCAGCATTGGCATCATAAAGCTGCTAATCCAAAAACATACATATGAGCATTTTACATAATTTGAATTACTAAATCTTAATTTCATTGTTCCAGTATTCTCTGACCTAGGTATGTGACACACACGAGATTCGGATTAAAATTCTAAAAAATAACACATATGTAGAGTTGCTTAAAGGAACTAAAAAGTGCAGAGTGCTATGAGAACACAGACTAGAAACCTAACCTAGCCTAAGGGATCAAGGAAGGCTTCCTTTAAGGAAGCATTCAGACGACAGCTGAAAATTGTGAAGGGATTTGCCAGACAAAAACACTTTGGAGAGTTAAGTCCTTCATGCAGACAAAGGCAGTTTTTAGAGGGGGCTTGAAATCCCACTGGAGCTGTGCACAGCCACATGATGCCAGACCTACTACTCCGTGCTGACCAAACTTAGGAGAGCTCAGATATGTTTATTGTTACCAGTGTCTCAAAGCCAAATTTTCAGATTTCACAAACAAGTCTAATTACTACTCTTCTAGAACAGAAGTGATACTCCTTTTATGTATCTGAAGTTCACTGGCCTTTGAATTTTAGGTTTTTCTTGCAGCCATGAACAAACTATCTAAAACTGCCTTCATGGTACACACCAGTCTTGATGGCAGTTTGTTTTGTAGGACCCTGCCTGAAGTTTCCAGACACTTAGCATTCAAACGGTAAGGCTGTAGATGACTGAAATGACTACAGTTGATATCCTACACCCACACTAGACTTCTGGAGGACTCCACCACATTCTTTTTACTACTAAGTACTAGAAATTGAGAGCTCTTTTAGTCAGGTACTATCAAGTAATAACACTATTATTCTGTAGCAATGAAACTACCAATGCCAACCTTCTGAACTTCTATGAAGATGTTTGCCCTTCTGTCACTAAGCTGACTAAAGGGCAGATGAGTACAGGTAAAAACTGCTTCTGTGGACTGACATGTTCATACAGCCAGATTAATGAGGCAGGCCTCTGCCCTCACAGTGCAAGCACTTCAGATTTTTCCGTAAGTCTATGAAACTGATTTCACACTTCTCTAAGATAAGTGTTCTCCCCAGAATAGGTTAGGATATACTTTATTCAAAGCCAACCCCAGCACATACACATTAGTTCCTTTTGCCAACTTATGTGATTCACATGCTTTTCCAGTGAAATTCTATTTCTAAGGGCATTATGTTTTGTTCAGTGTTTGGTCTCCAGGCGTTGTGAATGGCATTTTACCAGAGTAAGACGCTCATCGTGGCATTACTCCCATGCAGCATGCCCTTACCTCCTTCAGTTGGGCTCTGTGGGAAGAGAAGTGGCTTAAAGTGTAGTGTGTTTACCACTTCAAAGACACTTTTCTTGGGAATTTTAAAATTATGAACTAGTATCTCCAACAAATCAACCTTATATCCAAAATGAATCTTTAACACATTAAATCAATGTTAGCAAATGCTAAAATCATATAAATGTGCTACAAAGGGTAAACAAAAATTTCAAAACATGCAAAATTAAGGTGAAATTTGCACTTTATAGTAGGATGAGAATATACTATTATCAACTAGCTGCACCATTTGCATTTTGAAAAAAATAAAAATAACTGGTTCATTCTCAACAACCTACTCATCCAAATAGTAGCTAAAATTATATTTCAACTAAAAATTTATTTGTAACAAAATGCTTTAAGTTGCAGAAATTCCATTTTGATGTGTGATCAATGTACCTATACTGACAATTTAGGAACCTAGTAAATACTAATTGTAAGACATTTTAATAAATGTTTATTTGTCATCCGGAATAATGGAAAAGTTAAGATTCTGCAGAAAAAAAAACTAAAGTCAGGTTTTTTAAAAATACTTTTTAAGGAAACTTGAACTTCAATAACTATGCCCAAAGGAGGGAGAATTTATGAATTACATTGTACACAGCAACTCGAAATTGATAAAGCTGAATCTCAGACAACAAAACAGGAATTTCATAGAATAAGGATAAAAACAATCTGAGGGAGACAGAAAAGTGTGGAGAATTTTTTTAAATACATACTTTTAAGTCAGTGTTAATTTTATTACTGAAAACTGAGTAAATTATAAAGTGCTTTATTCTCAAGAAAACTACAGTTTTAGAAATATATATAGGATATTTCAGGGTTAGAAGTCAAATTTGTGTGTTAGGGTACGAGCTTAAGAACTCTGGATGCTGCTGCTCTAACAATACATTTGTGATAGTGCCATGTGATACTAAAAAGTCAGTAGAATCCCACCAGTCCTACTGTCTCAGATGGTCTTGTTTCAGTCACGTGTTCAGAAAGTCATTGAGTGCTTAAGGACTGTTGTTTTCCTGGAAGTGATTCCCTATTTGGGTATGACAAGAACACATCAGTAGTGTAAAAATTTACATCTGTAGTAGCACTCCATGATCATCTACCTGGATGACCACTTTAAATTATAACTCACAGATATGTGTGTATTCTAAGATGGTGTCTGTGGTAAATAGAAACCTGGATACAAACATAACAGTTCTGACTCAACACAATCTCTAGTTCCTAAATTTTAAGGATTAATAATATTCTAATTAGACTTTAAATTAAGCTACCTTACAGATTCTGCACAATATTTCATCATACAAAACTGTTTTCCTGAATTCAAAGTAAACTGCACGACTACTACAAAAGCATTACAGAATTTTCATTGGCATTTTTTAAATTGGAGCATTTAAAACAGATTTGAGAATGAGAAAAGAATATCTGACTCAAAATGAAAACATACTAGCCTCTTTCGTAAGCTCCTAGAATCTTGACATGATCGGTCGCTGTGGTTGTGGATAAAGCAAATCTACATAGTGGGTAAACCCCCTAGGTGCAAGTTATAAGCTCCCTCAGGCAAGCCTTTTATCAGAAAAGACTTGAGATATTCTCTCCTGTGTCTGCCCTTCATTGATAAGCAATGAAATGACCCCAAAACTCAGAAAGCAAGTAACATTTATCAATGATCTTCATGCCTCCCAAAGCAGAAGTTTCCAAAAACATCCCATAAGCTGAAGTATCCCAATGGCTGTAGAATAAAATGGTTTCTGTAACTTGCTGTGTTTTTGAACAGTTCCATTTTCTGGGGGGAGCTGGTAACACGGCAGTATCAGGTCAAGAGACCGACAAGTAATTCCATAAACTAGTTCACTAGCTTCTTTATTTTTAGGGTTCAGTTTACTCAATGATGGGCACCACACAACCCTGAATTTTTTTTATTCTGGAACTACAACTAATCTAGTTCATCACAATAGTTTTCTCTCACCCCTAGAAAAACTCTACAAAAGAATTGTGATAGCTATTGCAATTTTTAATAAAAATCTCATAAAAGCCTTATTTTGAAATATGAATTCAGGGACCTTATACTTAACTGCTTAATTTGCTTTTTAGAAGTGATACTTGAAGAGCATTTCACAGTAAATGTAGGCAGAATCAGAATACTTGTTTTCAATCTACCCTATTACTGTAGTACTGGAAAGAAACCAGGCCACAGACAATCCAGTGGCAAACCCCTTTTCCAGCAGGGCTCCTGACTCCCTGGAGTTCCGCTATCCAAGCTCATAGGTAAAACTCGCAGCCCTCGCACCCTATGTTCTGCCTGCATGAAAAGAAATTACCAGTGGAAAAGAGGTGGGGGAACCACTTGGGACAAGTCTGGAATTAACCAGCTAGAATGTATTTGGCTTGGAGTAGTGCTTTTAACCCTTTTGCTTAAGATGAAAATGCTAACTTTATTATACTCTGTTTAGGAATTGACAAAAAATCTATTCATCTAAATGAATTGATTAATTTAGAACATTAACGATCTTATGTGGAGTGGAAAACTAAAGATCTGCTTGACAGGCTCCTGTAATTTTATGATTGGAATTTTGTAGGTGAATATATAGTTGCAGTCCAAGGACTGATTTCACACTTAGAAAATTAACTTGAATATATTAAAAATTAAAGATCCCTTTAACTTTTAACCACTGATCAAAAAAGGACGGAGTCTCGCTCTGTTGCCCAGGCTGGAGTACAGTGGCACCACCTTGGCTCGCTGCAAGCTCCGCCTCCCGGGTTCACGCCATTCTTCTGCCTCAGCCTCCCGAGTAGCTGGGACTACAGGCGCCTGCCACCATGCCCGGCTAATTTTTTTTGTATTTTAATAGAGATGGGGTTTCACTGTATTTGCCAGGATGGTCTCAATCTCCTGACCTCGTGATCCGCCCACCTCGGCCTCCCAAAGTGCTGGGATTACAGGTGTGAGCCACCACGCCCGGCCCAAAAAAGGCAATTTTTAAAATGATTTACCTTATAAAACAAAGAGGTAGAGCTGCTGTAGTCCATCTAGGTTCTATACACTGGTCATCTCATTTCAATTAGGTCAACTGGACTGCCTCTTCTCTTTGGCAGTCTAAAATCTCATTTAAAGGCTTTAATAAATGAAAAAACTTACCTTAAAATTGACATAACTAAAATATGACCAGAAAGTATACCATAGCATTGATAATTAAATTCAAACTATTGGTCTTGCCATACTTGAGAAACAGATGTATAGTCTAGTTATTTACCTGTTGCCAAAGATAGAGCCTGCAGATTTGTAGAATCCAAATGATGTGACTCTCCCCCTCCCTCCATCAAATCTAGAAAAGCAATTCTTGAGCAGACATCAATTTAAAATCTTGATACTTTTCTACCAATTTAACAATATATTAGGATCCAGCTAGGCAGATTATGAAAAGGGTAAAAATCTCTTACTTTTGAGAATCCCCATGTATCCTTAGGCAACATCTCTGTAATTTAACAGCCTTTAAAACTTAAAATCATAAGAAAAGACAACACAGCCCTTAGCATTACATAGTTTACTTATCAATCCTTAGTATTCACAATTTGAGCTAGGGATTAACATTTGCTAATCTAGTTGGAATCAATTTTTCCCACAATGCTCTATTTTGTCACCTAGTTTTGACAAATTCATTCCTTCTCTTCCCAAATACTAGGATAATAGACAGTCTCAAACTGTTAAGTTGCAAATTTCTTAGGGTTTCTGCTTTATTATTTCCTTGATATCCATGGCAGAAGCTCAGAGGTATAACTTCAACATTCACAGGTGAAAAGTTCTACAATGACTTGTTGCACTCCATCACATTAGAATAATTGAACTATTATTTCCATACAACATCAGAAAACTACAGTATTTGGTGACAACTGCAAGATACCTGATAAATATATCAACTTACTATTCATGAAAAAGAATGGAGCTGGTTATTTCAGCTATAAAAGGGCAAAGCAAAAAGACCATTTTCTAGCCATTTAAAAGTTACTCAAAAAATTGATACAATGGAGTGGAAAGGAAAACAAAAAAGACTGTAAGCACCTTTAATGATGTTCTTGCATTCTACTGATATACAAATCTCTGGGGTTTCAGTTGGCACAATCAAGTTCAACTTGTACTGACAGAAAATATTAAAATTCTTCCTATTTAGTTTTTAATATCAAACAGGGAGGTTAGTAAATTGTTTTCTGATTCTTCTACAAAAACAAAAAGTCTAGAAGACAGAGGGAATGTAGTATGCACCTCTTATTATTCTAATAATTTTTACTTATGAGGTCATAACGAGTGCAAAGGGCTTAGTAATGCATCTTATTCTTTACTTTTGGACAGTAACACCCTCAGATGGTATTTTTATTGGTTTATTTTATATCCTCCTTTTCCATTTGCCCTTCTGTTTTGAAGTGCTTTTTCTTAAATCTTAAGTTCTTTGCCTTCATTTTCTTATAAACCCAATTTCCTCTTTAGGTGCAACTCTACTATTTGAAAGGAACCTTTCTGTTGTAATTTACAAGCTGTGAGTAACTGCTATATCATTCTTTCCAAGGATTAATAAACTGAGAAATGATTTAATCAGATATTTGCCACTTACAAAAAGGGAGGCCGACCTTAGGAATTATTTGAATATGGGATAAACTTTTCCTTTTATTCCTAAGTTACTTCACATTGTAAGTATACCATTTTAAATAAGGAGGACACGAAAAAAGAAAGCTTTGTTAACACTTATCTATCTCGTGAATGTTTGAAATCATTTTTCCTTTATATGCTTGGTAAAGTGAGTCTTTCCAAGAAAGCAAAAATCAAATCTGAGTACCTCAAAGCCTTTAAAACCATAAATGAATAAAACCATAGGACTTTGGACATACACAACCAAAGTAGTTTTTGTTTTTTTCACATACACCATTAGCTGAACTTCAAGTGCAGTGGAAAAGTACAGCACTTATTTCTGGATCAGTTCACAGTCAAATTATAACCCTTTATCTTTTCTCAAGAATACTACAAACTGACCCTAAATAATAAAGTACACCTGTGCATTAAATCCCTGGGCATTTTGCATAACGTAGAAAAAAAGCCAAACATGTTCTAGTGCTCAATGTAAACATTTTTAACTATTAATGATTTATTAATTTTCCTTAAAGGTACTTAGGAGTGTGTGTGTCACATATTCAAAGTTAACCTTAGGAATAGCACCATAACCAAAAAAACCCATAAAAATTATTTTCTCCATTATCTCTTAGTTTTATTTCATAACTTGAGAAGCTACCATTGTCAGCTATGCTTTTAAAGACATCAGGTTCATTCTTGCTTCTGATGAAACCAAATCTGATTAAAAACCAAAATACCACTTCTGTATGCAAGGGTCTATTTTGGACTGAAAGAAAAAATAGTAATTGGATGACCAGTCAATGACCAATAATTAATGCAATCCAAAGAATGAGAACAGTTCTATTAACGAAGCCTAAACTGTCAAAATATCATTTTACCAAAAGAATGTATGTACTTATTAATGTATTCCATATTTATTTATGGATTTTTTTGGTATCTTTTGCAAATGATGGTAAACATGGAGTTATAAACCTGAGAACAGATTATAAAACAGAGAAGGTTATAAAACAGAGAAGGTTAAGAAGAGTTTAAATAAATTAATGGATTTGACATCTATCGCCAGCTCTTAAAATTAGGGGAGTAAAAGGCATCCCATTAGTCCTTTCAGTCTTAGTCAAGGACAACTACCATGAATCCATCTGTTTACTGTATACTTAACACAAGCTCTGAGAAGAAAAGCATCATAGTTCTGAAATGGTGATAGCTCTCTAAGCCACAAATGAGAGGTAGGTTTCCCACCTATCTCAGTTGATAATGTCCAAATACATCCTTCCCCATGCATCAGAGTAGAAAGAAAATGTACCTCCTACTATGTTAAGTGGAATAGATAACTACAAATAGGAACACTTCAGAACATTCTCTAACATTAATACCAGTCTGATGCTTCATTTTATCTGCCACTTCAAAGATACACAGGAGAAAAGGTTAACTTTGTCTGAAACCAAACACAATTAGGGCTAATAAATAACACTGTCTAACATTGATACCAGTCTGATGCTTCACCTTACCTGCCATTTCAAAGATACACAGGAGAAAAGGGTTAATTTTGTCTGAAACTAAACACAACTAGGGCTAATAAATAACTTACAGGTGGGGTACTGTAACATATCCCTTACCCACTAAATATGTAAACCATTTGAATCAAGTCCATCTTCAGGCACAAACAAGTTAGGAGTGGCCACCTACACTGGAGTAGCATAACCTATCAAGTATTTGGTTAGAAAATAAGTGTACTATTTGTGTGATAAAGTTTCACTTTAAATGGATTATAAAATTATTTTCCCACGAAACATTTCTTACATTTGGACTAGAAGTCACTAATAAAGACATATTTAGTTGCCCCAGCAAAGAATGCTTAGGATTGCACATGGAAGCAGTAAACTAAAACAAAGAGATGCAGAATGACATTTAACTATTTTCCTATATAGATAAGATTTGCAATTGTACTCTTTAACAAAACTCAACTCTACAATTGCAGTACAGATGGGGGAAACCTACATATTAACTTAAATACTCTTTTAGCCCTGTACACTCTATTAAAGAACACACTTCTAAATCTAAGGCACACAAATTCCTCTATTTCACAGAGTAAGATTATGGAAGAGCAAGATTTTGGTTAAATCCCTTACAATGGAAACCAGGAGATCTTGGACAGAAGACAAATTATATAGCATTTTGTTAGTGCACAATTTAAAAGAAAATGCTATGACTATGCTCTGGTCTTAGAGGTTTAAAACATGCACTCAAATCATTAAAAATAATTTACTAGCACTTTATAAATTCAAGTTTATAACATAAAAGTGATCACGTTTTCCTTAAAAAGAAAAAAACCCAACAGCACTTGGAAAGAAAATTAGAAACCATTTCAATGAAAATGACTAGATCTGGTATAATGCATTCTACTCAAGTAGCCAGGGAAAGAAAAAAAAGTGGTAGGTACCTTGCCTACCAATCATGGTTACACCTCCCATGATTATAGTGTCAGTATGCATGTATTTATGAAGAATCTGTAAACATATTGTGAAATTGTTATAACTACTAAGAACAGGGGTTAGAAACTACTGCCTCTTTGACAAATTCAGAAAATAACTGCATGACACTTGCTGCCATGAAAGTAATGCTCATTGGTTTTGATAACCAGGATGTCTAGTGTTTAACATATTTCAAACTCTTGCTATATGTAGTCAAATACTGTCAAAATAGATCTGCCCCCAAAATGAAGCATATTTTGGCACCTGTGCTGAATGCTGCTACAAAGACCAGCAAGTGCAAATAAAAATAACAGTCATGATTTAGTCACATTCATAACTTTTCATAGAAAAATATAAATATATTCCCTGAATTGTAAGACAAAAAAATAATTTTAACAGCCAGCTTTCACCATAAATTCCAGTCCATTTCCTCTTAAATGAACTGGCTTTCCCTCAAGGTCATAAGGTGCAACCATTGAAATCTAACACATTTTCTAAGCTTCTATCATCATCCCCATCATGGTATCTCACAGTCCTTCTACCCTGATTTCTCGTTTTTATTTTTGAACGTCGAAGAACTCTTTTAGATTTTGCATAGTCCAAATCCTCCCAGTCATTATCATCCACACTTAACCTAGGGCGTTTGCTTTGTCTCTGACGTCTCACAGTTTTAGATATGTTAGCTGTAAAAGTTTTACCTTTTCTAACTACTTTTGCTTTTCCTTTCATTTTCCTCCTTTTGGTTTTTGTATTATCGGTACAGTCAATATCTGATTCAGTTACAGATCCCAAATCTGATGATTTGGAACTAGTATCAGGTCTACACTTTGAATTCCCAGTTGTTTCAGAGAGTTTCACATTTTCCAATTCAGGATGCGATCTTTTCCTTTTTACTTCCTTCTCTGCTGCTTCCTGTGAATCATGAATCACTTTTGTCTTACTGAAAGGAGCCTTTCCATAGGTCCTGAGTCTTCTGCCATTCCACCTGCGCAGCCCATAATTCAGTTCCACTTCAAAATTATTCTCTGCAGTAGCTTTTTGTGCCAAAGCTGACTCTGAAGAAAATGTCCTATCAGTCTCACTCCCTGGAATATGACTTTTTGAATCTTCTCCTAAAGATGCTACAGAGGAACTTTTTCTTTTAGAAGGTGCATCTATTTTGTGAATATTGGTATGCCTGTGCTTCTGTTCTGAATTCAACGTATCTTCAGAGTCTGAGTCTCCATTTAGAGCCTGACTAAGCACTTTTGTACTAAGTTCGGAGTCAGGATCAGGTGGCTTGCCTTCACAGGCATACTGTTCACTTGGCACTTCACAATGTACACTTCCTTCACAATCACTCAGTTTCTTCTTAGCTGTAGTACAAGCAAGATGGACAGGTTTTTTCCTTCCATTTTTGCTTCTAGTGTGCACATTTTCTAAACTGACATCTTCTACATCACTCATGAGCTTGATCTTACTGGCAGCCGTAGCTGCACATCTTCGAGTAATCCTTAGGAGACCTGTTCTGGCTTTTGATGACTTCTTAGCTACCTGTAAACTACTGTCTGAGTCACTGGAACAGACCCTTTTCCTGGAAAGTTTTCTGCTTTGTCCACTGTCTTGTGATGTAGAATCTAAAAGTTAAAGAGTAGATTTCTATTAATCTTTTGTAAGTAATTAAGTCTAAAGGAATTATATGTTCAGTATTAAAAACAAATTCAGAATTCATATTAATTTGAAGGGGGTATCGCAGTGAATGAAATGGTACACACTTCGTAGTATAGTCATATGTTGCTCAACAGCAAGGATACGTTCTGAGAAATGCATCGTTAGGCTATTTCGTCTTAAGCAAACATCAGAGTGTGCTTACACAAACTTATGGTACAGCCTACTACACACCTAGGTTATATGGTATAGCCTGTTACTCCTAGGCTACAAACTTCTGCGACATGCTACTGTTCTGAATGCTGCAGGCAGTTGTTACACAATGGAAAGTATGTGTGTATGTATCCAAACAGAAAAGGTAATGCACTACACTAGGACTAGAGGACAGCTATGATGACTTCACTAAGCAACAGAAATTTTTCACCTTCATTATAATCTTATGAAACCACCACTGTTATGCAGCACATGACTGTACTTTAAAGCAGTAACTTTTTCATCCTCAGCACCATTCACAAATTCAACACATTCTCATCAATAACATCCCATGATCTTGACACTATAATATTAACATGAATACAACTAAACTCTATTTACCATAGCACTAGCATATGCAAACTAATCACTTAACACAGCCTCTCTGAAACTCCCCATAACTCTGCAAGCTCCAATCACACAAATACTTTTCATCTTAGTTTTAGCTGTCCTCTGCTCTATAGTATTTTTTTTAATCAATCCCCATGTACCAGGAGTACAATCTGAATTTAGCAAGTTATTTCACCACTTTGTGCTCCAGTTACTACCTGTAAAATGAATGCTAGTACATACCTACTTCATAAAAGAAATGTAGACTAAACTGCTTATTAATGGAAAGCATTTAGAAAAACTTCCTAATAGAAACAGCTCAGTAACTGTCTTATTTGCCATTACTAATATCCCTTTTAAATAGTCCTACCCTTTTTGTCTACTGCTTAAGCTGTCAACACCACAGCTTATAAATATGCCCCTCTCTGCTTTAGTCAAGCTCATCTCTAATATAATGTATCCCCATCATCAATACAAGAAGTGAAATCTTTAATAGGCATAGTTCTTAAGGCCAAGATTGCCTGTTAGGTGAATAAAACTATACTCAATAAAAAGTTACGCATGCATGTCAGAATATAAAGGATGAACAGAAAAGGCTAACACAGAATGCATGGGAGGGAAAGAAACAGCAAAGAGAAAAAAGTTTCAAGGGAAAATTTTTCAGGGGGGGAAAAAATCAGTGTGTGTAAGAGTAAAAGGATGGTGAGAGTAAATCAGTGAACAAAGATACGTGTTTTGAATTACCTTTCATAAAACTGTTTGGTTTTTCTTTTTTGTCATCATCTGAATCTAAATCAGTTTCAGTTCCATGATCTGAGGAACGCTGGGACACAGCAATAGGATCACAGTTCAGATTTCCTGAAATTGGGTTCATTTCCATTTTATGACATTTCCCATCTTCTCTATCTTGCTCCTCAGATTCAGAATCTTCCGAATCACTCAAAATCTTTGCTTTTTTAAAGAAACTCGCATTCTTGTGAAATGTATTGTATTTCCTACCACCAGATCTTCCTGGTTCAGAATCTGCTTCCTCTGAGATGCTCTCTGCCTTAAGTTTCTGCACAGACGTTGATGGGCCAGCAGTTCTGTTACATGCATGATCTGAATCATGACTTTTAGAGTCTTCCTCAGAAGACTCTATTTTAAGAAATTTCGTTTTTGAAGGTGCTGGAGTATGGGACTTGTAACCATTAGCATGCCAATTTTTCCGGGCTACCCGCAAATCACTTTCTGACTCTGAATCTCTGTTTTCAGATTCATCAACATTACTCTGGACAGTGTGAGAATTGAACACTGGTAATGGTTGATTTTCATCTTTTAGCTCCTCTTCTTCAATTTCAGACTTTAAGCTCTGTTCATCTTCAGAATTATGTAATAACTTTTTTCTAGCTACAGCAGAAGCATTGCGGTGAGGCAGCTTCCGACCAGAACAGACACTTTCAGAGCTAGAATTCTCTTCTACATCACTCATTAGCTTTATCTTATTGGCAGCTACAGCAGCACACTTCCGTAAGACCTTTCGGTTATTTCCAGCTCTGGCTTTTAGAATTTCACCAGTCTCCAATGAATTGTTATCAGAATCACTTAAATAGACTCTCTTTCGAGTGGCTTTTCTGCCACATCCATTTTCTAATGAAACAGGACCTAGAAATAAGGTTAACAATAAGATTTAAAAGATTTTCCTTATTTCAACATTTTTAAATGACTATTATTTTAATGATTTTCTTCACTTTTGGGGGAGGCAGGGAGGAGACGAAGTTTCGCTCTTGTTGCCCAGGCTGGAGTGCAATGGTGTGATTTTGGCTCACTGCCTCCCAGGTGCAAATCCTGCCTCAGCCTCCCGAGTAGCTGGGATTACAGGCACCAGTCACCATGCCTGGCTAATTTTTTGTATTTTTACTAGAGACACGGTTTCACCATGGTGGCCAGGCTAGGCTGGTCTCAAACTCCTGACCTCAGGTGATCCGCCCACCTCGGCCTCCCAAAGTGCTGGGATTACAGGCGTTGAGCCACCACACCCAGCCTTTTCTTCACTTTTTAATGCCAAAATTCATTTCCTTCCTAAATCTAAAGAACATAAAGGACATTAACTTAATCTTATGTAGATGCATTAAATCAAGAATCTATTCAATTTATAACTTTTGGATTCTTTTGATATACATCCCACAAAAGTATTACTGAGTCTCTTACCAGTTTTTCTTTGAGCAGCTCTAGTTCTGGTTACCCTGAGATTGCTGCTTCTAGATAGCCCACTACGTGAGGAGGATTCACGAGCTCTTGAATTCTCTTTGCTTTCCTCAGAACTACTGGAAGCTGACGATGACAAAGAGGTAGCTAAAGAATCTTCCATTTCACTTTCTAGGAAAAATAAAGTGTAAATAGTTACATATATTCTGCTGTCTTTACACACATAAGCAAGCAGTTCATAACATTACTCTGAACATTACATAACGTTACTACAAAAGCAGATTCCTAAAATGCTTAGAATGTATTTTTTTAAAAACCATTCCCAAAAAAAAGCTGATGAAATTTAGAGTATTAAAAGGTACATAATCAGCATTCCAAATAAAGTTTTTGCTTCTATTTCTAAAAATAACAGATTAATCCTAGCATAGATTTACAAAACATAGTTTTATGTATTTTATAAACAGACTTCCAATTAAAAATTTAATTAGCTGCAGGCCAGGCACGGTGACTCACTCCAGTAATCCTAGCATTTTGGGAGGCCAAGGTGGGTGAATCACTTGAGGCCAGGAGTTCGAGACTAGCCTAGCCAAATAGTGAAACCCCATCTCTACTAAAAATACAAAATTAGCCAGGCATGGTGGCAGGAGCCTGAAATCCCAGCTACTTAGGAGGCTGAGGCAGAAGAATCACTTGAACCCGGGAGGCGAAGGTTGCAGTGAGCCAAGATCATGCCACCACACTCCAGCCTGGGTGACAGAAAGCGACTCTGTCTCAAAAATAAATTAATTAAATTAATTGGCTCCGCATGTACTTCCTTCTGTGATATCAGACAGGCATTTCATACAAAAAAGACACCATCATTTCAAGTCCAGCATTTCAGAAGACATAGTTTGCATGTCTCACCATCCTTTTACCCCTTCCTAATAGCATAGTAAGGTCATTTCCGTAAGCTACACGAGAGAGAGAGTGTGTGAGAGAGAAGAAAAGAAAACTGGCTGTGATACAAAAATACCAGACACCAAACTGTGGTTCATCTTTTGAACTTGTTCTGCTGTTTGCCCACCTCAGCTACTCCTGTCAACTCTACCATCTATCACCTTGACTCCCTGTTTCCAGGCTCTTCCCCTCCCCCTGCATATCACTGCCAAACTTAATCTTCCTGAAACAATGTGACTCTCTCACTCAATAAGGAACCCATTCAGTAATCCAAACTCTTCTGCAAGGCTTGAAAGTCACTAAACTGTGACTGTACTCTACCTGTTTGATCCTATTGTTTGTAACATTCCCCAAAACGCAGTCTTTTCATATGCACAAAATGCATCCTTCTTTCCTTCAGTGCATTTTCTCATAGTTGCTACTAGGCTGTAATGTGTCCGCTTATCCCTAGTGCCATTTTCAATTACTCCAGCATACTGATTGGACATTCCATGCTATGAATGTATCCCTTCAAACAATGTACAGTTCTAATGTGACACACATGAACTTGCTTGTCTTTCTCCACATTTTATCACAGTCCACTTCCATTCCAAACTTTTATCTGTATATTTTTCAATGCTGTCATTACTATTTATTGAAATACTAGTTAATAGAAGACGTGCATAAATGATTCAATTATAATAGTAAATAGTATGCTATTGTCATAAGTCGGCAAAACCACTCAGAGCAATACAGAAGTAGATACACACCACAGCCTCATTTGTACAATGTTAACAAAGGGTTAGCATCAGCTGCAGTTACACTACCGGATGGCAACAACATGAAGAGTTTAGAATTTACTAGGTCATCAGCTTTGAACTTACATGATTATCAGTACTTCTTAATTTTTAAATTAAGATACAAAAACTTCAAATGCTGCACACCAAGTGTGAAGAATCGATGTATCACATAATTGAAAATTCAGTATAAATGTACCATTTACAAAGCACTGGTACTTATGGAACATAATCGAATTGTTCCATGTTTATTGTTTATCTCTTCCATTAAACTGTAAGTTCTTTCAGTGTCAGGGCCACTTGGGTCCTCGCCAACGAAATAACAAAATATTCCACTTCTCACCAGATAACGTAGAAACATTTGTTATAGGTCTATTTCTTCTCCTCCTTTCTGATGATTCTGCTGAATCTGAAGAGTCACCAGAAGTAACAGCTGAAGAAATACCAGCACTTGTCTTGTGGGTTCCAAGATAAGCTGTCCTACTTGAGGTAGACTGGGTAGGAGAACCTACCAACTCAGGAATTATTTTTATCTGAGATTTTAACCTCTTCTGCTTGAGGTTTCTGGTCAAACATATGAACAAAGGAAACAGTATTTAACAAAATATAGAGATAACTGGTTCACAGAGAATGACTAAATAGAAGTATATCATATTTCTTAAAC
This sequence comes from Theropithecus gelada, assembly GCF_003255815.1. Lineage (NCBI taxonomy): Eukaryota > Metazoa > Chordata > Mammalia > Primates > Cercopithecidae > Theropithecus > Theropithecus gelada. The sequence goes on along the minus strand of NC_037670.1, from coordinate 23,781,304 downwards.
TGAGTAATTTTATGATCAAAACATTAAAATATTCACTATTAACATTTTATTCTGGCACTGATTATTAGTAGTATTTCCTAACTCTAAATTTAACATACTGTTATTCAAATTTGGAGTAATGAACAAATGTTCCAAGTAAGAGTTACAGAAAATTATTTGAATACCTTACGTTCTTTGGATTAAATGCTAAGAGGAACCAACATTTATGTAATATAGGCATTCATTCATACTACCAATTTAAGCCTCGATAGAACCCAACTTTCTCCTCTCTTATTTATATGTCCCTAAAGACAGAATAAGGTTAAGAGGAGAAATCAACACAACCTAAACAGGAAAAGTTAAAAAAAGGAATCAGAACAAAGTGATTTTTGTCCCAACACCAGACTATTTACATCTAACTGCACCCATCCACCATGGTTGGCCCCTAGGCCAGGAATTACGGGAAAGGAGAGTGGAAGTTTAAGGCATGTGAGAAATCTGGATGAATGAATATTGAGATAATCCTATTTTCCTTTAAAACAATAAGAAATGGCTGAAAACGCCTGTAATCCCAGCACTTTAGGAGGCCAAGGCAGGTGGATCAATTGAAGCCAGAGTTCAAACACTAGCCTGGGCAACATAGCATGACCCCATGCCTACAAAAAATTTAAAAATTAGCTGGGCATAGCTGTGTACACCTACAATCATAGCTACTCAGGAGACTTGTATTAGCCCAGGAGCTTGACATTACGACGAACTATGATCACACCATGCACTCCAGCCTGGGCAACAGAGAAAGACCCTGCTTCTTAAAAGCAAAACAGCGTTTTAAGTGGTATCTAGACATTGAAGCTTAAAGGTAATCACAATTCTTTAAAGAAGTAATTGTCTGTATAATAAAACTCAAGCCTGTAATATCAAAAATTTTAAATGCCATTAATCATCAAGGGAGAGAACAAAAGTAAATATAAGGCCAGGCACAGTGGCTTACGCATGTAATCCCAGCACTTTGGAAGCCCAAGGCGGGTGGGTCATCTGAGGTTAGGAGTTCGAGACAAGCCTGGCCAACATGGTGAAACCCTGTCTCTACTGAAAATACAAAAACTCAGCTGGGCGTGGTGACAGGTGCCTGTAATCCCAGCTACTCTGGAGGCTGAGGCAGGAGAATTGCTTGAACCTGGGAGGTGGAGGTTGCAGTGAACCAAGATCGCACCACTACACTCACTCCAGCCTGGGCAACAAGAGCAGAACTCCCTCTCAAAAGAAAAAAAGAAAAAAAAAAAAAGTGTGATCTGATACTACCACTACCTAGGAGGGAGATGGAAGTAAGCTATACTACAGCCAAGTTCCTATATGTATGTAATAGAAGTAGTATTAATATAAAATCGATTGTTTGCAATAGATTGAGATGCATAGTGTCGTCCCTAGAGCAACCACAAAGAAATCCCATCAAGGGGATATGCTGCACATTGAAAATATAAATGGAAACAAACTAAACATTGCACAACTCAATTTTTATACTGCAACAATGTAAAGTACCTGTAAATGTGATATTAATCTTAACTACATAGTCAAAGAATATAGAATGTAAATAAATATACAATTACTGAGAAAGTTAATAAATCCTTCATTTTATATTTCTTTACAAATAATCCTCAGTAATACTGAGGTACATTGCATCAAAGGTACATTTTCCCTTACACAATCAAATGCTCAAAAGACATACATAAAGATCACATTATTCTCTACATCAGCACTCCCCAACCTTTCTGGCATCAGGGACTGGTTTTGTGGAAGACAGTTTCTCCACAGACTGGGACTGGGGCCAGTGAGTGGGCAGAGTTCAAGATGAAACTGTTTCACCTCAGATCATCAGGCATTAGATCCTCATAAGGAGCACACAACCTGGATCCCTCACATGCACAGTTACAACACGGTTCCTGCTCCTGTGAAAATCTAATGCCCCTGCAGATCTGACAGCAGACAGAGCTCAGGTGGTAATGCTTGTTTGTCAGCCAATCACATCCTACTGTGTGGCCCAGTCTACACAAGGAGTGGGTGTTGGGGACCCTGGCTCTACATTAAAAAGCCAATTCTTATGCAAAATACAAGTGATACTTTAAATAAACCTTAATAAGATTTGAAAAAATCTATAATTTTACATATTTATAGAATTATAAACCAATACAACAGCTCTATATTCACAGAAATGCTTTCAAGTTTTAAAACCCATGACTAGTCTTTTCAGAATGCACAGTAAAGATTAAATACACAATCTTAAATTTTTTTAAAAATGCATACAGGCTGGGCGCAGTGGCTCACGCCTGTAATCCCAACACATTGGGAGGCTGAAGTGGAAGGATCTTGATCCCAAGAGTTCAAGACCAGCATGGGCACCATAGCGAGACCCCATCTCTACAAAAAATAATTTTTAAAAATTAGCCAGGTTTGGTGACACACCCCTGTGGTCCCAACTACTCAGGAGGCTGAAGTGAGAAGAACTGCTTGAGACCAGAAAGTTGCAGCTGCAGTGGTCATAATCCTATCACTAGACTCCAGCCTGGGCAACACGGTGAAACCCCATCTCTACTAAAATACAAAAAATTAGTCAGGCACGGCAGCGTGCGCCTGTAGTCCCAGCTACGCAGGAGGCTGAGGCAGGAGAACTGCTTGAACTCAGGAGGCGGAGGTTGCAGTGAGCCAAGATTGCACCACTGCACTCCAGCCTAGGCAACAGAGAGAGACTCTGTCTCCAAAAATAAATAAAAACTAAAAGAAATAAATAGGCCGGGTGTGGTGGCTCACATCTGTAATCCCAACACTTTGGGTGGCCAAGGTGGGTGGATCACCTGCAGTCAGGAGTTGGAGACCAGCCTGGCCAACATGGTGGAACCCTGTATCTTCTAAAAATAAAAAAAATTAGTCAGGTGTGGTGGTGCGTGCCTGTAGTCCCAGCTACTTGGGAGGCTAAGGCAGGAAAATCACTTGAACCTGGGAGGCAGAGGTTGTGGTAAGCCGAGATCATGCCACTGCACTCCAGCCTGGGTGACAGAGTGAGACTCTGTCTCCAAAATTAAATAAATAAAGCAAGCTTGCCATAACCAATTTACCTGATGCTTTTGTTAGGCTGACTGTCACCTTTACAATTTTGCCGTTGTTTGAACCTCTGGCTTCTTCGAAGTTTTTCATGGAATTTTTGACCAATTTTAAAATCTGAAGAGATTTTCTTCATTTTTTCTTCAAATAAGGCAGATAATCTCAAGGTCATACTATAAATCTGCAAGGATATAAAAACAAAGTAGAATTACAAAATAGCCTTAAAAGTATTTGAGAAATCATTGTAATCATTGAGATCACTTGCAATATATTATATCACTACTTACAGGTAATGGCTGTCACCCATTTTTTTTTTTCTATTTCCAACCCCCTTCCCTTAGTGACATCTAGAAATAAGAAGTATCAAATATATACCTCTCGGATGATAAGAAAGTAGTTTGAAGTCAAGCATCTACATTCAGGACTTGTGTCTATATGTCAGTGAATCTCAACTGTTTTTGCCTATTCTAACATCTGTATGTACAAACCCAAAAATATACCCTTCTCCCAAAGTTAGATGGGAAGTTGACTGGTTTTAGGGCTGCTATTTAGGCTACAGAAGCACTGTGTCTCTTTGGGGCAAGGGAACAAAAGCACTTTTATATACCAGACTCTATCTGCAATCTGTTTTTAATGCCACCTAACTCTAAAATGAAACAAAACTACCTTGCATCCAGTAGTAGAAAGTATAACACAGAACGTTAATGCATATGAAAGATTTAACAATGTTTATAATTAAATAACATCAAATCTTAAATACTTTTGCATACAGCTATGCATGTACAGAAGTACTCTATACTCCTCCACAACCTTTCCTGAAAATAATTGCAAAAGTCTGATGCTCAAAAGTTAAATATAAGTCTTGTGCATGGCAGTGGTGGCGAAGACACTCCAATGCTAGAAAACTTTTTTAAAAAGTATGTGAGATATACAAATTTCTTACATGCTTCTCATATACATATATATATACACTCACAAATGAATGTGAAATTTGTTATACTTAATCTGAAATAATCTTTGACAGTTATTTTCAATATTTCATATATACGAATTTTATTCTGCCAGGCACAGTGGCTCACACCTGTAATCCCAGTACTTTGGGAGGCCGAGGCAGGCAGATCACTTGAGGTCAAGAGTTCAAGACTAGTCTGGCCAACAACCGTGAAACCCCATCTCTGCTAAAAATACAATAATTAGCTGGGCATGGTGGTACACACCTGTAGTCCCAGCTACCCGGGAGGCTAAAGCAGGTGAATTGCTTGAAACCAGGAGGTGGCGGTTGCAGTGAGCCAAGATCTCGCCACTGCTCTCCAGCCTGGGCAACAGAGTGAGACGGTCTCAAAAAAAAAAAAGAAAGAAAAAAACACACACACACAAAAACAAAACTTCAAAAGTAACAAGTGTTGGCAAGGATGTGAACAAACTGGCCTTTATACATTGCCAGTGGGAATATAAAATGGTACAGCCAATATGGAAAACAGTGTAGTGGTTCCTGGAAAAGGTAAACATGAATTATCCAATGACCCAGCAATTCTACTCTTAGGTCTATACCCAAGGGAATTGAGCAAGGTTTCTGACAGAAACGTGTATTCCAGAATTTGCTGCAGCATTACTCGTAATGGTCAAGAAGTAGAAACAGCCCAGCTGGCCATCGATAGACGAATGAATAAGATATGGTATAACCACACACTTTAATACTATTCAGCCATAAAATGGAATAAAGTTCTGATACATGCTACAACATGCATAAGCCTTTAAGGCATTACACTAGTGAAATAAATAAGTTGTACACAAAAGGACAAATATGGGAAGATCTCAATTTTTATATGAACTTATCTAGGACAGGCAAATTCAGACACAGAAGTTAGAAGTTTCCAAGGACTGGGGGTAAGGGGAAATTATTGCTTGATGGTTACAGAGCTTCTGTCTGGAATGATGAAAAAGTTTTAGAAATATTATAAATATAAATGATGTCACTGAATTGTACTCATAAAAATGGCTAAAATGGCAAATGTTATATATACTTAACCATAGTTTTGAACAACTGACAATGTACTATATCAAAAACCACTGAACTAAAAGCTTTCAGTGGTGAATCGTATGGTGTGCATCCTCAAACATGTATTTGAGGGGTGCAGGGAAGACTTGAATGAAATTTATTTTGTCTCTGAAAAAATACAGTCTTACAAATGGTGACTGACAAAAATCCAAGCTTGGAAAAATGTTAGCCTTGAATGTTAAACTGATCCAGCAAGCAGTATGAATCCTGAATCCAACAAAGAGTTCTCAAATTGAGACTAGAGGCAGTAATGCAGTAGGAGTCTAATATTAAGTAATGACAGGGAAATGCAGTTAAAGCAAAATAGTTAATGTCGCTGATTGCAGACACCAAAAAATGTTGTAAGATCAAACAAGTGTTTTACTTTAAATATGACTTTTTACAATTACTCAACACACAAACTACATGGAGTCTTGCTCTGCTGCCCAGGCTAGAGTGCAGTGGCATGATCTTGGCTCACCACAACCTATGCCTCCCAGGTTCAAGCGGCTCTCATGCCTCAGTTCAAGCGGTTCTCATGCCTAATGCCTGTAGTTGGGATTATAGGCAAGTGCCAGCACACCCAGCTAATTTTTTTATCTACAATAGAGAAGAGGGCTCACCATGTTGACCAGGCTGGTCTCAAACTCCTGACCTCAAGTGATCTGCCTACCTTGGCCTCCCAAAGTCCTGGGATTACAGGCCTCATAAAGTTTTGAAAAGTTACCCAATGTGTAACATGTTAACAAAATTTTAGTAAAACATTCTACTGAAACTGTGTGCCCCAAAGAGTTAAAGAAACCAATAACTAACAAAAATTCTTAAGTTTACAAAATGACAAAAAAAAAAAAAAAAAAACCCAACCTACTAAAACACTGAAACTCCCTCTGCTTACGCGATAAGAACTGGCTGAAAATGGTTAAAACCAGCATGGCCAAGTGGAGTCTGCACAGAATGAGCCTGCCTACATCAGAGCCTGAATTTCCAGCATGTTTCACACTTAACTTCCCCCAAATTTGCACACGCAACCCATCAAATAACATAAAGAAATAACCACACATGCCCAAAGACTTTCCAGACCTCTCCTTTCCTTCCACTAATCACCTACTAATCTCAGAATCCATACCCTGAACCTTTTCTTTAAAAAAAAAAAAAAAATACTGCTTTAAAGCCAGCACAGGAGTCAGATTTGAAATTCACTCCTGTCTCCTTGGGAGTCAACTTTCAATATAAAGCTTATTCTCAAAAACCCAGTGTCACCACTTCACTTGAGTAGGCTAGAAGAAAAAAAAGAAGAAAAAGAAAAACCCTGTGTCATAATATTAGCTTCTAATACATCAAGTAAAGAGCCTCCATTGGCTCTATAACATTATTTGTGGTCTTAATCAGAGAGCTCATGTGTTGTTTCTTCAAATCCAAATGTTCTTATGCTGTCAGTAGTCTCACGATCAGATTTTCCTTTTTACTTTTAATATTCTTACAGTCTTGATCTATGTTTCCAATCCACTTAAGATCCCTAAACATACAAAACACAGAGGCTCTTACTCTGTGTATCAAATTTGTTCACTTTCTATTGATACCTACTCCCATTAATCCCCACTTGCTTATAAAACTTAAGGAGATTATGATAAACATCAACTGATGAAAGGCAAAAACTAAAGATATTTGGGCAGTAGCAGAAGCTCTTTTCTTTATAATACTCTCACTTTATTCATTTATCTTTAATGTTCTAACCTCTACTACACAGTGAAAATTACAGTGGAAAAAATTACTATTACATTGGAAAATTATCTACACAGATCAGGCAGTTTTTTTCAATAAACCACTTTAAAAATTACCTTTGATCTTTTGTTTGGTGTATATGCTTTTGCATTGCTAAATATCAACCGGATGTCTTTGCAAAACTCCAAAGGGCTGTCATAATTTCCCGCATCCAGAGTTTCCCTTACTGTTCCAAAATCCATTGGGGTATCTATAATATCTCTGTAGTCCTAGGTTTTAAAAACAATGATTAATTCATAGATTCATTTTTTGCTTTTATAAATGTAAATGCCATCAGATCTCTAAAAAATTTGAAATGATGGAAGAGAGGAAAAGGTTAGAGGACTCTTAAAATTCATTACTAATGTTTAAAAAGAGGTATAAAAACAAAGACAAGATAGAAAGAAATATACCAAAATGTTAATGTCTATTTATTGTTAGTGACACATGGGATGGTTTTATTTCCTGCTGTATATACTCCAAGCATCCTACAGTCACTCTGTGCTGTTATAATCCAACTTGTTTTTATAAAGTCATTTTTCAATTTCCCTTTTTAAAGAGTGCAAACGACACTTTTATCCAATTCATAGTTTTCCTAGTGCTAGCCCTACTTAGAAATCTAAGTAGATCCATCCCATTGTTATGTAATACTGGTTTCCTAAGTCTAAATTCTTAAATGAGTTACAAGGGTGTCTATAAATTGAAGAAAACTATGTAAAACACTACTTCTACCACTAACTTAGTGATAAGAGCAAAAAAGTTAACATAAAGCCTAGGTATCTTTCTCTTTAAAGTTTAATAATTCTACCCCAGTTTCCTCACTGCAAAGCAAGAAAAGCCCCAAACATTTAAACAATGGAAACTTACTGGATATTCAACCAAATCAACAGGTTGTCTAAATGGTTCAGAATCTTCACACTGAAAAATTAAGTTCACTAGTTCCTTACACTGTTTCTTCCAGTTGTTTTCAACATAGTTGGTAGCTCTGATGCTTTTTTTTCCATCATGGACCTAAAAATACATTCACAGTCTTAAGAAAAATCACACTATTGGTGTAAGACTGTGGCAAAAATGTAACTGATCTACTGTCTTCTATAAAAACGCAATAATGTCATATATGTTGCTCTCAACACACTCTTCCAGAAATGAAATTTTTAAACTATTCATATAACACATTTTGATACAACTTAACCAATTTCAGAAATATTACAAAGTTAGCTATGAAAAGCATACTCTAACGAGAATACATTATCTAGTGAAAGGCTATTCCATGACCTCTCACCTCCCAGGTTTATAATATTTGTTTTCCCAGAATATGAAGCATACCTGATAATGTGACAGGCAGAATAAATGGCCCCACCAAAGATGTTCACATCATAATCCTCAAAACCTATGACTATGTTACCTTACATGAGAAAAGGTATTTTGCATTAAGGGTATAGACCTTGAGATGAAAGATTATCTTGAATTGATTGCTTGGACCCAGTGTAGTCACAAAAGTTATTATAAGAGGGAGGCAGAAAGGTCAGAGTCAGAGACAGACTGAAAAATGCTATGTTGTGGGCTTGAAGATGGAAAAAGGGGACTTGAAGCCAAGGTGAGGACACCCACTAGAAGCTGGAAAACGCAAATAACTCTCCCCAAGAGCTTCTAGCCACACCAAGACCATGATTCTGACCTAGAGACCCATGAAAACTTCTAATGTACAGAACTATCAGGTAATACGTTTTTATTATTTAAGCAACTAAATTTGTCATTTGCTGCAGCAGACATAGCAAATAAATACAAAAACTAAACACTTGGGTGTTGCAGGAAGTCAGGGACCCCAAACGGAGGGACCGGCTGAAGCCATGGCAGAAGAACATAAATTGTGAAGATTTCACAGACATTTATTAGTTCCCCAAATTAATACTTTTATAATTTCTTATGCCTGTCTTCACTGCTATCTCTGAACATAAATTGTGAAGACTTATCACTTCCCCAATCAATACCCTTGTGATTTCTTATGCCTGTCATTAATCTCTTAATCCCATCATCTTCGTAAGCTGAGGAGGATGTATGTCGCCTCAGGACCCCATGATGATTGCGTTAACTGCACAAATTGTTTGTAGAGCATGTGTGCTTGAACAATATGAAATCTGGGCACCTTGAGAAAAGAACAGGATATCAGCAATGTTCAGAGAACAAGAGAGATAACCTTAAACTCTGACTGCCAGTGAGCCTGGCAGAACAGAGCCATATTTCTCTTCTTTCAAAAGCAAATAGGAGAAATATTGCTGAATTCTTTTTCTCAGCAACGAACATCCCTGAGAAAGAGAATGGCCCCTGAGGGTAGGCCTCTGAAATGGCCACTTTAGGGATGGCTGTCTTTTAGGGTCGAAACCAAAGGGATGAAATAAGCCCCGGTCTCCTGTAGTGCTCCCAGGCTTATTAGGACGAGGAAATTCCCGCCTAATAAATTTTGGTCAGACAGGTTGTCTGCTCTCAAACCCTGTCTCCCGATAAGATGTTATCAATGACAATGCGTGCCCAAAACTTCATTAGCAATTTTAATTTCGCCCCATCCTGTGGTCCTGTGATCTCGCCCTGCCTCCATTTGCTTTGTGATATTTTATTACCCTGTGAAGCATGTGATCTCTGTGATCCACACCCTATTCGTACACTCCCTCCCCTTTTGAAAATCGCTAAAAAAAACTTGCTGGTTTTACGGCTCAGGGAGCATCACGGAACCTGCCAACATATGATGTCTCCCCCGGACACCCAGCTTTAAAATTTCTCTCTCTTGTACTCTTTTCCTTTATTTCTCAGACCAGTCGACACTTAGGGCAATAGGAAAGAACCCACATTGAATATCGGGGGTGGGGTTCCCCCCGATACTTGGGAGTCTAGAAATAAAAATTATATGAAAATAACTAATCATATTAGACTATTTCAGGTCTAACTTTTCAGTGTTCTGGAAGGCAAGCACATGGTATAAATTAATATTTCATAAAAAGCTTAAATTTAAGGAGCATTTGGAGGAAACTTAAAATGATCTTAAAATGTTAAGCATTTTCATATTAATAATCTTTCATTTTAATTACTCTATTATATTTGAACTTCAAAGCCTGCTGATGATACATTATGATTACCCAATTTTATAAACTTTGTTCCATAGACCCTTCTCCTTACCCCTCAACCTCATTGTCCCAACATAGCTCCATTTTTTAAAAAAGTTCAGTCACCAAATCCTAGTTAGTTTTCCCTAAAAAGGTCTCATAATTTTCCTTTCCTCTCCATTCCCATGCAAATATCCTTGACTAGCTACCCATCCTTCACCCTATATTCTTGCAATGAACTCCTAATTCATCTCCTTTAATACACATCTTCTTATCCTTCAAACTGTATTATCTATTTTGGCTGTTCAATTGATTCTCTACTTTAAATGAAATCCTTGGATTTCAATATCACCATAATCTACCCCAATCATAATAGCCAGACATAGCCACTTTGGTCACTTCAACATCCAACCTCTACACCAGTCGGGTGTAGTGCCCTTAACAGTCTAGGGACATGCCATGCCATATTTCTCTACTTTTTTTGTCTTTCCTGTGGTATCCTCTATTTTTTGAATGGCCTCTTCTTACTCCACCTCACTCTGATAATACAGTACAAATTCCAACTCTCCCACTAAACCTTTCCAGTAATTTCTCCCATTTTGCTAATAAAATATTCAGTGTCTACATTGATACAACTTTTCAAAGACAAAAACTAAAATCCTGAATTGATTTTAAAACAAAGAAAAAGCAAACTACAAAAGTCAGCCATGCAGAGTAACTTACTCTCCTTCTTCCAGAAGATGTTTTAGGAAGATCACTATCATCCTAGGAATAAAATCAGAGCACCTTAAGTATTTAGAGTCTCATTAGAAAATAATAACCTTAATTATTAAGGTTAATTATTAAGATTAAGAAAATATAATCTTAATAAATAACATATCAAAGACATTTGGTATTACTAGAGTTAAAACATGTTATTAACAAAATCTCCAAAGAAAGACTACCAGATGATCTTTGTGGCACCCAGGCTTGGGAAAAAAAAAAAAAAAAACAGTCATTCCTAATAATCCTTTTTCATTCCCTAAGAACATGAACTAATTCTAAAATTCAAAATTACAGTTATAAAAAGACACTTCATGCATTTCCTAAACAGAAAACTTGTGTTTTACCTCTATCCACAAATCCCCAGAAACATACAGATTCCTATAGTTTCTGGATTTTGTGTTCTATAGTACAGGCATGCGCTACCCCAGCTAACTTTTTTATTTATTGTAGAGACACGGTCTCAAACTTCTGGCTCAAGAGATCTTCCCATCTCAGCCTGCTAAAGCACGGGAATTACAGGTGTGAGCCACTGTGCCCAGTCTCCAAGGTACTTTATATAATACACCTTGCACTAGCTAAAATATAGTAAGAGAATATATTCCATACCTAAAATTATTCACTTATATTTTGATATTAGCTAAAACAAATTACCTCATAAATCATCTAGAAAACTCAAAAATATATTTTTATCAAATGCCCTATTTATTCGTTGGACTACTGCAAGAGTTGATACTAGAAAGCCAACATTTTCTTCTTCACTTTTTAAAAATGCCATTTGAAATATAAAATCAACAAACTTCATACCAAATCCTCAGCATTTTGCTCATCATTTTCAGATGTGTTAGAAAGTTCTGAGATATTTGTACAGTGTTGATTCCTAAAAAACAAATTTTCACTTTAATAGGATGCAGATGTAGTGACTTGTTGGCAAGGATTCAAACTATACATTATAAACAGTTCGCCAACCTATACATGCCTAATTTCAAACAGAGGAATATCAGGTTTTTCCCCAACCCTTTGTGAACATAACTAGTCATCTTAAATCCTAATTTAGAATCTTGAAGGTTTTTCTTGTTTTCCGTTAAGTATGTATCCAGATTAAGCAGGTAATCCAGAAATAATATATGTATGGCCTCTACTGGATGAATATATGGATGAGTTTTTCTAAGTATCATCACTAGCAGTATTCACACAATAAGTACCAGGAAAACAGTTGATTTAAGGTAAAAAAAAAAAACAAAAAAACAAAAAAACAAAAAAAAACATATATACATATATATATGAAAAAGGAATTGAAATTAAAGCAAATAGTTATCTTACTGTACACACAGGAGAAACAGAATGCTAAAATACGGATATCTAAGCATAAAGGAAACAAATATGGGTATATAATTTTCCTGAAGAAAAAGATGATGATTCTAGGGAAGAGGTAACTTAAGTATGAGTCCCCCAAGACTTAGGACAGAATCAACCCAAGAAAGCTGACAGGAATCAGTTACTCCCCAGTTTTCAGCTAGATGCTGAAAACGATGGCACTGTTTCTAAATTAAGAATGCTCACTAGAATACAGCAGACTAGAACCTGGGTCTCAATTTCCAAGTCAGTTTATATTCTTTGATTCCTAATTGACTCCTGAATACAAGAAAATCTATAGAATATTCACACGTATACAAACATTTTCACAGGACATAATTTGAAACAGATTAAAATTCAACATAATCATGAGAAAATAACCAAACTCCAATTAAGTATACTCTATAAAATAAGTAACATTTATAAAAATGATGAAGTGATAAAGACAGAGGAAAAAATTGAAGGAGACTAAGAAAACAAAACGCTACATTTGATGGCGATTCTGGATTAGATCTGAAACATGAAAGGGTGTAAAAACTAGTGAAATCCAAATAAATTCTACACTTTTTGTCAATAGCATGGTACCAAGTTTTTGTTTTTTTTTTAACATTTCATAAGTATACCGCAGTTATGTAAAATGTTAACCTAAGAGGAGACTAGATGAAAGGCAAATGGCAACTTTCTGGAGTATAAAATTATTTCAGAATTTTAAAAAGTTGAAAAACTGAATTATTCAGTTTCTGAGACTTTTACTGAAATTATGTATGTAAAGAAATGTCATCTAAACTAAAGCATTAAAAGAGTATAGTTCTGAGTAAAAAATACAACTAGATTTTTTCTTTTTTCTTTTTTTTTTTTCCTCTGGAGACAGAGTTTCACTGGTCACTCACGCTGCAGTGCAATGGCACGATCTGGGCTGACTGTAACCACCACCTCCTGGATTCAAGCAATTCTGCCTCAGCCACCTGCCACCACGCCCGGCTAATTTTTGTATTTTTTTAGTAGAGACAGAGGTTTCACCATGTTGGCTAGACTAGTCTCAAACACCGGACCTCAAGTGATCTGACCACCTCGGCCTCCCAAAGTGCTGGGATTAACAGGCATGAGCCACACGCCCAGTAAAACTAGATGATTGTTAATAGCACAATATGCAGTCACTTTTACACAATATCTATGAGATTACTTACTTGATAAATTTTAAAAGTTGGTCAGTTATCTTTTTAGCTGATCTTGCAATTACACTCTCAGGTTCGTTAAATGTTCTGGCATTATGTTCTATATATCTGACTTCCCAAACTAACGCAGACAGCCTCCTTCAAAATAAAGTAGACAATTTACGGCTTAATGAGAAGATAGAAACCAAGTGAAAAAATGCAGCATGTGAATTAAACAACTGTGAAATAATAATTAAACCATAAGTGCAAAGTTATAATGAATAACCTTCTAATGCTCTCAACTTGATCATAGTCATAGGCAATTACACTGGACACCGAAGCAATTATGCTGAACTGAAGAGGACAAACATCTTAACAAATTACTTAATCACATACAGAAAACCAACAAAACTACATTCCCTTTTTACATTGCGTATAGGTACCTTTTAAAATTGTTGAATCTCAATAAAGAAAATACGTCAAATATCATCAACCCTAAAAGCTGGCCCAGCAAGGTGACTCACCAACACTTTGGGAGGACAGGGCAGGAGGACAGCATGAGCCCAGGGGTTCAAGATCAGCCTGGACAACATGGCAAAACCCCATCTTTACCAAAAATAAAAATGAAAAAATCAGCCAGGTGTACCGGTGCGCACCTGTAGTCCCAGCTATTCAAGAGGCTGAGATGGGAGGATCACTTGAGCCTGGCAGTCGAGGCTACAGTGAGCTATCATCATGCCACTGCACTTCAGCCTGGGTGACAGAGCAAGACTTTATCTCAAAAACAAACAAAAAAACAAACAAACAAAAACTAAGAGCTTCAGTCTCACTGTAAACGATCCAGTGGTTTCTGAGTGGAATGCACATTCCAGTGTTAAATTACAGAGATAAATTATATCAATAATGCGGACTCAAGATGACTTTTTATAATTTGTTAAACTAGTTGAATTATAAGTTAAAATACAATCAACTGCTGTAAAAATCATTAAGAATAGGAAATTTTATACTTACCAGTGTTCTAGAAGCCAAAGATAAAAAGTCAGTGCCTCTGGGAAATTAATCTTCCAAAGGCCAAAGAGACCAAGTATTAACTATATAAATATTATTTTTAAATGTAGTTAAATAGAAATTTAAACATACAAAGAAAAAAAATACAGTATCTAACAACTTAACAAAATTTCTAAGAAAAACAGATTACTAAAGATTGAGGGTTGAGGCCCTGACTCGGACCTTCCCTTCTCTAGCCAGGCCTGACCAGCCCCACAACTCTCAGCCTCCTACTGAGGTCGGATGTGAGAGCCTGTGCTTAAATAAGATATCAGGCCTTACTGGAGACACTCAAGGAAAGATTGAACAACTATTTTTCCAGAGTAGAAAGGAAACTCATGCACCAGAAAGGCTGGAAGTATATGGCTGTGTAAATAACAGAATCTACTCAGAACAGTTTAAGGAATTTCTTGGGACCTACAATAAACTTACAGAAACCTGCTTTTTGGACTGTGTTAAAGACCACAACAAAAGTAAAGTCTGAAGAGACCACCTGTTCAGAACACTGCTTACAGAAATATATTTAACTTTTAAGTTCAGGGGTACAAGTACAGGTTTGTTACACAGGGAAACTTGTGTCACAGGGGTTGGTTGTACAGATTATTTCATCACCCAAGTATTAAGCCTAGTACCCATGAGTTGTTTTTTTTGATCCTCTCCTTCCTCTCACCCTCCAAAAGGCCTTAGTGTGTTTTGGTTCCCTGTGTCCATGTGGTCTTATCATTTAGCGCCCACAAAAATATTTATTATTATTTTTTTTAATTGCTTAGGGTGTCACTCCGCCACCCAGGCTGGAGTGCAGTGGCACGATCTCAGCTTACTGCAACCTCCACCTCCCGGGTTCAAGCGATTCTCCTGCCTCAGCCTCCCGAGTACCTGGACTTACAGACACGTGCCACCATGCCTAGATAATTTTTGTATTTTCAGTAGAGACAGGGTTTTACCATGGTGGCCATGCTGGTCTCAAACTCCTAGCCTCAGGTGATCCACCTGTCTGGGCCTCACGAAGTGCTGGGATTACAGGCATAAGCTAATGCACCTGCCCTCCTACAAAAACATTTTTAAATGACACAAAGATTATCCAAGAGATTTCAGGAATATCATATTCAACAGAATGAAGCCCTGGCAGCCAAAGCAAAACTACTTGGCCAATCACAATAGGTAACTCCTGATGGACGGACTTTTGATGAAAGACTGCCAACAGCTGCTGCACTGGAAATGAGGATTCATCTGACAGAATTTCCTGGGAGCAGTAGCCACCCTGTTAAACCATCTGTCATGGGTTTGGCAAATGAAAACCACTGGAGAAACAAAACCACTATTTACCAAGAATAATTAAAATAGAAGGTCTTATTGTTCAAATAATAAGACACAACATTTATTGAGGCCTTAAGATTCTGCAGCTCAGTTACGTGATTAGAAAAACAACTGTTTCTTCAATTGTGGCTGTTAATTTTAAAACAAATTATGTCTTCAATCATGTATGAGGATAGAAAAGTACCAGTGAAATGTTACTGAAATAAATGGAATAAAAGTAAAATTTCAGTGATATGGAAATAATCACTGAAAAAAAAATCAAGGGTGAAATATGGTAGTCAATCTTCTGCCCGGCCCTACCCACACCTACCCATGGACATCTAACACCATCTGACAATGAAAGAGAATAATGAAACAAAAATGTTCATCAGCCCCCAATTCTACCACTGTCTCTTCCTTTGTTTACCCTAGTCAATATTGCCAAATATAGCTTTTTAAACTATTTTGAAAGCAGGTTTCTACTAACCTGTAAAATCGATTAACAAGTCTCATTCGAATTGTGTAAAGATCAGTTGGATAAGCTACTACAGTACAGTACTTCGGGTATGTACACAGATCAACAGGGCCTGCAAAAGCTGCTGCTATATCTGTTAGGGAAGACAGGAGAGTTTTTAATCAATAAATCCATTGCCTTTAGTGGCACTTCTCTAGAAATCATTCATAAGATATGGCTACATTTAACATTACAGACTAAATTAAAAGATAACCAATACAAAATGTAGAAAAGAACAGAAACCTCAATTATGCTAGTATTTTTAAATACCTTTATGAAAAAAATTGAAAAAAAATTTTCATCCTAAACAAACAAAAAAAAACTTACCAAGATTCAAAAGTTGATCTATACCACTGATAATTCTATCACATTCTTCATCTCTTGATTTCTGACCCCATTCACCAGCTTGTGGTTTATACAGCAATTTCTCTAGCTCATCTGATGTGACAGAAATACTAGCTCCTAATTCTTCAGGTGGATCAACTATATATACCATAAAAAACAAAGAGGGGAAGAAAAAAAACAAAAAATAAATATATACTGTATTAAAATTCAGTTTTCAAAGTTTATAAAACTAGGTTATCTCCACAGTCAAAAAAATAAGAGTTCAAATGTGCAACTCTTTTAAAATTACTCACTGAGATCAACAGATTGCTTACATTCAGGTAAAAACACAATCTACCTACCCTAACAAATTAAAAATTAAAAATAAGAGTGCCAGTATTGCAGTTTTCAGTCTATTTCTTCAAGGAGGCAAACTTAACCCCAAGGCCTCTGAAAACACAAACTGAACCTGACAATATTCAAAATTTTAAGCTTACATACAGTTCCAAGCCAGGCGCGGTGGCTCAAGCCTGTAATCCCAGCACTTTGGGAGGCCGAGACGGGCGGATCACGAGGTCAGGAGATCGAGACCATCCTGGCTAACCCGGTGAAACCCCGTCTCTACTAAAAAATACAAAAAAAACTAGCCGGGCGAGGTGGCGGGCGCCTGTAGTCCCAGCTACTTGGGAGGCTGAGGCAGGAGAATGGCGTGGACCCGGGAGGCGGAGCTTGCAGTGAGCTGAGATCCGGCCACTGCACTCCAGCCTGGGCGACAGAGCGAGACTCCGTCTCAAAAAAAAAAAAAAAAAGTCAAGTCAAAATGGATAAAATAATCCCACATGACAAATGGCTAATTTTCTTAAATTTTAAAGCTCAAGTGAAACAGACTGGTATTTTTTGAAAAATAAGGAGAAGCGGGTGGGGTGAATGACGCCTGTATTCCCAGAACTTTGGGAGGCAAAGGTGGGTGGACTGCCCAAGGTCAGGAGTTCAAGACCAGACTGGCCAACATGGCAAAACCACGTCTCTACTAAAAATACAAAAATTAGCCAGCTGTGGTGGGGCACGCTTGTAATCCCAGCTACTAGGGAGGCTGAGACAGGAGAATCACTTGAACCCGGAGGCAGAGGTTGCAGTGAGTCAAGATTGTGCCATTGCACTCCAGCATGGGCAACAGGGCGAGACTGTCTCCAAAAAAAAAAGAAAGAAAGAAAAAGAGAGAGAGAGAAAGAAAGAATCTGAGGAAGCTGAGAATATTTTAGCTTATTGAATCAGTTCTAACATAAAAATAAGAAATGTCATCTACTGTGTACTGACTACCAGAGCACGTTCACAATGAGGGAACAAGGGCATTGGGAAGTGCCTCATTTTAACAGCTGCTAAATGGTGGAGAGAATGCTCATGGGAGCATTTCCTCTAGAACCATATCCGTTAAGATTCCTGCAAACATACACACAAGTTTTATACAGAGCATTCTTTGGGAATGCTCTTAACTTCAATAAAGTTGACCTATTAGAATTAACTCATATGATGTAGTCTTTCAGCTGAGAGATGGAAATTTTTTAAACATGGATGATAAATGATTCCTATAAGCTTATAATTCATGTTCTTGCAAAAAGAAAAAGGATTTCCATTTTATTTTCTGCATGAACATAAAAGAGATGTGGGGGAAGAGGGCGGAGACATCCCACTGCCCTAATAAGCTAAAATGTGTATTTTTATACTGTAATTCACAGTTATGCTTTCAATATTTTATCTCATCAAAAGGAAGAGGAAAGAGGCTGTATGGGCAGGCAACATAAAGTGCTTTAAAAAACACTGGTTTATCAAAGCCGGGATATGAGTTCAAATCACATCTATACCACCTAAAAACTATGACTTTGGGCAAGGGGGTGTGGGTGGGTGTGTTTTGGTAGGGAGAAAGTGGTGTGTGTGCGTGTCTGTTTTAATGGGGAGAAAAGGGGTCTCACTATGTTGCCTGGGCTGGTCTCCTCAAGTATTCTGGTGAATACTGATCAACCCACATGCGTGAAGAAACGACAGGAAGCCAGGAAAAGAACCAAATGAAAGATCTGTGATAACAAAGGCCTGATGCACAAAAGGGCCAGCAACCATGCCTGTTCCCCCCAGCCAGACTGAAAAGCTGCATGATTCACAGAGCAATGGATAGACTGCATAAAAGGGTCTTGCGGCCGGGCGCGGTGGCTCAAGCCTGTAATCCCAGCACTTTGGGAGGCCGAGATGGGCGGATCACGAGGTCAGGAGATCGAGACCATCCTGGCTAACACGGTGAAACCCCGTCTCTACTAAAAATACAAAAGACTAGCCGGGCGAGGTGGCGGGCGCCTGTAGTCCCAGCTACTCGGGAGGCTGAGGCAGGAGAATGGCGTGAACCCGGGAGGCGGAGCTTGCAGTGAGCTGAGATCCGGCCACTGTACTCCAGCCTGGGCGGCAGAGCAAGACTCCGTCTCAAAAAAAAAAAAAAAAAAAAAAAAAAAAGGGTCTTGCCTAAGAAGTCAGAAGTAAATCAGTTCTAGGATAAGCACTGCTCCAAACCCATCTACCATATCTTAAAAAGATAAAATTGTTTCCGACTAGCTTAATTGTGTGACAGAACAAAGTTTAACCCTTACAGGAATACAAAAATATACAGCACCCAACAAGGTAAAATTCACAATGTCTGACATAATATTTAAAATTATAAGGCAGGTAATATATTAGGAAATACTCATAATGAAGAGATTAATGAACCAACCAGAATTGTCACATATGTCAGAATTAGCAAAGACATGTAGTTATTATATTACACATGTTCATTAAAAACATATATAAATGGAAGACATGAAACACAACCAAATCCAACTTTTAGAGATGAAAACCACAAGCAATAAGGTGAATACTATAATACATTGGCTGGTGATAAAAGCAAATAAGACATTCCAAAAGAAAATATAAACATATAATATAAAAATATAAAAAGATTCAACACCAGACATGGTGGCTCATGCCTGTAATCCCAGCACTTTGGGAGGTCAAGGCAGGGGGATCACTTAAGTCAGGAATTCAAGACCAGCCTGGCCAACATGGCAAAACCCTCTCTCTACTAAAAATACAAAAATTAGCCAGGCATGGTGGCACACACCTGTAGTCCCAGCTACTAAAGAGGCTGAGGCAGGAGACTCACTTGAATCTGGGAGGTGGAGGTTATAGTGAGCCGAGATTGCACCACTGCACTCCAGCCTGGGTGACAAAGCAGAACTATGTCTTAAGAAAAGAAAAAATTTCAAAAGAGCACAGTATGTGTTATTCATTTCTGAATGTATATAATCATTGAGGGGAAAAACTAAATCTTTTTTTTCTCATAATGGCTATTTCATGCCTAACTTGATGTCCCCCAAACGGTAGGCATTCAGGAAATGTGTATGAAACAAATATGTGATGTACTTATATGATTTACTCTGTAAGTGTAGCTAATATTTCATGAAACAAAGCAATAATAACTAATGTTTTCAAACATAAAACTAAAAAGATGTATATGGAAAAAATTTTACACTAACATAGTGTAGACACAGCAATAAAAATTATCCTAATGAAACAGTAAAAGAAAATAAAACAAAAAAACCAAAACAAAACCAGAAAAGCCCCGAGATACAGAGACTATTTAAGGGAACAGAAGAAATTATGATATCCAAAACTAATGGATAACACAGTTAAAAATGAGTAAAGAATCTGAATGTTTCTCAGCCAGGCTCAGTGGCTCACGCCTGTAGTTCCACCACTTTGGGAGGCCAACGCAGGCAGATCACTTGAGGCCAGGAGTTCAAGTCTCATATGGCCACCATGGTGAAATAGCTGGGTGGCACATGTCTATAGTTCCAGCTACTCAGCAGGCTGAAGCACAAGAACCAACTGGGAGGTGGAGGTTGCAATGAGTCGTGATTGCACCACTACACTTCAACCTGAGCAAAGAGGGAGACTGTCTCAAAAAGAAAAGAAAGAAAGAAAAGAAAGAAAAAGAAATTGAACATTTCTACAAAGACATAAAAATGACCAGTAAGCAAAGGAAAAAATGCTCAGTATCATTAGGCATCAGAGAAAGGCAAATCACAACCACAATAATACTTCCTATAAGTTAAAAAAACAAGTGTCCAGGATGTGAAAACACTGGAACACACATACACTGCTGCTGGAAATGTAAAATGGTATTCCTGCTCCAAAAAACCATCTGTCAGCCCTCAAAAGGTTAAACAGAGTTACCATGTAACCCAGCAAAGCCACTCATACATATGCACCCAAAAGAAAAAAGACTTGCACATGAAGTTCACAGAAACACTATTCATAGCCAATTAATGGAAGCAATCCAAATGCCCATCAACTGATAAATGGATAAATACAATGTGTTATATCCATACAATGGAATATTATTCATCAATAACAAGAAATATCTTGGTTTCTAAATGCCATTCTCCAATGAAACAGGCCACGGCCACCGAAAAACTGCCTGATTCCACAGCTGAGGTAGGGAAACTACAAGGTGAGCCTTGAACACTGAATAGTGCCAGCAGCTATGAAAACACTCAAAGGCGATTTAAAAGAAACTATCAAATGGACATAGGAGTCAACTTGAAGAGGTTCCCAGTGGCCAAATCTGCAATAAGGTAGCAACAAAATAATGATAACAATTCAGCACTGATTTTATTTTACAAAAATCTGAGTACATACTAATATAAATAAATGGGAAAGGAGGTGTATCTTATAGTAGAATTCTAACTAATAAATATAAGACAATGGAAAAAAATCATTATTTGAGGCAAGAATCATCAACGGATGCTACAATTAGTGAGTAGAAGCAGGATAAGAAACAGGATTATTTGCAACACATAAATATATCCCCATGGGACACTAATTACAATGGAAAAAGTATTTACTTCACACTGGAGACACCTGACACATACCCCCTAAATCAAACTATTAAAGTTAACACTCAATTAATGGACAGATTGACATCATGTGCCTCCTAAAATAATGCACTGAGAAAGACACATTACTTCTCTGACATTCTTGCCAAAAATGCAAAACCTAAATTTAATCGAGAAAAAACATCAGACAAACCCAAACTAATGGAAATTGTATAAAATAACTGCCCAGTAATCTTCAAAAGCCTTAAAGTCGTGAAAGACAGTGAAAAACTGAGGGATACCGGATTAAAGAAGACTAAGACGACATGACAATTAAATCCAAAATGTGAAAGGATATTAGCGAAACAGACAAAATCTGAATAAAGTCTATAGACAATAGTATCATGTTAATAATAATTTCCTGATTTTGATCACTGCAATGTGCTAGCTGTATAAGAAGGGAAATCTAGGTATTTAGAAAATCCTTGTACTATTTTTGTAACATTTTTTAAGTCTGAAATTATCTCAAAATGAAGTTTTTTAAAGTGCTATAAAAAATGGAGAGTACACAGGCCTGGCGCAGTGGCTCATGCCTGTAATCCCAGCACTTTGGGAGGCCGAGGCGGGCGGATCACAAGGTCAGGAAATTGAGACCATCCTGTGAATGGTGAAACCCCGTCTCTACTAAAAAAAATACAAAAAATTAGCTGGGCGTGGTGGCGGGCACCTGCAGTCCCAGCTACTCGGGAGGCTGAGGCAGGAGAATGGCGTGAACCCAGGAGGCGGAGCTTGCAGTGAGCCGAGACTGTGCAACCGCACTCCAACCTGGGCGACAGAGGGAGACTCCATCTCAAAAAAAAAAAAAAAAAAAAAAAACGGAGAGTACATATTGAAAAGAAGTATCAAAATGCAGATATTCCGAGATTTTCTTGAAAATTATAAAGAGAAAAACATCAAAGGATGTTACAAATCAGTAAAAACACTTACATAAAGAAAGCCTGGTGGTGAGCAAAATGGAAGCAGGAGATAGAGTACCCTTTCAAAAAGTTTAGCAAAAGGGAAATAATTTAGTAACAAAAATGATTGATGAAGTCAAATGTAAGGTATAAGAGACATATTCAAACCTGACTGGAGAAAGGTAGGAGGAAATTAAAATTGTTGAAGGGGATGAGCTAAGTGTAGGTACCAGGCCCTTGGAAGGCAACAGCAGTGGGATGGTAGCACTGGAGAACAGGCTGGCTTTAAATAGTTGTCTATTTCTCACAGGAAAAGAATAGAAAATCCATAATAAGACAACTTGAGGTAAGGCAGAAGACGGAAGTCAAGTTTGATCTTTTCCTTGAAGGAAGACCAAAGGTAAAAGACCAAAGGTAAAAAGACCAAAGGTAAATGAGGTAGGAAAAGTAGACGCTACATGAAGGATTTACGTTTTTTGGATTTTTTTGTTGTTGTTTTTCTGAGATGGAGTCTTGCTGTCGCCTAGGCTGGAGTGCAGTGGCCGCGATCTCAGCTTACTGAAACCTCTGCCTCCCGGGGTCAAGCGATTCTCCTGCCTCAACCTCCCAAGTAGCTGGGATTACAGGCACACGCCACCATGTCCGGCTAATTTTTTGTATTTTTAGTAAGACATGGGGTTTCACCATGTTGTCCAGGCTGGTCTCAAACTCCTGATCTCAAGTGATCCATCTGCATCGGCCTCCCAAAGTGCTGGGATTACAGGCATGAGCCATGGCGCCCAGCCAGGAGTTAAGTTTAATGCAGGGTTACATGAGAAATGACAGCAAACTACTAAGGTATTTATTTATTTATTTAAAAATAAAATGTTTTCATTATTTAACAAATATATATACCATTATCAGGAATTGGTTCCATGTCCCATGGGCTAAGTTTTTCAATTTCAGTATTATCCCACCTGTTAAAAAACAACAAATCTCTGGTTAGCCTTTCATGAAAACAAAATGTGGATAATAGGTATCCATTATAAAAGTAAAAGATACAAAATATGAAAATTAACCTCACTGCAGCAATACAATTTTAAATATTAACAGTAAATTTTTTTAAGAAGGATATATTATTAAAATAACAGGTTTAAGAACAAAACCAGATATCCTATGCGGCTTGCACCCAAAGTGAACAATAACTCAAAGACAAGGCATGAAGCCTTGAATTCCACCACAGCCACAATCAGTGGTTTTTATTCCATTGCCAATGAAAAGGCATCAAAGGTTTATTTGAAGAAGATTAATGATATAATATCTGCTTCTGAACTAGGACACTGACAATATGAGGCAAAGGAAATGTGGCTACAGAAATAGTTCCAGGGAAGCAAGCAGAACCTGAACCAAGGGGAGTACTAGTGAATAGGAAACAAAGGGAAGGTGCATGTCTGAGAGACATTTCAGGTCAGCCTGACATGACTTAATGACAGATAAAAACCATGTTTTTTTTAAAACCAGAAATGTATTATTCATACAACAACCGGCCACACTGAATTATTTGTAAATGATTAGTTTTCATCTGTATACAAACCTAACAACA
Source organism: Theropithecus gelada (assembly GCF_003255815.1). NCBI lineage: Eukaryota > Metazoa > Chordata > Mammalia > Primates > Cercopithecidae > Theropithecus > Theropithecus gelada. The sequence continues at coordinate 23,757,443 of NC_037670.1, read as the reverse complement.
TAACACTGGAAATGACTATCAGGATACTGTGGTTGATATGGCTCTTGACTTAACACTGTTCCAAACCACCAAGCATCATCAATAATAGAGCGGAATCTGTCACCTAGGAGAGAAATGATCAAGTCTGAGGCATTTCTCTGCTAACATTCATTAACATTTTTTAATCTACAAAATACCATATGATACAGATAAAAAAGAAGCCAAAATCGCAATACAAAAACAGGCAAGCAGAGCTCCTAAACAAACCAAGAAAAACATGGAATAAAAAAATTAACATTTAGATTAAATGGATTTCTAGATGTATTCAACAACTCTAAGACTAAGACTTCGACCAGTGAAATAAACTGCACTAGATCTGTGTTTAGCATTCATTACTATACAAACATGAACTGCTATAGTAACTATATCTCTTCCCTCTTACCCTTCCCACCATTTACAAAACAAAACCAATTAAAAGAAAGAACAAAAGTCACCTATCCAGCACTGATGATTCTTCGGTATATAGATCAACAATTCTTTTCTCAAGGGAAGTTTTATAGAAACAAATCAAAGTTAAAGCTACAATTTATCCCCAAGAAAGAATATAATATACCTGGCAAACGGTCTTGAATAATTAAAGTATGCTTACAGTGAATTCTTCCAAGGTTTAAAAAAAATAATGCCACAACTACTAGACCTACATGTTTTACAGTCTTTAGTATATTTTCAAACGTATGTAAACATGAGTTTTACATATATTTTACTTCAAAATCACTTGAAACCATAGCCCCTGAAAGAAATCTAAGGAGACTGTTACAGCTTTAAACTTATAATTTGAGATAAACCACACTATGATTTTGTCCCAATCTCTAATACCCTAATTTAACAAACATTAATTACAACTGAATGTAATAATAAATTATTGTCATAAAAATCAGCTGCCTCAATTTTGAGGCCTAATACAAAAACATGTTAGAAGAGAGTGAGTCTTTGATATAAAAAATTAAGTGTATATTTTTCTTGCTATTTACCTAATACTAGAAGATAATTTCAGTTTAGATAAAAATATTTCTTCATACAAAAACAACCCTTTAAATAAAAAGGAGCCTTTAAAAATTAAGTTTTCTCATAATAAAAGTGTCTTTTCTATGTTTTTGCTAGCTGATCACCCTGGTAATCTTATGTTAAGACTTTTCAAATAAACCTACTTTGGCCTTTCAAGAGAAGGATTAAAATCCACTGCAAAAATGAAAACAAGCAACTTCTTCTTGCCATACTACTCAAATTCCATGCAAAAAGGTAAGAGCAAATATGGGGGAGCAAAATGAATTAAAGTGTAGTATTAACACGTCTGGTCCAGTAATTTCTCAACCACAAAAATAAAACAAAAACCGCTAAATTACAGGAGGCATTTGGGACTCCATCTCTAGAGTTTAACTGTAGATAATTCAGTTTTAAAAAAATTTAATGGACATGTTGGCAAAAATGAGAGCCTCTTTTTTGCTCTCATGGGGACTGAAAAATCATAATAGCTGGGAAACTTTAAAGTTATTTGGAACACAACTATACAACCTGCTAATGTTGCTTCATGTTATTTTTGTGGCTGTATGTTTTTCTTCAAGAAAAATTTTCTCTTCATCTACTCCCAAAATAATCCTGATTACTTGTGTAGATATTACCAGGACAATAATCTATAAAGAGGAGCCATATGCCCTGACAATCTTTCATGTCAGATGAGGATGATGAGGGACTTTATCTAAAATTTGCCTTCTTGTAGTACCCACAGAAAAAGGTAGCAATGGCCAGATATGGTGGCTCACGTCTGTAATTCCTACACTTTAGGGAGGCTGAGGCAAGAGGATTGCTTGAGCCCAGGAATTCAAAACCAGCCTGGGCAATACGGCAAGACCCTGTCTCCACAAAAAAATTAAAAATTAGCTGCACATGGTCGTGCACACCTGTGGTCCATCTACTCAGGAGGCTGAGGTGACAGGATCACTTAAGCCCAGGAAGCTGAGGCTGCAGTGAGCTCTGATTGCATCACTGCCCTTCAGCCTGGGCAACAGAGCAAGACCTTGTGTTCAAAAACAGAAGAAAAGAAAGAAAGAAGCTGCAGTAACTAGAAAGATCAATGTCTTAATATCATTTATGAATGTGTACACCAGATGACACAGCCTGGATAAAACTTAGTATTTCCAACAAAAATCCAAGAACTGATAAAAGAATGAACCATCCTATTTCTAACTCAGTAAACAGGCTCCTAGGATAGCATTCCATACCGAACATATATTTGTACACCTGTGAAACAGGTACTACAGTTGCTATTACCACCCAGCCTAATGACTTCATTCAATTATCAGTTATATCCTGAGATTAATGATCTACACAACTATGAATTAGCGAGTCCTCCTTAAATGATCACCACAAAAATCACATTCGAGTAATTTAGTGCCTACATTGAGGTACCAAAATTACTCCAACGTGTAATTTTACTCAAATGTGTAAAATTACATTGAGGTAATTTTAGTTTTTTAATTTTTCTGTCCACCTATACATTACATGGTTATAAAGCGTAAGTGTATATGCATTTTTTATTTCTTAACGAAACAGTGTCAAGTCTTCTCATTTAAGTCTACACTGTTACGATATCAAGGGTGAAATACTTGGGTATACCAGAACATTTTCAGTGTGAAATCTGAAATTACTTTTCAGCCTTCTGATCATTCTAGATCCTGGTGTAATTGTGTAAATTATACCAATGTTACATCAAAGATAATTATATACAATATAGTACAAGGAAGTCTGAAAGGAAGTATGTCTACTCTGGCCTATAGTCAAGGAGTGAAAATAATCTTTTCCAAATGTTATGAACCAAAAGAACAGAAGAAAAGTTGCTTGTCTAAAAAGTCTACATAATCGGGCCGCACACGGTGGCTCACGCCTGTAATCCCAGAACTTTGGGAGGCAGAGGTGAGTGGATCACGAGGTCAGGAGTTCAAGTCCAGCCTGACCAACATGGTGAAACCCTGTCTCTACTAAAAATACAAAAATTTGCTGGGCATAGTGGCACACACCTGTAATCCCAGCTACTCAGGAGGCTGAGGCAAGAGAAGCACTTGAACTGGGAGGCGGAGGTTGCAGTGAGCTCAGATCACGCCATTGCACTCCAGCCTGGGAAACACAGGGAGACACTGCCCGACCTGCCCCGCCGCCCGCCAAAAAAGTCTGCATAATCAGTAAGTACCAAGTGTTAAGTAAAATATATTTATAGGTCACTTATATCTCTTCCAGAATTTACATGTTTGTATACACTATAAGTAAGAGTCCCACAGCCAAAAAGTTAGACCAATAAAACATGAGATTAATTTTTAAGGGTATATAAAACTTAGTAAGGATAGACTTACAAGACTGCCAATTCCTCTGTCTTGCTTCATCATAAAATTGACGCAATACAAGAAAGTCGATAACATCTGGCATATCATGATATCTAGACAAAAATTTAAAAAATCATTAAACTCTCTACATAGCAGGTTATATAGTCTAAAAGCAACACTGTCCAAAAGAAACATAATGAGATCTACAAATGCAATTCTCAATTTTCAACCAGCTGTATTTTAAAAGTGAAATTTTTAAAAACCAGTAAATTTCATACCGTATTTTAAATACATCCAAAATATTTCAATATGTAATCAAAACGAGATATCTTACATATTTTTTCTTCATAACTAGTCTTCAAAATGCAATGTGTACATTCACAACACATTCATTTCTTTTAAAAAAAAATGTTTATGCCTCATACTCTGCCAAGTCTCATTTAACACATTTAATTCAAATCATCCACATTTCAAGTGAGCAACAGCCACATGTGACTAGTGGTAACCCTATTAGGTGTAGGAAATTATTTATTCCGAATTTTTTCAAACACAAAGGGCAGAAAAAATTTGGCCTGTATGTCAGAAATCTCCACCTACGTAAGTGGCATGAAAACCATATAAAACAGACTGCCCACACTTAACCATAACTGTGACATGCCTACTATGACTTCAGTGTGGGAGATGGGTTTCCTAGCCATCAGAAACTCGAGCCACATCTTAGGCTATCCACAGTGCTCTACTAGTTACCCTGGAGTTGAATGGGAAGGGCATGCTAATCATTACATCAGCAAAATGGCAAATTTAAATTTAAATAATTCCATTTTAAAAAATAATACATACCTAATAGAGAAAGATTTGTCCATAAGTTTTCCAGTTGCTGGATCTATAAATGCTAGTTTGAGGCAACAGAGTGTAGGGGGCCCAACTTCATATCGTATTCCAACTATTTTAACCAATTCTTGATCCTTTAACAGACATATATTTTTAATGGTTAAAATAAAAGCAATTCCTTAATACTATAATTCTCCACATACTGTTATATTAAGTAAACTTATAATTTAGGTTTCCAAACCAGCAGACAAGTTTAATCAATACCATTAATTACATTCAATTTTGCTAATCTCCACATATTTAATATAGTTTCTAATACAAAGAACATCCTTTAGAAAATACACTATAAAAGTATAAGACTGAAAACACAAATCTCTGATTAGCGTAATATCTAACAACAACCGCTGTTAAAAATCTAACATATTTCCTTCTGGCTTTGTTTTGGAAACAGGGTCTCGCTGTTTTGCCCAGGCTGGAGGGCAGTAGCACGATCATGGCTCACTGCAATCTCAAACTCCCGAGCTCAATCAGTCCTCCCACCTCAGCTTCCCCAGTAGCTGGGACTGACTACAGGTACAACATGCCACCACACCAAGCTACTTTTTTATTATTTGTAGAGACAGGGTCTCCCTATTTTGTCCAGACTAGTCTCGAACTCCTGGGCTCAAAGTGATCCTCCCACAACAGCTTCCCAAAGCGCTGGGATTATAGGTGTGACCTGCCACACTCAGCCAATGCACATTTCTATTTATATAGTTTTATATTATGCAGTGAAAATGTGTAAGCATTCTACTTATTCCTAAGTGTTCTTCAAAATCCTGATATTAAATTTCTGCCTAATACATTAAGTAATATTTGTTGAGAATCTACCATATCCTATGACCTCTTCTAGGCAGTAGGGACAGGACAGGAAACAGGTGAAAGTCCCTACCTGGATGGAGTATCCATCAAATGGATTTGCCATAGTCAACCCTCCCCCCAATGTCTGCTTCTCTGATACTAGGAATACAACAGATCATTCATCCACTTATTCACTGAACAAATGTTATTATTGTAATCTACCAAAGTGCTAAGCATAGTTCTCATCATTCACAGTAGTTATGTTCTATAAAGTCATCTAGAACACGAAAATACTAAATCGGTGCTGTAGAGGATATACAGGGATAGGCTCCTGCAAAATTCTGGTCCCAACACTGTAGTAAACCAGCATGTACATAACCTGGCTTTATGTGTTTCTGTTTAAAGGTACCTTATTTAATATGTTGTTGATCTGCAAACACTTAACTGATACCTGAATGAAGCTTGTCTAACACACTTTCTCCATAAGGCACATCTCAGCCTTCTAGCACTTAAGAACACTAGACAGCATGTCAGCACTATACTTAGGGGCCATTTTAAACAGCAAAATGACCACAAAAAGCACAAAAATGGAAAATATGTGGCACTGAACAGACCATGAAAAGGACACTTGTTTGCAGTGCGAGAGCTAAAAAAAGAAGGCAGAGCAACACCTTGTTCAACCTCAACTAGAAACATGCTCGTCAGGCAAGTCAAATTTTTCACCACCCTGAGCATGTACAGAAATGACCAAAAGGCTCCAAGAATACTGTTTTGGGGATTACAAATAAAGCAAGCATGCAGTTCACAAATACAGAATCCAAGAATAATGAGGATGGACTGTACTTAGGTACATAGTCCTAAGTTAGACATAAATAAAACCTCAAATGTATATAAAGCCTAACTCATAGAAGCAGAGTCATTAAGTTGAATATAAGTGTTAAAAACAGCTATCTTTGTTAAAATAATTAGTATTTTCTTCATGTTCTAAGTTTTTAAAAGTATCAAAATGTGTAGAATAAAAATATAAAAAATAAAAAACATGTGTAATACTACCCCACAGATCATCACCATTGACATTTTGATGTTTTTCTTTTGATTGGCTACAAATGTTTTTAAAATTTTGCTATCATAACCAGAAATACAATTTCACATCCCATTTTTCCTATTAGTAATACACTGTGTAAATGTATCCATCATTCATTCCACAAATATTTTTCAACCTTCAAGTACAAGATGGGCTGTACACAGTAAGTGATTGTGTGAATGCACCATGATTTGGTTAATTCACTATTGTGGAATATTTGATTTTTTTTTCCAGCTTTGTTTTTGTAAACAGTGAGTGAACTACAATACTCATGTATTTACAAGCATTTCTGTTTGTTTTCCAAATTACCAGACGAGTAAAATCACAGAATTAAAAGTTCCAAATATTTTTCAGTTTCAACTCCTACTGCCAAAATATCCTCTAGAAAGCCCGGACCACTTCACACACCCCACCAGCAATCTGAATAACTGTTAACAAACCAACATCTTTGCCACTTGCTAAAATGTGGAATTCTTTCTTGAGCTAAAAACAAACAAAATCACAAAATTGGCTAAGTACTGAAAAGGTAAAATTATTATTTCCTTATTTTAATATCCATGAGGTTAAACCTTTCTTCCAATTTTTATTTCTTCTTTTGAAAACTTGCATTTCTCCCTTTGAAAATCTGTCTTCAGTACATAAACATTTTTAAGATTGATAATACATATATTGCCAAGCTGCCTTTCTGAAACTCTAGGTTGTTGCATTTAACGTTTTACATACCAATCAGCAACATACAAATTTTGCCCATTGACAAGCCATTCCCACAGGATCTTAAGGTTTGGTTATAGCAGAAATGTTATCAAGTAGGAAAGAAAGTAATAAAATATGTTTCCAACAGGTTTTTAAATAGATTTGTAAATAATTTAACTATATATGTGCTAAAATGTTTAATGATTTAATAATGCCATCGTCCTACCCTAAGATCCATTTTTCTCCATGGCTCCTTATTAGGGTTCAATTCATAAATATTATTTCTTCTCACAGCCTCAATATAAGCTTCATGACCCTGTCGAAAATATATTACCTACAAAAGGGAAATATGCATTTAAAAATTAAGAGCAATATAAATTTTATGTTCCATATTTGTGTTTTTAAATTTGTGTTACTCTCACCTCATCACCCATTTGAGGAACAAAAGGAGATTTTCTAAGTGTGGTGTCAGTAATCCAAACTGGAGGATGAAATTCATATAAATGCTCCATATTTCCAAGCTCTCCTGAAGTCATCCTCCGCAAATTCTACCACCGGGAAGAGAACAAAGTTTCTTAGATTAGCAAGGGGCATGCACTCTTTGAATGAAAAATAAAAGAAACTTCACCATTCAGAATGACTATTTTTGCCACGTCCATCTAATGATTAGTTTTTACACAGTATATATATTTAGTTCCTTTACATAGGAATATATCACTTATAAAAAGCATTGTAAATCTACCTAACATTTTCCTAGTATCATCTCCTAAATTTCTCATAGATTCTCCGTGCTATTTTACATCCCATTTTAGGGGGCTAATACCCAACCTAAATCCTCTTTTACACATAGCCTGTTCTGCCAAGACTCCACTCTGAGTATGACCACAGGCTAATCATCACAGGGAGTCTCCTCTTGACTGTAGGTTGTAAGACTGGTGATTTTAAAATATGCCCACAAATCCCCTGATAGTTCTCTCTCTTCAAGAAGTGGAAGTCTCCTCCTCTTAAGTGTGGACTACACTTAATGACTCACTTCTACCAAATATACTAAAGCAGATGAGATTATGTGCAACTTCTAAGACTAGGTCATAAATGGCACTGGGGCTTATCCCTGGCTACTGTTAAATCATTCACTCTGAGGAAAATCATAACGACACTCAAGCAGCCAGCTAAGGAGAGACCTGTGTGGCAAGGAACTGAGGCCGACAGCCACAGGAATAAGCTCAGAAAGAATAACGTCCAACACTCCTCAAGTCCTCAGATGACTGCAGCCCCAGTCAACATGTTGTAACCTCATGAGCCAAAATCACCCAATTAATCAGCTCCCAATTCCTGATCCACCAATACATGAAATAACGCAATGTTTGCCATGTAAACACCTAAATTTTAGGGTGGTTTGTTATACACAGCAATAGATAAACACAACGACTTAACATCTTTAAACAATGACTACCTGCTTGAAATCAGCACAGTGTACACAAATAAATAGGGATGATATTACAATGAAGAGACAAGTATGAAGACAGACATGTAAAATGAAAATGGTAAACATAGCAATAACACACACAAAAAAGAAAGCACCTTAAAATTCCTTGAAGTCTACTACTAGTGTTGAAATTGACAGGAGAAAATAAGTGTTGCTGTGAGATTCTGAGCAAAATAGAGCTTTCTCTTTAAGTTTCGGATATGGAAAGGTTTAACTGTCAAGCCCACTACTCAGAACAGTGGAGGTGGAGAAGTGTTAATAATAAAGTAGCGTGGCCGAGCGCCACGGCTCACACCTGTAATCCCAGCACTCTGGGAGGCTGAGGCGGGTGGATCACTTGAGGTCAGGAGTTCAAGACCACCCTGGTCAACGTGGTGAAACCCTGTCTCTATGAAAAATACAAAAGTTAGCCGAGCATGGTGGTGTGTGCCTGTAGTCCCAGTTACTCGGGAGGCTGAGGCAGGAGAACTGCTTGAACCCAGGAGGTGGAGGTTGCAGTGAGCCGAGATGGCACCACTGCACTCCAGCCTGGGTGACAGAGTGAGACTCCATCTCGAAATAAATAAATAAATACATACATACATACATACATACATACATACAAATAATTTTTTAAAAGTTTATGTGTGACTTCATGAAGTGTATCAAAGTCAATCATAAAACAATATAACAATCATTTAAACCAACAATCAAAAGCCTCTGACTGGAATGTATCTTTTTCATTATTTGGTTTTGATATATTAATACTAGATCCTGGGGAAGCAACAATGAGAGATAAAGAAGCATTCCTGGCCCTCAAGAAGCTTACAGTCTACTGGGTAATACAGACACTGAACGAGCAATTACAAGTACAATACAGAAGGAGCTTATGTTTGGGAAGTTAACCTCTTAATGGAGGGATGAGACTTAGAATCTTTTTTACTGTTATCCTATATATTATTAAGAAGGCATGGAAAGCTTAGGAAACAATTACATTAAAGCAACATTTGAGACATGGTAAAGCTGAGGGGGAAAACCACAGCTTTTGATTTGATAAAGATAACCTATATTCTAGTCCAAGACTTTAGGTACTCTCAGAAAGTAACTAAAACTTTATTTTTACTTATCCCTTTGTTTAGATACTTAAACCTGAAATTAAGCCAAAAAGCATAATATGAGACCCCAGAAAACTCACATCCCACTCAACCAACCCAGAGTATTTACAATTTAAATGGGGAAAAAGATTTCAATAGTACTAACAGCTCAGGGAACATGTTAATCAGAAAACTGGGCTAAATACGATGTATTTCAGAAGGTGTTTAAAATTATTTGTATGATTTAACCTCGCCGAAACAAGCTTGCTAGTTTAAAGACGCCTTTATACCAATGCTTCACATCATCAGTGAAAACTGTTTATCAAGAGGGAGCAATATGGGGTACAGAAGCATGAACCAAAATCTCACACTAAATCTTTTAACATTAATGGAATTTCAGAGTGAGTAAATATGACTAGAAATTACAGCAATGGCCAGGCACAGTGGGTCTACACCTGTAATCCCAGCACTTTGGGAGGCTAAGGCAGGCAGATCACCTGAGGTCAGGACTTCAAGACCAGCCTGGCCAACATGACAAAACCATGTCTCTACTAAAAATACGAAACTTAGCCAGGCGTGGTTGCGTGGGCCTGTAGTCCCAGCTACTTGGGAAGCTGAGGCAGGAGAATCACCTGAACCCAGGAGGCAGAGGCTGCAGTGAGCCAAGATGGCACCAATGCACTCCAGGCTGGGCGACAGAGACTCCTCTCAAAAAATCAATCAATCAATCAATCACACCGTTGGCACAAAGGACTGCTTTGTTTTAAAACTGCACATGTGTTTTGTCTCTAAGGACCTTAATCGACACCCTCAATAACAGCATTCTTATAAATGATAGCCAACTGTAGGTCCTTGCTGTGGTTTCTCTTCTGTGTAAGTGTGTACATCTTTCTCAGTATCATAGTGAACCTTACAGTAAACTGCCTCTCCAGCATTGCTCAAATTATTCTGTTCATAGTGAATTCAGCAAGCTAAAAGAATCATGGAATGATTGCTACAGAGATGGTCCAGTGTTTGAAGAAGATTTGTGAATGTTTCTTCTAAATATATGATGTCAGCTCCAAGTATCAGGTCAAAATCTCTATGAGAAAAACTCCCCAAATTCTTTCCCCAAGTCAACTCCTTAACAAAAGCTCTGGGTTGGATACAAGGAGGTAAACTGCCTTGACCATTCGATTTACAAAATTCTAATGCTACTTTTCGATCTGTGATAGTCACATGAGCACCCAGCAGGGCAGCCACTCTGCCTATCAGCCCTATGCCAGCACCCAGTTTCACTGCGAGGCAGCCCAAGAGCACCACAGCTCCCATCTCCAGATATGTGGAGAAAACCATGGCCACATCCCAAACCATCGTGGCAATTCCCAGTTGTCTCTGGGACTGTCCTGCTGGATCTGTGTCATATGGTTCACAAAGGTGGCAAGAGGCTTGTGGAATTTCTGCAACCCCAATCCCACGGTCTCCTCATAGGGCACCAGGGCCAATCTGCCTGTACCCAGCCCTCTGATCAGACCTGTGCTTAGACAGGATGTTAAAGGTTTGAGATAATCCTGCTTTTTGACACATCCAGAAACATGCAGTCATGGCAGTTCCATCTCAAGACTAGAAGTGAACGACACTGGTGGATGCCAAGTCTCTCGCGGAGAGACCAGGGCCCCAGTCCTGCAAAGGACTCCGCATCTGTGAATCAAAGGCCTCCTCTATAAGTCCCACTAAATCTGCCCCCACCCAACCCTCCAAAGGACTGACAGATGCTCCCTTCCTTCCCACATGCCCCAGAGCTCCTGCTATCCACAGGGGTTGAGAGTAGGAGATAGGGGAGTCCACAGTGCCCTTCAGAATCCCCAAGACACATAAGGTGTCTGCTGCACCCTGAGAGTGCAGATTCCTGAAGGAGGGCTGACAGCTCGCCCAGCCCAGCCCCAGAGCACAGCCCAAGACACCCAAGGCACCACCATGCCAGTATCACGATAAATGTTAAAATAACATCTGAAATAGGGTAAAGCTGGGGTATCACAATACATGCTATTTTTAAAAATACATTTTTCTTACCTCTTTCTTAGGCTTATTTTCTTTCTTTCTCTTTCGTCTTCTTTTCGGAGGAGATAAATTCTCAGTAGATATTTCATCTTCTGAACTACTACAAAATCGAGTAACTCGTCGACGACATGATGTTCTTAACGGAGGCTGCAAATTGATGCCCGCATCAGCTGTCCAATCGGAATATCTAGATGAAGAGTCACTAGAAAAGGAGAGTGCTTTCAGTTGAATGGAACCAGAATATAAGCAATGATACCAAGTCAATCATATAAAATTGAGGGAACAGAGAGAGGAGAAAAAGGAAAAGGAAGATACCAGAAAGATTTAACTTGAGCATTCTCCCCTCACTACCAACAAGTACTGAAGTGACTGAAAATCATAACAAACAGAGAGAAAAAGAGAAATCTTCACTAACACTATAAATGAAGGAAGGATATAAATCTGAAAAAAAATTTTAAGTATACTGTAGATAAAATATGATGCAAGACAACTAACAATTACTCCTTCAAGGAAATAAAACACAGACTTATGGAAACAGTAAGAATCATACAAAACCCCAAAAATAGGCCCCACCACTACCCCCATGTTGGAGGAAGCTGACATATAGACCAGGAATTCCAACTGGAATCACAAGCCATCAGTGAATACACTGAGAAGCTAAAGGGAAGCACAGTTACACCAAACTGAAAGTCCTAAGTAGTCAGTTTCTTCCCAAGAGGAGTCTCCCTGTTATGACAGAAATCTAAGAAAGAGACTAGTCCTAGCTATACCTTAACGAAATCAGAGTCAAAGAGGAAACTAGTTATAGAAAACTAGTCCCTGGTCCACTACTAGCTTCACCAAACAGAAATAATAATAAAAATAAAGGTCTCTACTTGGGCCATCCTTGGCCCAACTTCAACCAACCACACACCTTTTTATCTCTATCAAATACACACATGAACACATTACAAAAAGGTATTTATTAGAAAAAGAGTGTGTTTATAAAAATTATAAGAGGATCTGTTTTGGATAAAATTCAAGAAAAGCTGAATTAGAAGACAATGAATGAAGACACGGAAGGTACAACAGTGGTTGCCCGGGACATGAGGAAGGGTAAAGTGAAGAATGGTTCTTTAAATGGTATAGAATTTCTGTTTTGCAAGATAAACAAGGTTCTGGAGACTGGGTGCACAACTATGTCAATGTACGTAACAGTACTGAACTGCATGCTTTAAATGGTTATGATATTTCTGTTATGTGTATTTTACCACAATTAAATTTGTTTAAAAAAAGATAATATATTATGTTCTTTAAAAAAAAAAATCATTCTAGCTCCTTGTCATAATGAAGTAAAACAAGACAAGAAAGGAAGCAGAGAGTATGTGATAATGGTTTGGACCAATACAGCACCAATAAAAAAAAAGAAAGATGATCTGAGTGATATTCAGGAAGGAGAATTTTCTAGCCATGTTATGGATAGGTGGACAAGAGAGATTAACGTCCAGTTTTCTGGGTTGAGCACTCGTTGAGATAAATGAAAGTGACACGCACCAAGATAAGAACCAGAAGCTGACATTTTGGCCCCATGAAATTTGGATCTCGAAACTAACAAAAATTCAACACATGCAATAATAATGAATATACTTGTGGTTTTACCAGACATACTTTAGATACTAGTCTTTTTAGGTACAGCCAAGATTAAATTCATATTTTCAGTATGCATGTTCAACAGCACTGGGTCAACTGCCTAAAGTCAACAAAAAACTCCTGAAATACTTCTACAGGAACAGCTGTTAATCTAGTTTTTGTCTCCTTTTAAGTGTATTAAAAACTGTTCCACAGTTGCAAATTCTTGTCTCTTAAATAAAATTCAAGTATGATTCCATCCAAGGCTATGATTAAAATGCTTAAAAGATCACAACAATTAAAAACAGATACCTTGAACTTTCGCTGTAACTTTCACTTTTTCTATCACTTCTCCATTCATCCTCTTCCGAAGAACCAGAACCTTCACTTTGATCACAGGAAGTCTCCTAATTTGTGAAGGGGGAAAAAAATCTTGATCCCTGAAGTTAAATAACACATGTCCAGAAAAAAGCTGTACACAATCCTCCCCAATAAGATTAAATAATCTAAGAAAAATGAATGGTAATCAGTAAAAATATAATTAGATAAACTTAAAAAGCAAACTTCTTCACTACATCCCTTCCTTATCAAAGCATAAGACAAAAAGAGAACATCCATAAGATTTAACACTACCACCATTAGCAAAAAAAGTGATACAATAGGCCATTCTGAATAAATTTAATAAAAAGTCAATGTAAATGTTTTCCATTTTGGACTTTAGCTATTCTGATAGGTGTATCTAATTGTTTTAGTTTTCAATTTACTATGACATATTTTGGTAGCTTTTCATATGGTTATTTGTCATCTGTTTATCTTCTTTGGTGAGGTGTCTGTTAGATCTTCTGCCCATTTTTAAATTAGGCTGCCTTCTTATTGCTTGGTTTTAAGAGTTCTTTGTATATTGTGAATATAAGTCTTTTATCAGATATAAGTTTTACGAATATTTTCTCCTGGTTTGTGGCTTATCTTTTCATTCTTTTAATAGTATCTTTCCCAGAACAGTAGGTTTTCATTTCAGTGTAATCCAAATATTTTATCTTTTTTCTTTCACGATTGTGCTTTTGATACTGTATCTAAAAATGTTAATGCCACACTCATGGACACACAGAGATTTTGCCCTTTGTTATCTTCTAGAAGTTTTATGGTTTTTTTGTTTTACATTTACATTAAGCTTATGATCCATTTTGAGTTAATTTTTGTGAAAGAACTGGTGTCTAAGATTCGTTTATTTTGTATGTGAATGTCCAGTTATTCTACCACTGGCTGAAAATAATAAATTTATCCACCAAGTTCTCTTTGCTCCTTCACCAAAGATCATTTGAATATATTTGTGTCAGTCTGTTTCTGGGCTCTTTATGTTGTTCCATTGATCTATTGTTTCACCAGCATCACTGTCTTGAAAATTGCAGATTTACAGTAAGTCTTAATGCCAAGTAGAGTGTCAGTCTTTCAGTTTTATTCTTCTTCAGTGTTGTGCTGGCTATACTGCATCTTCTTCCTCTCTATATAAACTTGAAAAATTAGTTTGTCAGTAAAATTAATTTGCTGGGATTTTGTTTGGGATTGTGTTGAATCTACAAATGATGCTGGCAAGAATTTTTTAACAAGGGTGTGGATCAGCAGGAACTCTCATTCATTAAGGAATGCAAAATGGTACAACCACTTTGGAAGACAGTTTGGCAGTTTCTTATAAAAATAAACATAATAAGATCCAGTAATCACACTTGATGTTTACCCAAATGAGGTGAAAAATTATGTTCGCACAAAAACCTACATCCAGGTATTTATACCAACTTTATAATGCCAAAACTTGGAAGCAACCAACACATCCTTCAGTAGGTAAACTGATAAGCTATGATATGTCCAGACAATGAAATATTATTCTGTGCTAAAAACAACAACAACTACTATCAAACCATGAGAAGGCATGTAGCAAATGTAAATGCATATTAATAAATGAAAGAAGCCAATCTGCAAAGGCTACTAGCTATATGATTCCAATTACATGGCATTTTACAAAGATAAAACTTGGAGACAAAAAATCAGTGATTGCCAGGGGCTGCTGGGAGAGAAAGATGAACAGGTAGAGCACAGAGGATTTTTCGAGCAACAAAATCATTCTGTATGATATTATAATGGTGGATACATGTCATTGTAAATTTGTCCAAACCTACAGAACGTACAACTCCAGAAGGGAACCCTAACAAACTGTGGAGCCTTGGTGTGATAATGTGTCAGTCTAGACTCACTGACTGCAAATGTTCCACTCTGCTGCAGGATGTTCAAAGTAGGGGAGACTGAGCATGTGACCAACAGTAAAAAGATAAACGGTTGACAGGAGTTCAGGGGTATGGGTGGGGGAATGAGTAAGTGTAGCACAGAGCATTTTCAGGGCAGTGAAACTATTTGGTATAATACTATTATGATAGATACATAACACTGTGCATTTGTCAAAACCCACATAACTGTACAACACAAAGGGTGATTCCTCCACCCCATGTAAACTACAGAATTTAGTTATAATGTAATAATATTCATTTCAACAGCTAGAGCTTGAACTAACTCAAAAGGTTAATAGGAGAAACTTTACAGGACAGATAGAGTACATGGGAACTTATTGTGCTCTTAAAAATAAAGTTGCTGTGGGTTTTTTTTAAGTCAGTGAAGAGAAAACAGGGCAACAAGACTGCCTGATTCCTACAATCCTAACAGCTGAAGTCTTCTTTAAGTTCTGGTCATGGATTCTAGGCAGGTATTTTTAAATTGAGACATCAACTTTTCTTGTAGCATTACCATTTATATTAGGTGTATCTATAACAGATAATTAAAATGCCATTAAGAATCAAAAACTGACCAACCAAATTTCAAGGAAACATCTAACTTTGCTTACTTCATCTGAATAGGCAAAATCAAAGCCAACATATTCTTCAAAACTGTTTCTCAAAATGTGAGTAAATGCTACTCTAGGAATACAGATCCTAAGGCCTACTGCTCTAGAACTACTGAACAAAACTCTGCTTTTTATGCTCAAAGTAGACTTTTTTTTTAATAACAGTAATATAAAGACCCTTTCTTAAAAGCTACTACCTGAAATTAGGCACCCTGTGAAATGTTTTATCTGTATTATCTCAACTAACTCTCAAAACACTTCTGTAAGCACAGAAGTTAACATAAAGCTAATACTACTAAAGTTTTGGAAGCTCACAATTTAACTTCTAATTTTAACTAAGCCCTGGTGCCTATTTGTAATTTTATTAAAGAAGGTCCCTAAAATTATATCAGCTTCTAACCTCACAAAACCTAGATCCATCTTTGCCTGTGACTTTTGTGTTATCTCCCAAGTTCTTACCTGCCCGCTACTAGCTCTTTATATACACCAAAATCTAAGGCTAAGAAATGTGAAGTAATGTGTCTAAAGTCACAGGAAAGTAAGTATAAGAATTGGAATTAGAAACTAGGGCTAACTCTACAGCCCATAGTTTTTCTAAACCAAAATTGAATGGAACCAACACATACATACACATTGCCATCTCCACACCTCTGCAAACAACGTAGAATGAATTCATACCACAGGTGGAGAACAGTTTACCACAACACAAAACCAGGATTTATTTTAAAAGGTCAAATAGATTTAATATTCTACATTATTTATCTTTGTTTTAGTGCAGTAGTACTCCTTTATCCACAGGAGATACATTCCAACTGCCCCCCAACTCTGCAAACCCCGCAGATAGATGAAATGGTGGACAGTACCCTAACTCTGTATATACTGTTTTTACCTGCACATGCATACCTATGATAAAGTTTAATTTATAAATCAGACACAGTATGGGAACAATGATAAAGCAGAACAAATAACAATACACTGCAAAAAAATTATGTGAATGTAGTTGCTTTCTCTCCCTGTCCAAATACCTTATTCTCAAAGTATCTTATTGTACAGTACTCACCGTTTTTCTTGTGATGTCAATCTGATAACTGACTGACAAGTAGGTAACACATAGATATGCTGGACAAAGGGATGATTCCTGTCCTGGGCGGGCCAGAGCAGGACAGTTTAAGATTTCATCATGCTACACAAAATGGTGTATAATTTAAAACTTACAAAATGTTTAATTCTGGAATGCAGCATTTAATATTTTCAGAACACAGCTGACCACAGGTAACTGAAACCTTGGAAAGTGAAACCAGGAATAGGGGGGACTACTGTATTTTTAAAGATCTGCATTAATTGAAATTATACCAAATAGATATAAATAGAAAAATCATAATATTACTAATAATTTTAAAAGAAAATACCATAGACAGTCATTCCTCATTTTTTTAAAAACAGCACTCAAAATAAGTAATAATGGAAACAATGGAAAACTGAAAAAAAAAAAGGCATTAGCTCAAATCTCCCTTTCTCATATATATGTATCTCATATACATATATATATGGTAAAGACTTAAAATAAAGCATCTTAATGTGAAAATGGTAGAAACAATAATATCATCAACAACAGTAAGATGGTCCACTATATCCACCATTATTCACCATCATAAGTACTAAACACACAATACAATTAGACAAGAGAAATCAGTGAGAGGTATAAAAATTAGAAGAGTACTAGTAAAACTATATATTTTTGTAAATGAGAATATACTTTGAAAACCTCAGAGAAATCAATGATAGAATTAACTCAAATATTCAGTAAGGCAGGATACATAAAAAATTAAACGTATTGAAATCAATGGCTTTCACACACACAGATTATAATTATTTAGAGGATACAATGACAGAGAAAAACCTCACTAACTGACAAGATGGAAGAAAACATCTTCAATATATATGAAAGAACTAACACATCTAACACATAAAGAACTCAAAAACTGAGGGGGAAAGGGAGAGAACAAAGGCACAAGAGAAATGGCTAAAAGACATATATAGACTATTCATAAAGATTTTCTTAACTCTATAAACATATGAAAAGTTGTTCAACTTCATGCATAATCAGAGAAATGCAAAATAAAACTACACTGAAATAAGCCAAAGACAAAAGGACAAATATTGTATAATTTCATTTATATGAATAATCTAGAAATATAAAATGCTATTCCAGTGAACACACAAATGATAAGAAAGCAAAATAGCCATATGGCTAATATGGAGAAAGTTTTGGTGGTCCGGATAGAGGGTCAAACCAGCAATAACATTCCCTTAAGCCAAAGCTTAACCCACAGCAAGGTCCTAACTCTCTTTAATTCTATGAAAGCTGAGAGGTGACAAAGCTGCAGAAGAAAAGATGGAAACTTGCAGAGGCTGGTTCATGAGGTTTAAGGAAAGAAGAAGGCATGTCCATAACATAAAAGTGTAAGGTGTAAGGTGAAGCAGCAAGTGCTTTAACGGAGAACCTGCAGCAAGTGATCCAGAAGATCTAGCTAAGATAATAAAATGAAGATAGCTACAATAACAGATTTTAAATGCAAATGAAATAAATAGCCTTCTGTTGGAAGAGGACGACATCTAAGACTTTCACAGCTAGAGGGAAGTTAATGCCTGGCTTCAAAGCTTCTAGGACAGGCTCACTCTCGTTAGGACTAATGCAGCTGGTAACTTTTAACTGAAGTCAGTGTTCATTTTTACCTTTTCAAAAATCCTAGGCCCCTTAAGAATTATGTTAAATCCGCTCTGCCCGTGTGTAAGAAATGGAACAACAAAGCCTAGGTGGCAGCAAATCTATTTACAGCATCATTTACAGCACGGTTTACTGGATACTGTAAGCCCACTGTTGAGACCTACTGAGCAGAAAAAAAAAAAAAAGACTCCTTTCTAAATATTACTGCTCGTGGATAATATACCTAGCCACCCAAGAGCTCTGATGGAGATGCCAAAGGAGACTAATGTTGTTTTCATGCCTGCTAACACATCCATTCTGCAGCCCAGGGATCAAGGAGTAAATCCAACAATCAAGACTGTAATTTTACCATAGAGAAACCAGCAAACACCACCACCTTAGGAAGTGATCAAAGCACGTATCACACAAATCATGTGCTTTCTGATGTGATGCACTGAGAATAGTGTATTTTCTGTAGTAATACTGACAAAACTGCATGACCCTAATCATCAAAATTACTAGTCATAAATCATCAAAAAATATCAACATTAAAACAAAAATTGAGGAACTTGACTAGATTCAGGTTACTAAACAGACACAACAAAATGTAACACATAATCTAGGATTTTCTTTTGCTACGAAAATTATCAGGACCACTGACTGGTAAAATTTGAGTAAGATCTGCAGATCTGATAATAACATTATATTGTTTGTTGCCTCATTTTTTGTTTCATTTTTTTGACACAGTGTCTCACTCTGTCACCCAGGCTTGAGTACAGTGGTGCAACCAAGGCTCATTGCAGCCTCGACCTCCTAGGCTCAAGTGATTATCCTGCCTCAGACTCCAGAGAAGCTGGGACTACAGGTGGGTCACCACCCCCAGTTAATTATTTTTTTCTCATTTTTTTGTGGAGGAGGGGTTGCCCTATATTGCCCACGCTGGTCTCGAACTCCTGGGCTCAAGCAATCCTCCCACCTTGGTCTCCCCAAGTGCTGAGAATTACAGGCATGAGGCACTGCACCCAGCCTGATTTTGATAATTATATCACTTGTTTTTGAAAATACACAAGGAAATATGTAGATATCAAGAGGCATACGTACAACTCACTCTCAAAAGGATTAAAATATATTCATACAAACAGGAGAGTGCTAACATTCAGGTTAGTAAACACAAAGGAATTTTTTATTATTCTCAGAACTTTTATGTCTGAAATTACATCAAAATTAAAAATTTACACCAGGCAGATAGGAGGCACTCAATAAATGTTTTTTTTTAAGTTTAATTTTCCCAAATCCTCAAGTGAACTGATGCTTCGGGAAGGCAGGGTTTCTGCTCTGAGATCATGCTGCTAATTTTTTTTTTTTTTTTTTTTGAGACAGAGTCTTGCTCTGTCACCCAGGCTGGAGTGCAGTGGTGTGATCTCAGCTCACTCCAAGCTCCGCCTCCTGGGTTCACGCCATTCTCCTGCCTCAGCCTCCCCAATAGCTGGGACTACAGGCGCCTACCACCATACCCGGCTAATTTTTTGTATTTTTAGTAGAGACGGGGTTTCACCATGTTAGCCAGGATGGTCTCAATCTCCTGACCTCGTAATCCACCCGCCTCGGCCGCCCAAAGTGCTGGGATTATAGGTATGAGCCACCACACCCAGCCTAAATCCAAATTCTTTTACTTTGGCACTTTGCTTAGCTTTTCTATGCTAAGCATAATGTTAGCTATGATTATGATTAAAACCATGCTGCTAACTTTTTATATAAATGTGGGAAAGTTACTGAACCTCCATACCTGTACCTCAGTTTCCTCATTTTTAAAAGAGATTATAAGAGTGCCTTAATTCCTACTTGTTGGAATGATGAAATTAGATAACGCATAAAACATTTACAATAGTGCCTCCGAGGCATAATAAAATGCATTAATGTTTAGCCCTTTTATAGCACTTTTTACATATTGATTCTAGGATTTTGTATATCCTTGATAATAATTCATGTATTTCCATGTCAATAATGATAACGCCACTACATACGACCCTAGACTTTCTAGAATGACCTTACATGTAACAGTTTTCCCAAAGGAAACCATCCCATGTCTATTATGTTAGGCAAATTCAAGGTACTTGAGGGGGAGAGGTTGGAACAGAGCTGCATGGTAAAACAGTTATTTCCAGACTAGGATACTATACCTTCCTCCCAAAGGCAAAGTCTATATATAATCCTTTATTCCAAACCATGATATAACCTGACTATCCAATTGCTTACGTCATACAATGGAAGTTACATATAGAACCTTTGGAAGAAATACGTATGCAGAAAAAGAAAAAAGAAAAAGGTCAACCAACATAAAAATGACAGATAATAAAATAACTGTTTCCTACTCATATTTATATCCTGAGGTACAGAGCAAGACCCCATCTCAAAAAAAAAAAAAAAAAAATGTAAAAACATTCTCATTACATAATATAATAGTTTAGCCAGGCAGGGTGGCTGGTGCCTGTTAATCCCAGCTACTCCAGACGCTGAAGGAGGAGGATAGCTTGAGCCCAGGAGTTTGAGGCTACAGTGAGCCATGACTGCACCATGTACTACAGCCTAGGCAACAGAGCAAGATCCTGTCTCAAAAAAATAAAAATAGTTTAAACAGATGGTTTTAATCATAATCATAGCTAACATTATTGTGTAATGGGTACTATTTTAAACACTTGACATTATTGATTAATTCTCACAACACCTCTGAGGTACATATTGCTGCACCTCTGAGGTACATATCACATAGGCAGGGGCACAGAAAAGCAAAGCAAAGTGCCAAAGTAAAAGAATTTGGATTTAGGCCGGGCGCGGTGGCTCATGCCTGTAATTCCAGCACTTTGGGAGGCCGCGGCAGGTGGATCATCAGGTCAGGAGATCGAGACCATTCTGGCTAACATGGTGAAACCCCATCTCTACTAAAAAAAAATACCAAAAAAAAAAAAAATTAGCCGGGCGTGGTGGCAGGCACCTGCAGTCCCAGCTATTTGGGAGGCTGAGGCAGGAGAATCGCTTGAACCTGGGAGGCAGAGCTTGCAGTGAGCCGAGATCACACCACTGCACTCCAGGCTTGGCGACAGAGCAAGACTCTGTCTCAAAAAAAAAAAAAAAATTTAGATTTAAACTCAAACCCCATGCTTAACTATTAACCTACTGCATCATAAGACAATTAAATGAACTTTTCAGTCATACATAACACTTTATTCCTTACAACATTACTCAATCAGGAAATTTTAACACTGTAATATTAAATACTCTTTTTTTTTTTTTTTTTTTTTTTGAGACAAGAGTCTCACTCTGTCATTCAGGCTGGAGTGCAGTGGCGCGATCTTGGCTCACTGCAACATCCACCTCCCGGGTTCAAGCGATTCTCCTGCCTCAGCCTCCCAAGTAGCTGGGATCACATGCACCTACCACCACATCCGACTAAATTTTGTATTTTTAGTAGAGACAGGGTTTCACCAGGTTAGCCAGGCTGGTCTTGAACTCCTGACCTCAGGAGTGATCTGCCCACCTTGGCCTCCCAAAGTGCTGGGATTACAGGCAGGAGCCACCGCGCCCAGCCTATTAAATATTCTTTACCAAAAAAAATTGGTTTCTTCCTCAAACAAATCAAAATGAAGACCAACAGCTTACATGATTATTAAAAATCAATCGAAGGTATTAAAGAAAGACTTAGACACAACAGCAAAAGAACAAGCCAGTAAGGAAAAAATAAAATAAATGTCATCAATATTTAAACCTTTCATCCTTCAAAAGACACCACCAAAGAAGTGAAAAGACAACCCACAGAATGGAATAAAATTTCTACAAGTCATATATCTACAAGTCATAAAGGACTGTATCCAGAATACATAAAGAATTCTTACAGCAATAAAAAGACCCCTCCTCCCAAAAAAAGTGAAAAATAAGCAAAAGATCTGAATAAGCATCAAGCATGTTCAACATTACTGGTCATTAGGGAAATGCAAACTGAAACCAAGAGATACTACACTTCACGCCATTAAGATAACATAAATAAAATGGAATAATAACAATCATTGGTGAGGATGTAGATAAACTGGAACTCTCATATTTCTGATGGGAATATAAAATGGTAGAGCCAATCTGAAGGAGTCTGGCAGGTCCTCAAAAAGTTAAAACGTAAGACTTGCCATATGACTCAGCATACCATCTCGCAGCATGACCCAAAAGAAATGAAAATGCATGTCTAAACAAAAACCTGTCATGAATGTTGATAAGCAGCACTATTCATAACAGCCAAAAAGTGGAAACAATACAAATGTCCATCAACTGATAAATGGATAAACAAAATGTGGTACATCCAATAAGAGAATTACTAGGCAATAAAAAATAAAAAAAAGAATGAAGTATTGATACATGCTACACAAATGCTCAACCTACTAATCATTAGAGAAAACATTATGCAATGTCAAAGAAGCCAGTCACAAAATCGTATTTTAAGAGCCCATCTGGCCAGGCGTGGTGGCTCACGTCTGTAATCTCAGCACTCTGGGAGGCCAAGGCGAGCAGATCATGAGGTCAAGAGATCCAGACCATCCTAGCCAACATGTTGAAAACCCCTTCTCTACTAAAAATACAAAAATTAGCTGGGCCACCACTCACCTGTAGTCCCAGCTACTCGGGAAGCTGAGGCAGAAGAATCGCTTGAACCCGGGAGGTGGAGGTTGCAGTGAGCCGAGATCATGCCACTGCACTCCAGCCTGGCGAGAGAGCGAGACTTCGTCTCCAAAAAAAAAAAAAAAAAAAGTCCTATTTATATAAAATGTCCACAACAGGCAAATGCAAAAAAAGAAAATATAACAGTGATTGTGAGGGGCTGGGGGAGAGGGAGGGACTGGCAAGTGACTGCAAATGGGAATAGGATTTCTTTTAGGGATGATGAAATGTTTTAAAAATTTAACAGGGGTCGTGACGATGGCCCAACTCTGTCAATATACTACAGGTTATATACCCCTTATCCAGAACGCTTGGGAATAGAATTGTTTCAGATTTTGTATTTTTTCAGATTTTGGAAAATTTGCATTTGCACTTACAGGTTGAACATGCCAAATGCAAAAATCCAAAATCTGAAATGCACACTAGAACATCAAGTTTATATAAAGTTTCAGATTTTGGTGCATTTCGAATTTCTGAGTTGGGATGCTCAACATGTAAAACCACTGGATTGCACAAGTGTACGGTGTGTGTGACTATCTTAGCCATTAAAAGTTTTTGTTAACATTCAAAATGTGAAATTTCATATTAATCTCTGCAGAATGCTATATTTTCATATAAATTTGGGGTATATTCATTCAAAGTAAAGAACTAAGACAAATTCATTTAAGATTATAACATTTTAAAGTTTTCCACTTACATGTCTTACGGAGCTTGAAGACTCATTTCCAGAAGATAACTCGTGCCAGCTACGATTTCTTCTACCATAATTTGGATATTTACGCCTACATGTCCTTTGTCTAGACTGTGATGCCAAAACCACTGAATCCGACTGAAACACAGAAAAACATGCGAATGAAAATCAACACCTAAATAAGGACAATATCAACAAAATGGGAATTCTATCAAGTTTCCAAAAGGATTTAAAGCAAAAAGAAAAAAACGAAAAGCTTAAAAAGAAGGTAGTATTTCTGCCGTACAGTTTTAACTCAAGCTTAGTAATTTTACTTTTAAGGTCCTTAGAAAACATGAGAAAACGCACATTAGATGGGCATTTTCCAAACTATGCTACAAGTTAACTGGTTTACCAAGAATAAGGGAAAATAACAATAATCTGAAAGGGTGTCACCTTAAAAGTATACATCTCAGAAATGAAAAATATATATTCATACATTATGATGCAGTAAGCAACTTCTCAAGGAACGTCTCACTATCTATATACATAGGTGTAAAGAAAAAATGCTCAACATTCTAATCATTAGAGAAATGTAAATCAAAACCACAATGAGATACCATCTCACACTAGTCAGAATGGCTATTATTTAAAAGTCAAGGCCAGACGTGGGGGCTCACACCTGTAATCCCAGCACTTTGAGAGGACAAGGCAGGCAGATCGCTTGAGCCCAGAAGTTCGAGACCTACCCAGGCAACGTGGAGAAACCCCTGCCCCTAAAAAACAACAACAAAAACAAAAAACAAAAAATTAGCTGGGCATGGTGGTACACACCTATAGTCCCAGCTACTAGGGAGGCTGAGGTGGGAGGATCACTCAAGCCCAGGAGGTTGAGGCTGCAGTGAGTGAGCCATGATTGCACCACTACACTCCAGCCTGGGCAAGAGTGAGAGCCTACCTCCCCGCAAAAAAAAAAAAAAAAAAACCTGGGGGGTGGAGAGCATCAAAAAATAGCAGATGCTGATGAAGTTGCAGAGAAAAGAGAATGATTATACACTGCTAGTGAGACTGTAACTTAATTCAACCACTGTGGAAAGCAGTTTGATGATCTCTCTCAAAGAACTCAGAATTACCATTCAACCAAATAATCCCATTACTGGGTATATACCCAAAGGAATATAACTCATTCTACCATAATGACATATACACATCTATGTTCACTAAAGCACTATTCACAATAGCATAGGACATGGAATCAGCCTAAATGACCTAAATGTTTTAAATATATTTTTATCAAAACAGAATAATCATTCAAAATCAGCCAAATAAAATAACTATACTGGTTTTAGTTTTTTAAAAGGCATGCCATTCCCCAACCACCAAAGGCAGATGAGACTACCCAATGAGAGCACATATCCCTTAAATTTATGCACAAATAAGTTTTCACATGAGTGGGCATCTGTCTAATGAGCATTGGTCAGTTTTAGAATTTCAACATTATTACTGGTTGATCGTAAAATGAACTGAATTTGTCAGTACTGATTTTGGCAAAAGTTCCTATTAATGAATTTCATGAGTGATAATAGGTTAACACGTAGGTGGGCCAAACTTTCACTAAGAAAAACTAGAAAATCTGGTAAAACATATTTTTTAACAAATCTGTTTAAAGGCACTATATGCCTTAAAAGGTTATGAAGAATCACAGAACCAAGATCAAAAAAAGAAGACATATGTGTGTGTGTGTATATGTACATATTTTTTAACCCTAGAATTTCATTCTAGAAGAGGAAGCTGGAAGGTTTAGCAAGTAAGCAAAAAACACAGACTAACTCATGAGTTAGGTTAATAAATTTGCAATTAGCCTCCTATATGTAGGGAAGTCCCCCAGGCTTTGGCTGTTAGCCCAAAGGGCTACAGGCTAGATCTGTAGGTAAACTACAGACAGAACAATAATCCCAAGGAACTGAAGCCCATTCTTGTTTGGTTAAGGCAATATAGGCTTGAGAGTGGCCCTAGAAGGCTGCCAGAAGCCAATGTAAATCTTCTCTGGGGACAAAGCCATCCTGTGCTTCAAATCTTTTCTAACATTTAACAATCAAAAAAGAAACAAAAACATGATGATAAAAAAGAAAATCAATAGGCAATAGAAAATGGTCCACAGAGAAGCAAGACATTGGAAAAAATGAAATTACCAGACCTCTGTTTTTAAAATAGCTATGGCTGATTTCCAAGTAATTAAAACAATGAGAATTTTAGTAGAAAACTGAGAGCCCTAAAAAAAAAGAACCAAACGAAAATTCAGAATCAAATAATTTAGTAACTAAGAACTCAATACCATTGTTAGGCACTAGGCATTTTTTCTCAAGTTTTCAAACTACTCCTTTCCAACAGCTGTATAACCTTAAGTCTACTATTTTAAATCCCAAACAGAAAACCTTAAGCAAGAAATACTCCACTTCAGATGAAAGTTACTGAGTTTTATAAATCAAAAAGAAAACTCTAAATTTCAATTTAATTTCTAATTTGCTAAGAAAACAGAATTAGGTTACCTTATGTGAGAGCTGAAGTGTCTTTCTTTTTCTTCCTATTATATAAAGATTTCTTTCCTCTTCACCTTTCTCTAATCGGAAGTCTTCCAGCTTCCTACAAATTTAAATACCCAGTTATATTAACTACTGAACTGATGGATAACTAAAGGATATAAAGAACAAAAACCAGTTTGATTCTATAAATCATAAGTTTATATACTTTAAAAATACACAAAATCTCTAAAGTTAAAACAAAACTTGTTAAAAATTTATATTAATATAAATAAAATCTCAGAGGCCATTAGAAGGACCTATTTTTCATATTTGAGGCAAAAATACTCATTCATTTGTTTTCTGACTGGTCCTATTAGGACCAATTCAAACAGTATCTCCCATAATAGCTTTTCAAAACGTCTTCATGATTTTCCAAGATTGCAATTCCTTTCTCTAAAGAAAAAATAAGCACAGAGTCTGCCTTCTCCACATTTATTCAAGCTATGCTTGATAATTTATAGAAAACAAGAATTACAATGTTACTGGTTTTTCTAATCACCTATATTTCACTCACATGATACAACAAAAAGATTATGTTATTGTGACCAATTTCAAAGCAAAGGACCTGCCACCAAGAAGAAGGTACTAAAAATCATTTTTCTTCTCTGGAAAAGACTGATTGTCCCTTTTCTCCAACTGGAACATTATTAAAAGCACGAGGCTTTTATGTTTTTGTTTACTTTAACAACTCAAAGGAAAAAGGTTTAATACTGAAATCTTGGCCATGCTCCAAGATACAACTAGACACTCGACAGAGTGTAAGAGTGAATGCTGTAAGGACAAAAACTGATTTTTAAGAAAATTGCATTTTTCTCTAAGTACGCCTGACAGCCCACACTCACACAGCCCACAGCACGCACTAAAGCCCACAGACCGGCCTAAAAGAATCTTTATATGGCCAAACACAGTGGCCCACGCCTGTAATCCTGGCACTTTGGGAGGCCAAGGCGCGTGGATCACCTGAAGTCAGGAGTTCACGACCAGCCTGGCCAACATGGTGAAACCCCGTCTCTACCAAAAGTACAAAAAATTAGCTGGGCATGCCAGCTACTCTGGAGGCTGAGGCAGGAGAATCGCTTGAACCCGGGAGATGGAGGTTGCAGTGAGCCAGGATTGCGCCATTACACTCCAGCCCAGGCAACAAAAGCAGAACTCCATCTCAAAAAAAAAAAAAAAAAACAAACCTACGTGCCTGAATCCCAGGCACAAAAAGAATTACTTTTACTGGTAAGCAACATTATATGCTCATAGCTCTGCACAGCTGTCTTTTACCTTTATGCTTTTATATCTATTACCTAAATTTTTCACAACAGACACAAACTTTTATAGTCAGAAATCAAATTTTTAAATACTCTTGATCCTTATCAAATGATATCCTAACATACAGTTATGCAAAATTCACCCTTGTTTCCACTATTGGAACTGTTGCCATGGGCAATGATCACCACATCTCAATCAAGTATCGCCTTTATAAAATCTCACGTGAGCTTTATTTTAGAAGAAAATGCTAGAAAAAGCTATGTTCTTTTTTATGAAAATTATATTATGGCAGAGAGCTAGCTGCCATTCTCCTTTTTTTCCTTAGAAACACAATCCCAATTTTTATCCAGGCTCTTTGCTGCTTTAAATAGACACTGTGTTACCTACTGTCCTCCTTAGCTTAGTATGGTAGAGTGACAACATTCTGGTCAATGAGTTATAAGCAGAAATGCCACGTGGGTACTTAAAGCAAGTTTTCTTGACTAGAAACGTCCTTTCTGACATATGAACATCTTTCTTCTTTTGTTCTAAATCTCAACCTACATCACAAATACAGATAGGTAACGGCTACAGCTTCAGCAGCTATCTTGGACTATGCGGTGACCTTAAGACTAGAAGCCAACGCTGCATGCAGTGGTTCATGCCTGTAATCCCAGAACTTTGGGAGGCCAAGGCAGGTGTATCACCTTAAGTCAGGAGTTTGAGACCAGCCTGGCCAACATGGTGAAACCCCATCTCTACTGAAAATACAAAATTAGCCGGGTGTGGTGACCCATGACTGTAGTCCCAGCTACTCTGGAGGCTGAGGCAAGAGAATCGCTTGCGCCCAGGAGGCAGAGGTTGCAGTGAGCCGAGATCATGCCATTGCACTCCAGCCTGGGTGACAAAAGCGAAACTCTGTCTCAAAAAAAAAAAAAAAGACTAGAAGCCAAGCTCCATGATGGAGATAAGAAATACAGGAGTCTCAGTTTCTGATTAACTGTGGAACCACTATTCCAGCCTTAGATTATTTCTAGTCTTCCTTCAGATAAGAAAATAAATGCTTGTGTGTTTAAGAAACTAATTTTTCAAGTCTTTCTCTCGACACCTGTTTGCTTCCCTTGGTTTTGATAAAAAGCATCCCAAAATGACAGTTTTGGTCCTGATGACCATAAGACTTAGATGCCAATTTAAAACTTTATTATAGCATACTATACACACATTGATTTTTTGTATTTCTCATCACAGTTCCACATTTTGCTTTTCACTGTTTTCTAGTCCTTCCCAAATTCACAGAACAATATATAAGTACTATCTAATACCACTCCAGCATTCACTGAAACTCTTCTGGTTAAACATATAAAAACACAAAGATAAATTTACAAAATTATCTTCAAGCTATTAAGTTATTATGAGACACAAATATGAGAAAATACTGAAACATTTTAGATATCATTGAAAAAAGTATCTGCTGCTTCCATTTCAATAACTCAAATCAGTACATTACAACTCAGCACCAAACTACTGTCCATATTATAATTACAAAATATCATTTCTACACTTGATCTTAGCCAAAAGGCCTAGAAGCAATATAAAATATCATTTCTTAGGCTGGACGTGGTGGCTCACACCTGTAATCCCAGCACTTTGGGAGGCCAAGGCAGGCGGATCACCTGAGGTTGGGAGTGCGAGACCAGCCTGACCAACATGGAGAAAAACCCCATCTCTACTAAAAATACAAAATTAGCCAGGCATGGTGGCGCATGCCTGTAGTCCCAGCTACTTGGGAGGCTGAGGCAGGAGAATCACTTGAACCCAGAGGCAGAGGTTGTGGTGAACCAAGATCGTGCCATTGCACTCCAGCCTGGACGACGAAAGCAACTCTGTCTCAAAGAAAATAGGGCTGCTTAAAAGACTAATTTCAGATATAGGTCAAAAAATTTACAAGATGAACTATAATACCTTCCCCTGTCTCATAGTAAGGATGCTATGGAAAACTACTAGTCATTTTGAAAGGATAGGGAGCCTTGAAAAGAGGCTCCTCATAGCTAGAAAACAGATGATTTAAAAATCAATAAAGAATACCAGAAGTAAGTTAAACCCCAGCTATTTGATTTATACATTAAAACACACACACACATACAAACTGGTCGTTGCTGAATAATGAAAAGGAATAAATCTTTATTTTAAAGCGAAATAAGCATCTACTCTGCCTTTCCTATACAAACTTTGCTACTGGATAATTAAGTATACTTGGGTAGATTTCTTTTTTAGAAGTGTCCAAGATAATAAATGAAGAAGTTTTCATAGAGTTAAAAATCATGATTTTATAACAGCTAATAAATTAATGATCTACACATTAAGCATTGACAGCTGCTAACATCACAAAAAGAGGCTATTTATGTGCGCCTTCTAATAGAATTATCATTTATGAAGCAGTCTTGCAAAAAACTGAAAACATTTATGACACCTGAAACAACCGGAACACAGCCTGGATATTTGGTTATACTGAGAAACCAAGGTATGGTTTTTATAAGGTATGGTAACGGCATTTATTTTATACATTTTTAAATTTCTTACCTTTTAGAAATACACACTAATATGCTTATGGACAAAAATAATATTACATCTGGGATTTCTTTCAAAATAATACTGAAAGGACAAAAGTGGGTTTGTGTGTGTGTATGGATAAAAAAGGACAAAGCCGGGCGTGGCGGCTCACACCTATAATCCCAGCACTTTGGGAGACTGAGGCAGGTGGATCGCCTGAGGTCAGGAGTTTGAGACCAGCCTGGTCAACATAGTGAAACACTGTCTCTACTACAAATATAAAACATTAACTGGGTGTGGTGGTGGGAGCCTGTAATCCCAGCTACTCAGGAGGCTGAGGCAGGGAATCACATGATCCCGGGAAGCGGAAGTTGCAGTGAGCCAACATCACGCCACTGCACTCCAGCCTGGGCAACAAGAGCGAAACTCCGTCTCAAAAAAAAAAAGAAACGAAACGAGACTGGCTCTGAAAACCTTTAACATAGTAAAAACATTAGAGAATAATTTTGACATTTTCCTACCACAATTTAATAGTAAGATTCCCACTCATTACTAAAATATTTATACAATTATTTACACAATTAATGGAATACAGAATGTGTAAATAACCATATGAATATATTTTCACAGACAGAAACATTATAAATAGATATCCTAAAACAAACCTAAATATGCCTAGTGGTACCTCTGGTACAACCACTCTTCGTTTCCAAGCCTGCAGGTCACGTTCTGTAGCAATCTGACTGCGTGGAGCATTTTGATGCATCTGACGAACACCTTCAACTTGTCCACTACGACGCAGACCAATATTTGGAGGGGACTGAATGTCTAAGCTCAGTCTTCTAAAACCTAGGAAAAAATGATCAGGAAGTGATTCCAATACACTTTTAAACTAATATACATTTAGCATGTAACAAGCACACGTTCACCTAAGATGCCCACCAAAAATAAAGAACTAAGAGAAGTATCTACTGAAAACACTTTGTGAGAAAAATCTTTTTTAAATTAATTTTCTGTACAGACAAGGTCTCACTATGTTGCCCGGGCTAGTCTCAAACTCCTGGCCTCAAGCAATCCTCCCACCATGGCTTCCCAAAGTGCTGGGATTATAGGCATGAGTCACCGCACTCAGCCTGACAAAATCTTAACATGACTAAGATCAAAATGTAGAATACTGAACAAACATTAACTATTAAACCTAAATTTCAATTTTTACTAGACTTTCAGAAATTATAAAATGTACATTTTACATTATATATGCATTCCTAAAAACTGTGCCGTCTTCAAAATTGCACACTAAAAAAATGTCTTTTTGAACTGAAGACAGGTATCTGAAATCAAGGTGGTCTTACAACAGTAATCATGATACTCATGATTCTCAAGAGATAATCTGAGCCACCAAGGCAAGTAGCTGTCAAGATGGTTATTAAAAAGTCAAACAAATAAAATGTTGTGGGTTAATGCCAGCCGTGCTTAAACTAGAGCTGGGCAAGCGGGTGATGAGGCAATGAAGACAACAGTGAAGCTCTGAGCCTGAGGGGCTGCTGTTAAGGTGGGTATAGGAGGCTGAGCAACCTCCCATGAGCTGGAAGCCACAGAGACCAGCCTCTGAGGAGGAAGTCCCAGACAAAGTGCTTATTTTCTTACAATACAAGGTGAAGGGGCTCCTGCTACTAACACAACAGAAAACCTGAGGGTTATATTGATTCTTGTGGGAAGCTATAGAGCTGTACTCCAGCCATGCCAGCTCTTCTTGCCTAGGGAAAATCCACAAGTGAATGCAACTTCTGCAGTCTTCTATGTACCACACTGTATTTACCAATCACACATGTACCAATGTGCATCAGAGAACACACTATGCGTCACCAACTTCAAATGGCATTAAATGCCCCACTAGTAAACCAAGCATTTATATTAAAATACTATACATTGAAGAAACATTTTTGAATTGAGAAATATAAATTCCAAATTTAACTGCCCAAGTCATAGCGTTATTCTCCAACCATTTGAAAACATGCATAAAGCTATTTATCACATCACTTATAACAGCAAAGTATAAGAAACAACCTAAATGCCCATAAAGAGATTACAAAGATTAGTTACTCCACACAGAGGAGGAGTACGAACCTGTAATAAAAAAAAAAGGATGAAGAATTCTGAATTCTGTGAACTGATATGGATTTCTAGAATATATTGTTCAGGCAATACAGTAGGCGCAGAAGAATGCGTTTATGTATCTTGTGCCTCTTGCCATGACAGACTGAGGACATAGTATCAACTATTCAGTATTCCTGTCTAAATCTTTAACCTGAATCCAATTATGAGGAAATAATCAGACAAATCCAAATTGAGAGCAATCTTGTGAAAACAACGGGCCCGAATCTTTCCAAAGTACCAGTGCTCTGAGGAAACTTTTCAGGATTAAAAGACACAGGTTGGGCGCGGTGGCTCAAGCCTGTAATCCCAGCACTTTGGGAGGCCGAGACAGGTGGATCACGAGGTCAGGAGATCGAGACCATCCTGGCTAACACGGTGAAACCCCGTCTCTACTAAAAAATACAAAAAACTAGCCAGGCGAGGTGGCGGGCGCCTGTAGTCCCAGCTACTCGGGAGGCCGAGGCAGGAGAATGGCGTAAACCTGGGAGGTGGAACTTGCAGTGAGCTGAGATCCGGCCACTGCACTCCAGGCTGGGCGACACAGAGAGACTCTGTCTCAAAAAAATAAAATAAAATAAAATACATAATCCTAAAATGTAATGAGCAGGGTTTCATTAAATTCTAAATTTTTCTAAAAACAGGCATGAGGAAGGATAAGTTATTGAGACAACTGGGAAGTGTAAGTAAGGACTCAAAATTAGATAGCAGTGCTATATCAACAATTATATTCAGCTTATTGAATGTGACCGCTGTATTATGGTTATGTAAGAGAGTATCTCTAGTTCTTGGATGATACAAGATGAAGCATTAAGGTATAAAGTGTCACAAGTCTTACTCTCAAACGCTTCAGAAAAACATAGAGGAATGTGTGTGTGCACACATACACACAAAAAAAGCTAAGGCAAGTATAGTAATATAAGGAATCTAGGTAAAAAATATATGGGTGTTCATAGTATCCTTCTTCCAACCTTTCTTTCCAAAATAAAAAAATAAAGTCTTACGCTCTAAGTCTAAGAGAAAAAAGTACTATTTTAAATGAATAACAAAACTTTTAAATAACATTGGACTAGAAACAAAGTAAATAGCGGAAATTAGAGGAGACTGGCGATTGTTCTGTATTTACTTCTACACTGCACTATTAAGGACTCAACACTGAAAACGCATTAAGTTTTCAAACTTTCTGATTCAATAAGAAAAATCATACTCTACCCAATACAGTTTTTTAAAAATTACCAATGTTAAAGCAAAGAAAAGCTAGAACTATGTTTTTATTTTAAAAAGCAATTTGTTATTCGCTCCTATTTAATACAATTTTGTAAATACTGTATATTTACAGCACAAAAGGCTTCAGCAGTACTTGAAACTCAAATACCCATTTGTTACTACATCACCTTACACCTCATAAAGCCACCTTCAGACTACTAATTAAGCTGTAAAAATACAATGTTTACCCAAGTTTCTCACATTGCATGTACGTGACAAAGACTTCATTTACTCTTTAATTTCAATGCAGCCATATTCAGGTAAAATATTTATCATTATCTATTACCTCTCCGGGGTGTTTCTTCACCATTTGAAAGTCCTCTTGGAGTAGTATCCTGATCGGCTCCCATTCTCTGATCTTGCTGCTGCTGCAACTGTCTTATCATTCCATCAAGAATACTCGATTCTGGGCTGCGTTCATCATTATCATTGGTTTGCAGGCTTATAATTTGTTCAATTACCTCTCCATCACCTACAAATTCAATTATTTAGTATATAATCATATAAAAGCAGAAAACAAAATTTAGTTAGGGTACAAATTAAAATACATTAACAATGGTCAGAATTCCCATTTTTGAAAAATAACCAGTTTAAAAAGATACTCTACATGGTCACCAAGAAGTCAGAGAAAAGATTCAAAGCCAACAGAAGTCTTCCTGTAGAGGACTAAATACTACGAAAACCTCAAAGCAGCCTCTGAAATTCCTGCAAGTGGAAACATGGAAACATGTTTCTGTAAAACTTTATTATGCTGTTTCCACACTAATGCCCCTCACTATACTCGATATATTTCACTAAAATCTTATTCCCCAGAGTCTCTAACTGGAACAGAGCAACTATGGGTCATTTTCAATGTCAAGAAAATCCCTGAGATTTAATTTCTTCTCTATGTCTTAAGAAAGGGGAAATAAGGGAGGTAAGACCTTTTTTAAGCCTTCAACAGACAACTTTAGCTCTCCCCCTGCCCCAAGAGTCCTCGGAGAACAGTGAAATTGATGGTGGTCATTACATAAGCCTCTCCTACTAATCTCAAATTACTTTCTTAGGTATGTTTTTAGCATAGTTAGTACCCATCAATTCTTACTTCAAGTACAGAAATTTTTTGAGATGGAGTTTCACTCTTTTTGCCCAGGCTAGAGTGTAGTGGCGCCATTTCGGCTTACTGCAAGCTCCGCCTCCCAGGTTCAGGCCATCCTCCTGCCTCAACCTCCTGACTAGCTGGGACTACAGGCGGGCGCCACCATGTCTGGCTAATTTTTTTTTTTTTTTTTTTTTTTAGTAGAGATGGGGTTTCACCATGTTAGCCAGGACGGTCTCGATCTCCTGACCTCGTGATCGGCCCACCTCAATCTCCCTAAGTGCTGGGATTACAGCTGGGGCGTGGTGGCTCTCACCTGTAATCCCACCACTTTTGGAGGCCAAGGCAAGTGGATCACTTGAGGTCAAGAGTTCAAGATCAGTCTCTACTGAAAATACAAAAAAAATTAGCCAGGCCTGGTGGCGCACACCTGTTAATCACAGCTACTCGGGAGGCTGAGTCTAGAGAACTGCCTGAACCCAGGAGGCAAAGGTTGCAGTGAGCCAAGATCATGCCACTGCACTCCAGCCTGGGTGACAGAGTCAAACTGCATCTCAAATAAATAAATAAATAAATAGATAGATAAATAAGTAATTAAATAAAAAATAAAGGAGATTAATAAGGTAATAATCAAAAGGAATGCAAAAATATAACTTGCCACCATAAAAACATACAGAGAAACTGCGAAACCTCATATAGTATTATGGGATGGGCAAGGGGGGTCACATTTCCATTCTGCTAACTAAGACTCCCTTGCATATTACTGATAATGTCTTTGTTTTATTATGGAAACCCATGAAGAACTTAAAAGAGCTAAATGTCATATCTCATATTAACTTTGTCTTTAAAAATCAGTAACTTTTTATCACTCTCAAAAAATGAGTTGAAAAGGCAGTAGAGCCTTAATCTAAAAAGATAAGAAGACTTTAATTAGAATTGCTTATAACACAAAATTTCTAAGATTACAACATGATACTAAAGGGAAAACGGCAAAGAAGATTTCTAATCGTCATAAACCAAAATAACCTAAGTCTATATAGCTTTCCTTTTTTTTTCTTTTTGGTAGAGACAAGGTCTTGCTATATTGCCCAGGCTGGTCTCGAACTCCTGAGCTCAAGCAATCCGCCTGCCTCAGCCTCCCAAAGTGCTAAGATTATAGGCGTGAGCCACTGCACTCAGCTTAACTTTTCTTTCATAGCACAGAACACTTAACTGTTAACTTCTCAAATATCACAATGTTAACTGTCTCTATGGAATAATACAATCGATACTGAAATACTGAAAGAGGGTTCTACCCATGAAAGCTTAACTGATAGAGGAAGTGGCCTTCTGCCATAAACAACAACAATACTGGAAAAAATATACATAAAACAAAAGCTTTCAGACATTGCACAACAGGCAGCACAAGACTGTGATCCCTGAGAGAGGGGAACAATGGAGACAAACCCTTTGATTGCTCCAGATTACTGTCTGGAGGTAGTCTCCAAGTTACAGAACAAAAGAGAGAACCCAAACAGCATCCACAGATCTAACTGAGTTGAGGAGACAGAGATGAGAGTTTGCTGGAAGAGGAAAGTTAAAATACGCAGGACTGAATATCAGAGGAGAGTGAACTGCACACAAAGCTCCAGAGATCTGTAGTGAGGTCCCATCAATTATCTGACTAAATACTGATACATGGCTGGGCATGGTGGCTCACGCCTGTAATCCCTGCACTTTGGGAGGCTGAGGCGGGCAGATTACCTGAGATCAGGAGTTCAAGACCAGACTGGTCAGCATGGTAAAACCTCATCTCTACTAAAAATACAAAAATTAGCCTGGAGTGGTGGTGCACACCTGCAGTCCCAGCTACTTGGGAAGCTGAGGCAGGGAAACTGCTTGAACCCGAGATAAGCCAAGATCACACCAACGAACTCCAGCCTGGACAACAGAGCAAGACTCTGTCTCAAAAAAAAATTTTTTAAATTAAATACTGATATGTGTACGCATGGGGTAGAACTCCACTACTGAGGGGAAAACATAAAAAAGCAGTTGCGCAAAAAATTTGCAGAGTTCCCACAGGGCAGAAAATAGTTCAAGTTCCCAGGAGCCAGAATACACAGCAGAAGTGCTTTATGCACACTTCCAGTTTTAATATCTAGAATATTAAAAAGACATGTATTCAAATGCAGAGCAGTAAAGGATATAATAACTCCTATTATTTTGGTGCCACAACCAAGATTTGTGCTACACTGCCAGAAGTTTATTTCTACCCACCTGTGATCCATCAGTACAAATGTCAACACTATAAAAAAATAAATATCTCAGTATTGTTATGAAGATGGCTGTGACCTTGCAGACTCCATAAAAGGTTGCAGATACACCTATGGGCCTGCAAACCACACATTGACAATTTCTGCCCTAAAGCAATCATTACATACAAATAAACAGGTATTGCTAATAAGAAATTAGTGGAGGTCATATGGAACACAAAAAAATCACCAATCCCAAAGAAGAAGAATAAAAGAAAAAGGAAAAAGGCACAAAGAACGAAAAGAATATAGAGGGAACAAATAGGAATACTCTATGTTCGAACCCATACTATATGAACATTTAAGTGTAAACACTCTACACTTAATAGAGTACTTAATACTTAAATCCCAATTAAAAGACAAGTTATCAAATTTGATATATAAAGACACAGATCAGCTGGAAGAATTGACAAAAGATATACCATGACAATACTGATCCAAAAGAAGTTGAATTGGCTATATTAATATGAAACAAGACTCTTCAAAACAAAAAATATTTTCAGAAATACAGAGAAACATTTCATGAGAAAAGAATTATTTCGGCCGGGCGCGGTGGCTCAACCCTGTAATCCCAGCACTTTGGGAGGCCGAGGCGGGTGGATCACGAGGTCAGGAGATCGAGACCATCCTGGCTAACATGGTGAAACCCCGTCTCTACTAAAAATACAAAAAACTAGCTGGGCGTGGTGGCGGGCGCCTGTAGTCCCAGCTACTCGGAGGCTGAGGCAGGAGAATGGCATAAACCCGGGAGGCGGAGCTTGCAGTGAGCCGAGATCGCGCCACTGCACTCCAGCCTGGGTGACACAGCGAGACTCCGTCTCAAAAAAAAAAAAAAAAAAAAAAAAAAAA